>NC_141072.1:19539382-19646882 GCF_041138505.1 Cibotium barometz | reverse complement strand
ACTATCATAAGCCATTCACATCCTCATCAAGAAGGACGGTGGTAGAAGAAGGTGAGAAGCAAAAAGGCATCAAGAAGGAAGGCAACAAAAGAGCTTCATCAAAGAGGAGATTCCATCATCATCAACAAGCTCCTGAAGCTTGGAAGAAGAAGAAGAAGACAATCTTCATCATGATGACAAGAAGAAGAAGAGGAAAAAGGAGAAGAAAACGCAAGCAAATTGGTAAATCTTTGGTTTTTTCCATCTAGAAATTCTGTCGATTTTTTTTTCGTCATCAATCTTCTTCAAAGATGTCGAGGATGCATGGGACCTTCTTTGTGTTTGGTTAAGGGTTGCTCGGTATGCACAAGGAACTTCATCTTTCAACCTTATCATTCACGCATTAAAAAAAACGCAGCTTAGTTTTTTTCCGTCACCATTCCATCCAACATTACGTCCGTCCGTCCATTCTACTAGTTCCGTCCACTACAAGACAACGCTGCCATACACGCGTTTCATACACGCGATAAATTACGAGCGCGTGTATGGTCGCGCATGTATTTGAATAGAATCGGGCGCGTGTATTTTGGCATTTAAATTCGCGTGTATATTTGCATTTATCAACGCGTGTATAAACGCATTTATATACACGTAATAATACACGCATCAATACACGCTGCCATACACTCATGGTAAAGAAAAACTGAAGAAAAACTGAAGAAAAAATGAATTCCTTTACAAAATTAAGAACTATTTTCTTTAAACCATCTCATAGTACATTACAGTATACATCATTACACAATCCCACTACATGCATTTACAACAATGAAATATATTCAAAAATAAATCATGCATATAAGATGATAATTAAAAGACAACACATATAATAGAAATGTCATCAATTTAGAACGATACAATGACGGATTGGTTAGGGTTCGATCTCATCTTCAATAAGATCCATCCTTGCCAAACGATCAACATCAATATCCATTTGATCAATTTGTAAGGCTACGATTAAATTTATTCCACTATCGATATTCTGTACTCCATTGATAATGGTATCGATGTCCTGATCATCCTCATCAACATCACCATCATCCTCAATGGTAGGGTCATTCTCATGATCATGAGAAATGGCACGCTCATCCTCATTATCATGATCATCTCTTATTTCTTGATCATCGATCACAACATCTTCATTGGCATGTTCGACATCATCTTCATTGCGGCTTGTTACATCCTCCATATGCTCCATATCAGTGAATGTATTATACATCACTTTGGAACGTGGTGCAATAGGGATGATGTACCACCATTTAATGTCATGCACCATTAGTAGATAGATAACCTACTCAAATACACATACTACAGTAATTAATTAGCATATCAAAAGTCAAGGGGTACGCGAGCTTAGATATATATGTACATGAAACACATTAGTAAAAAAATGCATACCTACTCACATTGTTGTGGCAATACGAGCCTATCTTTCTTTGTTTGCCAAAACTTTGTAGAGTCAATAGTTACATAGCCACTTGCATGGCGTTTTATCGTTGCATCAGGCCCTTTTTCCACCACGTTCATTTGCCATTTGACATCCAAAACATACACAAAGAAGCGACGAAAGTGAAGCCTAAATATGTCTTGGATTATGCCACAATAATCATCCATTTTTCCATTAGCTCCCTCAAAGCTACTAATGACACCGCAATCTTGTGTATTTCTCTTTTCATCAATTCTTTGTGTTCGAAAATGCTTGCCTTCACACCATATAGCATTGAACATAGTGCACTGGACCAAAATAGAAGCAATATTTGTGTAAGCAATGTGAATAAATATTAAAAGCAAATCACTTACAACTAATGCAAAACATTAGTTCTATGTACCTTTAACATGCATCCTCGTGCATACTCCCATTCTTCCGCCGTGATATGCAGCCCCTCGTTGCTCTCTGCTCTCTCCATTTCCTCATGCAACCAATCAACATTGATATCATTCGAAAGTGTTGCTAGATGCTTAGGGTACGCCTTACGAGAGCCATGTTGCCTCTGAAAGAGAGCTCTTTCTGCTTGCCTTTTTGTCTTTGCATCCTCATATCTTGTAACCCATCTACTCATCACATCACTATTAAGGATACAAGTGAAATTGAGATCATCAATCAATGTTCTGTCAATTACTTTACTCTGTCCTTTTCCTTGAGGCACAATAGAGGTCATCCTCAAGTCCTCTTCATTGCTCCATAGTCGTGGCAAAGAGCTGTCCACCTGACCAAGAAATTCTGAAATATATACAAGAGACTCTTGTATCAACCAACCCTCGGCCATGCTTCCTTCAGGCCTTGCACTTTGCCTCACAAAGTCTTTTAAGGTCTTCATGAAGCGCTCCAGGAAGAACATCCCCAACGTGCATGCACAGTACCACATAAAGCGATTTCGTCCACTAAATGCACAATGAGATGTAGTTGACTTGTGAGAATGGGATCAAGAAGATGGTTGATCTTAAGATGGGTCCAATATGGTAGCCGAAAAAAAATGGAGTACCTACACAAGGGATTGCTCTATGTGACCTTTAATCCAATTAGAGACTACACAAAACAAGATTGAAAAAACATTACTATACCTGTTCATGCCATCTGGAGGAAGAATAGTTGTAGACTCCCAAATACGCTTCCAATCTTTTGCACGAAGTGTTTGTGGAGGAATGTTACTCTTACTAGCAACATATTTAGGATGATCTGAGGGGAGAAATCGATGATGATTATCGAATATGGTCTTACACAAACCGTCAGCATACTCATGTACTAACGAAGGGCCACAAACAGGACATGCATGTTTACCCGATGTTTTCAAACCTGTTAAAATATAAATAAAAGTTAGAATAATAAAGTCAATATGTATAATTAATATATATAGCCAATAGTATTAGAGTAGGGAGGTAATTAGAATTCTTACCAGAACAATCGCTGTATCCTGGAAAGTCATGCATTGTCCACATCAACATTGCTTTTAAGTCGAAGTGTCGAGAGGAGGGAGGCCTACTAATGTCCACCACCGCAACACCTCTCCATAGTTCCTCCAACTCATCAATCAACGGTTCAAGATAAACATCCATATGCTTGACTTTATGTTTCCCTGGAATTAGAAGGGATACCATATCATCAAGCACTTCCTCTTCCACAACTTCGTGGGGTGCAGGGCTATTGTCATCCCTTTCCCACTCATCTCTGACAATAGATCCCGAAGCTCCAGTATCATCTCGTCGACGCTTTGCATGCTCTTGTCGCGCGTAGGGCACCATGTTAGGGTGTGGTACTGCATCCTGCTTCAATTAGAGTTTATATATTACAACTCTATTAATTTAATTTGAATACCATGAGTCATTTGAATACCATCAATTTACATCTACTTACCTCTAAACCTGTTTGATTCCATTCTCCATACATGGAGATGTGATTCAAGGTAATTCGACGTGCTCGTACAATGCATCCTTGACATCGATTACACATACATTTGATCCGTTGTCCCAACCACACATCGCTCCACTCGCAGCAGTAGGAAGAGTGGGAGTGGAGGATGCGGCCGGTGCTTTGGTGGGGGAGGTAGTAGGGCACGCGGTGAGAGAGGAGATAGAGGGAGAAGAGTTAGAGGAGACAGTTCGAAAGAGGAGGAGATGAGAGAGGTGGAGAGAGTGATCTGCTATGATGTGACGGATAGGGGCGGGATAGTGATGGATGCGAGGGGGAGGGAGGTAATGGAGTACATGCGTGGGGTAGTATCAAACTCGTATAGAAATTGTTTTATTAAATTTAAAGATCAAAATAGCCGATTAGTTGGGGAGGTGATAGAGACTATACATAGTCGGTACCCCAATCCCCCACATGCTACATTCTCGGATGTATGGGGAAGGACGCGAATAAGGGAGATCTTAAGTAATAAAAGATCTCACCTTAAAAAACTCGCGTACAATGACTGGCTAAATGTAGCTGCGGGTGGCTATCCTGCCGAGAAACCTGCCACTGCGCACAAACGTGAGTGGAAGGAGGCAAAGAAACGAGCAGAGGGTGGCGTGAAGAGCAGGCAGCATGTGGAGGCACGACGGATCCAGATGGAGACCGTTGGATCTTCGCATTTCGGATCTGGCAGCGTCGAGTCATGGGAGGCAGAGTTCGTAAGTATCTTGCCACTTTATTTGATTGTTTACTTAATTCATTGATTCTATGATTGTTTTAATCTTACAAATTGTGTTGATTATGATACAGCGACGAGTTACGGGGAGGAAGCCCACAACCCACGATACTGCGTATGCTCGCCGGCATAGCAGACGTGACACGTGGGCCATCTTCAGAGCTGAGGGACGTATTACGGACGCACAGTTTGAGATGGCCATGAGACCATACGGTCGACAGGTACTTGAGAATTCTAAACGAATGATTTTGGTTTATTGAATTACATATATATATACTTATATACTATATATTACTTGAACAGGCACAAGCTGCTGATGATCCACCCGTTGCCCCACTGCAGAGGGTGGACGTGAGCACTACTCATCAGACATTCCGACCGATGTGAGCTCATCTGAGCATGGAGGGAGCATCGAGTCATCATCTGGGTCTGAGTAGTACTCAGACTTATAGTATCACATTCCATTTTGAGGATGTGGTTGTATATATTTTTTTGTAAACTGAAGCCATGGGCTACTTCGAGATATGGACTCCCTTGTATATATGTGTGAAATTTTGATAGTAATATTGAATCGTGAATCGATAGTATTACATTCATGTCTGTCTTGAATCGTGTATTGACAATGTATGCATTCATGTCGTTCTTGTCTTAATCTTCCTCGTGCATATGTTCTTCGTGGATGGTCTAATGCACCAAAAAAAAAAAATCCAGAGAGTGTTATTGGGTGCTGGAATGCTGGAACAGTATTCGGGCACCAAATAGCACTCCCTGGATTTTTTTTTTTGCTCTCTGTTCGCGTGTATAAACGCGTCAGAACTGCTAAAAGTCGCGTGTATATACGCGGATAATCTGTAAAATACGCGTGTATTAACGCGTCAAAACTGAGAAATACGCGTGTATAAGCGCATCTACATTAACAAAACGCGTGTATAGACGCATGTATCAACGAGTCTAAATGCATGTATCAACGCGTCTAAATGCATCTGAACTGAACTGAATGCGTGTATACACCCGTGTATGAGCGCGTCTGAACAGTCCTATACACGCGCTTTTACACGCATGTCTCTGGCCGCGATGATACACGCGCTGATACACAGGCCCGCTACTTTTTTCACAAGTCATTTTTAGCGGCTAGGAGCGCGGGTATGAGCCCGATCCCTTGTAGTGGTCGACCGTCGTCACGTCACCATCCGTGCACTGTAGTCCATTCCATTGGTTCTGTCCGTCAACATCTGTCGGCTGCCGCTTTGTGCACAGTAACCATATCCGGTATAAGCAACAGTCGTGTTGCTATGGTGAGTAACATTGTGACAAGTAACAATCTTGGCAAGCCTCAACAACAAGCCTTAACGTAGCACAACAACTACGCCAATAAACGCAGAGCCGGTGCATCACGAAAAACAAACGCAAGGTGTGTTTTTCAGAGAAGGGAAAAAAACACACTCTAAAGCCTTAACGCAGCACAACAGCTACGCTAATAAATGTAGAGCCGGTGCATCATGAAAAACAAAAGCACGGTGTGTTTTTCAGAGAAGGAAAAAAAAACGCACTCTAAAGCCTTAACATAGCACAACAGCTACGGCAATAGACGCAGAGCCGGTGCATCATGAAAAACAAACGCACGGTGCGTTTTTCAGAGAAGAAAAAAACCCATTCTAAATGTTATACAAAGGTTTTTTCCTCATTTCTCTCAAGTTTGAGGCAAGTGGAGGAAGAAATTATTTTGTGCCGTTCTCGCTTGGGAAGTGCAAGGCATGCACAATTTTTGAAACCAAGCAAAATCAACGCATCAAGCATGAAATCCAATCCTAAATTTTTTTGATGAACTCATATGCATGGAAGTCATTTACCATATTATAATGGATTTAGACACTGCCCTTGTGTTGATAAACAAGTGGTAATACCTCTCCTAAATCAATGTTCACATCGGTGTATGTATTTATGCATCATGATGAAGTGGAAGGTGGAAGTAAGAAGCATATTGAGAAGCACATGCATAAGCTATTCAAACATGGGTGGCAGCCTTGTGTTAGTCTATGTGGCAGCTGGACTAAGGAAGCTAGCATGATTGGAAGGAGACACGTAAGCATGAAGCATGTCTACCATGAGAAAGGATTGGAGAAGCACGAAGATGCAACCAATGAAGCCAATGTAATGAAGAATGGTGCATCCAAATCCCATTTGAAGATTGTCTTTTGCAACAAGAAGATGGTTTCATCAAAGCGAAGGAGAAACAAGGGTAGTACATGAAACCACTATGGAAGAGATGGTACCAAAGATGTTACTAAGGTTGAGGGGAATTTTGTAAGTTCCTCACATGATAAGCAACTCTTCTAGTTGAGGAGTGAAGCATGTTTGCTAGAATTGGGAGTGAACCACATTTCTCTATAACTCATCACTTTTGTAAAAGCCTAATTTATAAAGGCTACCTACCTTGTCATCTATCCTATGGTTGAGAGGGGGTCATTTTGTTCTTGTATGTCCAATGTTCACCTTGCTCCATGTCTAGCATTGTGTCCCATGGTGACATTGAGAGGGGGTGTTGAAATATATGATATACAAGTGATAAAGGGTAAGAGAAAGAGGTCATGTAGGTGTGAACACACCCCAAATAAAGTGGGCATGTGGGTGTAAAAGGGATCTAGGATTGGCCCAACCCTAGCCCTTGGTGGACCCTATATAAAGGGCAAGATGCCTCACTTTTTGTAACACAATCAAGACATTCATAAGATGAAGGTCCAGCCAACTTTGGAGTGGCTGAAATAGAAGGTAATATTGAAGCTTTCTATACATCTTGTGTTCTTGCTCTCTCTCATATATGTTGCTCTATCTTGCCATCAACTATTGCTTCCGTTATGCATACCCCCCATAATTTTGACAGGATCTGCTATCGCTGTTTGAAGTGAACATAGAGAGGATTGTGTAAAGGTATGATCCAGAGGTCTTGGTAGTAGCGCATCCTAAAGTGATAGTGAATGCAGAAAGCACTTGTAAAGAGGAAGAGGACACTCAAGATAATGTGGAAGAGTTATAGGCAGAACAAGAAAAGGACATGGTGTCTCTAAAGCAGGAGGAAGCTGAGCTCAGGAAAAAGAACATCAGAGTTTAAGAAGATGAGCTTGAAGAAATGAACTTGGGGGATGATCAGTAGCCCAAGACAATCAGGATTAGTGCCAAGCTGAATCAAGAGTTCAGAGAGAGACTCCTGGAATTGCTAAAGTCCTACAAGGATGTATTTTCTTGGAACTATTCTGACATGAAGGGGATTGATTCATGTTTCTACCAGTATAAAATACACCTGAAGGAGGATGCAACCCCAATCAAGCAGAGAAGATACAGAATGAACACAAACTAAGCCAAACAAGTGAATGAAGAGATTAACAAATTACTGAAGGTAGGGTTCATCTATACTGTGGATAGGGTGGAATGGTTGTCACTGATAGTCATTGTTCCAAAAAGAATGGGAAGCTGAGGGTCCGTATAGACTACGGCAAACTAAATGCTTCCACCATATCCAACCGATTCCCATTTTTGTTTATTGATTCCTTGCTGGATGCAGTAGCCGGGCATGAAACATACTCTTTTCTGGATGGATTTAGTGGATACAATCATGTGCGAATGGCCTAAGAAGATAAAGAAAAGATTACTTTTATGACAGAATGGGGGCAATTTCCCTCCAATGTGATGACATTTGGGCTATAAAATGCTCCTGCTACATTCCAAAGGATGGTTCAAGAAGTATTCTATAAATATCTGACCACCTTCATGAGGGTGTTTGTGAATGACTTCGAGAAGAAAGAAGAACACATTACACACCTCACAATGTGCCTGAAAAAGTGTAGGAGGCCCAAACTAAGCCTAAATCCAACCAAGTGTGCCTTCGTTTATAACCAATGGATTCCTCTTGGGGCATATCGGTGGATCCGACGAAGATCGCAGTCATTGTGAAGATGCAGCCATCCAAGAATGCCAAAGAGCTTGCAAGATTCTTGGGGCTAATCAAGTGGCATAGTAGATTCATGAGGTTCTTGGTCAAACGTGGTGGTGCCCCTATATAGTCTAATGGTGAAGGACATAGAATATGTCTGGTCTAGATCCTATCAAGAGGCATTCAGGAATCTCAACAGGATACTGTCAGCGGCTCCCATTCTCCAGCAACCCAACTATGACCTGGTATTCCATGTGTTTGTCAATGCCTCGGATGTAGCCATTGGCAGCGCTCTAATGCAGGAAGCACAAGAGGGATGGTATAGATCAGTCTACTATGCAAGCATGAGGCTGTCCAGGTCGGAAAAGAACTACTCAACCACAAAGAAGGAGTCACTAGGAATGATCTACTCCATCAAGAAGCTTAGGCACTACTTGCTCAGTAAGATGTTTGAATTTCATGTAGATCACAAAGCTCTCTTGTACCTAATAAACAAACCAGACCTGGCAAGAAAGTTGGCCAAATGGATGCTCTTGTTTTGCAGGAATTTGAGTTCAACATAAGGCACACCCCTGAGAACAAGCATGCAGTGGCAGACTTCCTATCAAGACTGGTAACAGGAGAAGAACCAAAAGGGGTGGAAGACGATTTCCCGAATGTGTAAATTTTTCTCATAGAAGGAGAGAGACCCAATTGGTATAACAAAATGTTGCAATTCCTATTTGACTTGTCCTTTTTAGAGTACATGACCAGAGATTAGAGAAAGGAGTTGACTCTTCGGAGCAAGTCATTCATGGTGGTGGTGGCTGGGGCAGCTCTACAAGATGGGCATCGACCAAATACTAAGGAGATGCCTCCCGGAGCACGAGAGACAGGCAATGCAAGAAGAAACGCATCAAGGTACAAGCGCTGGGCATTTTTTCAAAGAGGTCACATGAAAGGTGTTCCATGCAGGTATGTGGTAGCCAACTGCATTAAACGATGCACATAAGTTTGCAAAAGAGTGCGACATGTGCCAGAGGCTGGGGAACCCAAGTGATGCAAACAGAATGCCCCATAACCCAGTCCTACCACTCAAGACATTCCAGAAGTGGGGTTTGGACTTTGTCGACCCATTCAAACCACCTACTCAAAGGACAGGAAACAAATACATCTTAGTGGCCCCACCACTGATTATTGCACAAAATGGGTAGAGGCCAAGGCCCTTAGAGACTGCAAGGCGTCATCCATAGAGCAAAGTTTCTTTATAAAACCTTAATGACAAGATTCGGACGCCCTATAGAGATAGTTAGTGACCAAGGGACTCACTTCATCAATGAAGTAATCAGGAAAGTCATGGAGCAGCACATGATAATACACAAGAAGTCAACAATCTACTACCCACTAGCCAATGGGCAAGCAGAGTCCACCAATAAGATTCTCAAGGGAATCTTGATTAAGATAGTAAATGAGAATAGGAAAACAACTAGGACATGAAGTTGCACTCGACATTATGGGCATTTCGGCGGACGGCTTATAAGAATGCAACAGGACTTACACCCTTCGGCATGGTGTATGGACTGGAAGTAGTAGTGCCCATGGAGTTCCTGACAAGAGTCTCGGGATAGTAGTTGCTGAAAGGCTCTCTCCGGAAGAATCAAAAGTACACAGGATTGAATAACTTCTGATGTTGGATGAAAAGAGACTACACAGCCCCTGGACAATGGAGATTGAGCAAAAGAGAAGGAAGTTTCAAGTGGATAGGAATGCAAAGTTCAAGATCTTCGAGGAAGGAGGCGATGTCATATGCAGTTGTTCACATTAAGAATGGGACCTCACCCAAGAAAATTGAAAATGAGACGGACGAGGCCATATAGGATTGTTAGAAAGTTGGGGATCGAAACTTTTGAGCTAGCTAGTCTGGATGGTGAATGACTCAGGAAGTTGGTAAAAATGGGTACTGAAGCCCTATTATGGAAAAAAACCAGACGAAGGGAAAAGGTGTCCAAAAGGTGGCCAGGAACAGGAAACAGGACAAGATTCCGAAGAAATTAAAAATGGTAAAGAAAATAGCCCAAAATTAGACTCCCCATGTGTAAATATGATAATGATATGTACGAATATTGAGGAGCCAGGTGGCAGCGACATGGCACAGGCGGGAAAGTCGAGGTTGCTGTGACAAAAAGGGGTGCATGGACGTGAAAAGGAACTTGTCACAGCACCATCACCTATTCTCAGCCTGGCCATTACTAACCTTGTAAATAGTGCTCATGGAATTGATGGTCGGATAGCAAGGAGGATCAGGGGCAATCATGGAAAATGGCTACCCTTGGGAAAAGTGCAAACACAATGGCCGAATGTGCCCATTAAAATCTTAGTTTCCATATTGCCTTTCAAAAATTATTTGTGCGCTCTAGATTCCCTCTCTACTAAACTCTACTCCTTTCCTAGTTTTCTCATGCTCAATCCCTACACACCTGAAATAGGCAACATAGAGTTCGAGCCCCTATCCACCAGGAGGTGGATATGCATTCTGAATGGCTGGAGAGGGTAGGATTAAAGGACTTCGTTGAGCTACCCTGGGAGGAGCTACAACAAAACTACAAGATCGTGGAGCAACACGAGCAGCTGCATAAATCTAACACCCTTACGCTTCCATCGAAAAGGGTGTTCAACTCCCTAAATGTGGTAGAGGTCTTCAAACTACCGGCTAAAAGTGAAGGGGAGATCAAGCCAGCCAACGAAGAAGACCTGATCAAGGAGCTCATCCTGTTGGAAGATAAGGCCAAAGATTTTAAAATTATAGGAACTCCAGATAAGGATAGGCAAAAGCGTATGCGCTTCGTGGTGGAGATGATCAATCTCACCCACAAGCCATACTACATGTCCAAGAAAGCCTTCAGATTGGTAAAGGCAGCAGAGGAAGGGTTGAAGGTGGAGGTGCTTTACAATAACCTAAAAGACCAGATCGGGAAGATCACACGCCTAAACACCAAGACAAAGATCGGCCCCTACCTAACAGCACTCTTTAAAGCACAACCATGAGCTACGAAGGAGGAGGAGAGCTGAAAGGAGGAGGCAAGCATCAAAGAAGACGTAGCATGAAGGGATGAGACATAGGCAAGATCCCAACAAGAAGGGAGCTCCGGACAGACAATGTCCAGAAAGAAGAGGATTTTTGAGTTCAGGGAAGGAAGGCCCATGCTACCGAAATGCAGAACAAAGATAAAATGATTAAAGATTTCCAAGGGTGGGCAAAAACGAAGAAAAAGGAAAAATGAGCTTTGTAGAAAAGGCTCCAGGAAGAGAGAACACAAAAGAACATGGTTGTATGGAAGGAAACGGCCCATGTGCACACGAAAAGTCTGATTCAGGTTGCCAAGCAGGTAGGAACGGTGCAACCATCTAATTGGGATGAGATTGCCAAATTTATGACCCAGTTAGACGTGTCACAAATAGAAAAACAAGGGCAGAGCAGCTCCCAGGAGTCGATAGAATCAGCGCTAGGAAAAATCCCCTCATCCGGATCCCAAGTAGTGCGAGGAAGCAGTGGAATCTTATGATGTAAGGATCCGAGTGAGGAGTAATTGCCCATGCACAAGAAGGCAGGACTGATAGTGCCCCTCGCCAATGGAGTCACCTAACAAAAGAAGAAAGAGCACATGCCAAATCAAAGCGACAAGAAAACCATGGGTGGAAGTGGAGTCAAGGACCAAGCGAGCCCGAGCAGAGTGTGTTTAAAAATGCAGCCATCATCCCATAGTAGACAAAGCTGCATGCCTTTGCAGTGGGGATGGCCATTGATGTGATGGAAAGGGCCAAAAAAAAGTACCCCTATGCCAAGCCCATTGACGTTCAGATAAAAGGATAGGAGTCGGACATGCAGGGGTGAGCAGCATGAAGAGGGTTTACGAGCCCAGGTACGCCCAGGATAAGCCAATAAAGTTTATCTCTGGGGGCCTCACCACGGAGGAAGGACCAAATGAAGGGGGTTGGAATAGGCCTTAAGGTTCATACACGGATTTCGGAGATAAAAATTTTGTATTGATTTTCAAAGAACTAAATTGGTCTGGAGGGCAACAACGACAAGGAATCAAGTGGGCTTCGCTCTCCTGGCGCAACGTCCACCATGATTGGGGGTCATCCAACCAGCACCCAGCCTTGTCCGCTAGCTTCGTCGCCCAGTATATTCGTTGGGGCAACAAAATCTCAAGACATTAATCTTCTTTCTTGTAACAACCTTGTAACTAAATCTTACCAACGAGTAGTACCCAAGAAGATGTAAAAGGGAAAAGGGGAACTATCCAGAGAGATATATGGGATAGAGTAGAGAAAACAACTGACAGTGTGATACGGCATTGTACTTTGGGCTAAGCCTTTGATCTAATGATACAAGTGATTTGTCTATGCACTTCTCCTTTTTCTGTGCTGTGTAAGTCTATTTGATACCTTGTCTATGTCGAGCACTTTCTTGTTAAGATATGCCTTCTCACTGGGATTGCACTCAGAGTCATTCCTATCTCGATGAGTGCAAAGCTCAGTGAGAAGGCATATCTTAACAAGAATGTGCTCAACACAGACAAGGTATCAAATAGACTTACATAGCACAGAAAAAGGAGAATTGCACAAATAAATCACGTGTATCACTAGATCAAAGTCTTAGCCCAAAGTACAATGCCGTATCACACTCTCAGTTGTTTTCTCTACTCTCTCCTCTATCTCGTATATCTCTCTAGATAGTTTCCCTTTTCCCTTTTACATCTGCTCGGGTACTACCCGTTGGCAAGGTTCAATTTTACAAGGTTGTTACAAGAAAGAAGATTCATGTCCTAAGAGTTTGTTGCCCAACAGATATACTAGGCGGCGAAGTTGGTGGCAAGGCTAGGCGTCAACCGGACGGTTGGATGATCCTCCCAACACTTGTGAGATTCAATTTATTATCCATTAGATGTGTTATGAGTCTTTGTTGTTACACTTCTGGTTTGCTATAAGATCTTTTGGACTCTTATCATGCTTTTTGAATGTGTATTTGTGCATAGCTATTTGAATTAGTTATGCAAAGAATCATTTTAAGATTTTTAAATTTCTTTAAAAATGTGTATTTGTGCATAGCTATTTGAATTAGTTATGCAAAGAATCATTTTAAGACTTTTAAATTTCTTAAAAAAATATAGGCTTAGAAGGTCTATATCTTTGAGTAGACATGTTTCACATGTTCACATGTTCACATGTGCACATTTTTTCTTTTCTTGGGATCTTAATGATTTTTGGTATCTCCAAGTCCTTGACTTTTGTTCTCTATAAAAGTAATTCCTTAGGAAAAAAATGAAGCTATTTTTTAAGGTGATAGATTTTGGATTTTTCTATTCATCCAAGTCCATTGAATTTTGTTCTCTATAATAGTAATTCCTTGCGGAAAAAATGAAGCTCTTTTTGGCGGGGGGTGATAGATGTTGGATTTTTGTATTTGTGCATTGCTATTTGAATAAGTTATAGAAAGAATCATTCTAAGACTTTTAAATTTTTTATTTTTTTTAAAGCCTTGGAAGGTCTATATCTTTGAATGTGTATTTTATTCAAGCATAGCTAATTCAAAAATAGCTGTTTGAATTAGTCATGGAAAGAATCATGCTTGCACTCTTCATGCGTAGCTACTTAAATTAGTTATGGAAGGTCTAGATCTTTGAGGATGTGTATTCATGCATAGCTACTTGAATTAGTTATGGAAAGAATCATTTCATGCATAGCTATTTGTATTAGTTATGGAAAGAATCCTTTTAAGACTTTTAATCTTTCTCAAAAATATAAAAATGTACGCTTAGAAGGTCTAAATCTTTGATTAGACTTGTTGCACATGCTAACGTGCATAGTTATTTGAATTAGTTATGGAAAGTCTAGATCTTAGAAGATCTATCTCTTTAATTAGACTTGTTACACATGCTAACATGTGCACATTTGTTTTAATTTTCTTGGGATTATCATGATTTTCCATATCTCCAAGTCCATTGCCTTTTGTTCTCTATATAATAGTAATTCGTTGAAAAAAATGAAGCTAGATCTTTTTTGGGTGATAATTGTTGGAGTTTTATAACAAACTCAAGTGGCATAATACCCCTCCATTTATTAAGAGGAAAAAAAGGGTGCCTTATTGACGCTTTTCTTTTGCATTGATGTTCTTCCCATGTCCTTCTAGTTAAGTATATTACACACCTTAATGAAGAAACTATATTGGCGGAAAGGTTTAAACTAAAAAAAATCTTTTTTGTAACTTTTAAAGGTGGCAATAAACTCTTTTGAGAAGGGGTATTTACAATTTCATAATAGCATGTGAAGCTCACCATACCTCTTATTTGATCTCCAAGATAGAGAGTGGAGAATTAAGAAAAACTCAATGAGAATTACACTGTATCATGGGTGGCGAGCTACTCGATGAGACTCGAGAGCTGTTGTTGTAAGAAAGTGTTTTTCTAACAAATTTTAGTCGTGAAACGGACAATTGGTATAATTTTTGGGAACGAAAATCAAGTAGATTGAGAAGTTGCCTTAAATTTTGATTGGTAAAAAATAATAATCAATTTTTATAGGATGTGGTGATTGGGTGAAGAAATGTTGAAGTTGTACTTCTTTTTTGGATGATGTAAGTTTGCATATATATAGACATACATACATGCATACATATATATAATTAATGCACGTACACAAAAATGTTTTGGGCACTTATATGGATTGAAAAAAATAAAAAATATATATATAATGTAGGATAGTTTTCCTTTTATTCGTTCACGTACCAAAAAAAAGGCCAACACGTAGCCCCGTGTTTTTAGACAGTGGCCGCAGTTCTCGATGTTTCTGCAACGTGGCGAAATGCTAAGCACCAGTCTTTTTGCTGGCGTGGAGCTCCACGTGGCAAAAGGGTCCCACCGTGTTTTTAGACAGTGGCCGCAGTTCTCGATGTTTCGGCAACGTGGCGAAATGCTAAGCACCAGTCTTTTTGCTGGCGTGGATATCCACGTGGCAAAAGGGTCCGACGTGGCTGAAGTGAAGACGCTTTTGCATTCTTTTTTGTACTTTGTTTTGTTTGGGGAGTTGCTTCCAAAAGCGAACCAAACAGAAGGTAGGGTCGTTCGATACCCTTCATGTCCTCACTCTGTACCTGCGATGCCGGCGTCTTCATAGAGCTCCTCTCGCGCTCTCTCTCTCTCTCTCTCTGTCTCCCCCTTCCTCTCCATTTCATTACCTGATGCTCGCCATAGCCATTAGCATCTCTGCCTTCCACCGCCTGCTGCCGCTGAGGACCTACTTGCATCTTCCACTTTCGATGCTTTCTCTGCTATCACCTTAGCTCAGCCTCTCTCCGCAGCCTCTGCATTTATCTCTCTCTGTCCCTCTCTCTCTCTCTCTCTCTCTCTCCCCCCCCCGCCCCCCCCATAGCCGCGCAATATGCAAGCTGCCACTGTGAATCTTGTTGCAGCCCCGGAGGTCCTCTCCATCTCTTTCTGCCCCCTGGTTCGGCCCTCGCGGCCGGCTTTTGGAGCCAAAACCCTAAGGCCGATAGCCAGGATATGTTGCCAAGCTACGGCAGCTATAGCGCAGGACGAGTACTCGGGCCTTCTGTCAAGGGTCTCCACGAACGGGAGGCCAGCTGGTCTGTCCCCGTCTGAGCAGCGAGTGTCCGACGTTGTGCTCAAGCAGGCGGCTTTGGTGAATCGCCGCATCGAGAGCCAGGGAATCCTGGACGTCAAGCCTGAAGTTATTCCCGGGGGCGCTCTGGACCTCCTCAACGAAGCCTACCTGCGATGTGGAGAGGTTTGCGAGGAGTACGCCAAGACATTTTACCTTGGTAAATACCACTCTGCTTCTACTAATTCATTTCCTCATGCAATCTTTGCTGTGTATTTGCATCTCTATGACGAGCATGCATGCCCTGCTATGCTGCTGTGTTGTTTGAAAGCCATGGTATGCTGCTATGCTATATCCAAGGCTAGGTGCACTTATACTGAGGAAAGCTATGGTGTACTTCTATGTTGAAAGGTAGGCTGTCCACAGTGTGCAACTCTGCATAGCTTTACTTGTATGCCGAAGAAAGGCTGTGGTTTAATATCAAGTTACAGGAACCGTCTACAACAGCTTGAAGGAAGACTATGGTGTGCTTTCACGTTGAAGGAAAGCTATGATTTCTTTCATGTTTAAGTAAACCTATAGTGCGCTTGCATGGCTATGGATTCTTCCATGCTAATGTACGCGATGTTTCCTGCCAGGTACATTGCTGATGACTCCAGAGCGTCAGAAGGCGATTTGGGCCATCTATGGTGAGTTTTCTAGTCGCCTTAAAAGTGCACTGTTGCCGTCCCTTATCAGCTGTGCTTTTCTGAGCACGCTTGGGTTTTTCTTCTTGTTCTTTTCAATAGTCTTCATGCATCTTTGTATTCTTGGAAATTTCATATGCGTGTGCTCTTTGGAGTAACTAAGGGGGTTTACCAAGAGGTAATCTTAATGTGTTTTTGCTATGAGAGGTAATCATAGTGTGTGTTTTGTCGTGAGAATGATAATCTTAAGGTGCATGTTGCGTAGCATGTTGTATGCTGATTCGAAACTCCATGTTTCTTTCAAACAGGTTATATGCTCCTATAAAATGTCTGCCCATGAGCATAAGCCAAGGGAAATATTTGTGTACAGCACAGTGAATGTATGGGTTAAGATCATGGAAAGAGTAGTAAAAATCAGGGAGATGAAATGTTTGTTGTAGATGAGATTATGGAGTTGGATCTGATTACGTTTAGCTGCAATGCAGTGTGGTGCAGGAGAACGGATGAATTAGTGGATGGACCAAATGCCCCTCATATCACCCCAACAGCACTTAATCGGTGGGAACAAAGGCTTGAAGATGTATTCGATGGAAAGCCATATGATATGTTTGATGCTGCTTTGGCTGACACAGTTTCAAAGTTCCCAATTGACATTCAGGTTGGCTGATATAAGGACATATCTTCTAATTTGATTGTAGTTGTTAGGTCACATAATTTACTCACAGTTGCTCTTGCATCTGACTACAGCCATTCCGTGACATGATTGATGGGATGAGAATGGATCTGGTCAAGGCACGGTATGAGAATTTCGACGAGCTTTACCTCTACTGCTACTATGTTGCAGGAACTGTGGGGCTAATGAGTGTGCCTGTAATGGGCATTGCACCTGAATCCAAAGCCACCACTGAAAGTGTTTTCAATGCTTCCTTGGCCCTGGGTATTGCCAATCAATTGACCAACATTTTGCGAGATGTTGGTGAAGAGTAAGTATTTCAGTGACTTCTACACTGGCTCACAGCCATGTTTCTGATGATAAAAGGTTTAGATGGATCCCTAATAATAAAAGGGTAGATCTCACCGTTTGTCCCTTGTGTGCGGGGGATCTTTCCCCTCCATTCCCCCTGTATGTGTGTGGGGGAGATGTTTATTAAGATCCTAAGCATTTGTCTAAATTTCTGGTTGTGTTAATGTATGCATATAGCCAATCACCCTTTGTTGGTTCTTCTGAGTTCATTTTTTTTTAACAATTGTGTTTTTGGGATGCCGAAAACAGTGCAAGACGTGGTAGAATTTATCTTCCGAGGGATGAGCTTGCACAGTTTGGTGTATCGGAGAATGACATTTTTGCTGGCCAAGTAACAGACAAGTGGAGGGCCTTCATGAAGGATCAGATAAAGAGAGCCCGCATGTTTTTTGATCAATCAGAGAAGGGGGTGGCGGAGCTGGATAAGGATAGCAGATGGCCGGTAAGACAGGATCATAGTTTTCTGCTCTAATATCATCATTATTCTCATTTCAATTCGAACCTCTCAGTGATGATGGTATGAATGCTTTTCAAAATTCTATATTTCGCAGGTATGGGCATCATTGACACTGTATCGACAAATTTTGGATTCCATTGAAGCAAATGACTACAATAATTTCACCAAACGGGCCTATGTGGGGAAATGGAAGAAGCTCTTTTCTTTGCCAGCTGCGTATGTCAGAGCTCAGCTGGTGCCCCCACCTTCAGCTCCCTTCCTGGCAAGAAAAAGCCTCTCTCTCAAGTCGTAGGTACTGCGTGGCTAAGGCTTGATGTTGCATCCTTCACTGGTGTGCAACATGATGGCATTCGTTCTTATGCACATTTGCACCAAGAGGCTTCATGAGTACCAAAAGCTGTGGTGCACGGAGGGCTTTGCAAAGTGCAGGTACCAAAAAGCACCAATTATTTTTCCTAACGTCCTTTATTTAACCCATATTCTATGCACTCAATGCCTCTGGGATGAAGTGTCTCAGGGGGCAGACATGGGAATACCCTCGAAATGATGCACACCTAGAAGGTCCAAATGTTGTAGCTATAAATCTTGTCATGTAGTGTAGACAATGGAAGGTTGTATAGTTGCTATCCTCTGGTCTTTCTTTGGACTGCCACATTGTGAGTTGGCAGTGATTACTCATCTTCATGACCAGCCTTCTAAAATTGACTATTTTGAATGCTTCATTATTGGTATCCCAATACAAATCACAGCTACTTACTAACCAATTTTAGGGAATTATTTAGAACACATAGATAGTGAAAATTAAAGGTTTTCTTTTTCATATCATCAGGTACATAGTGAAGGTAAATTGGGATTTTCTGGGATATTTTTAGGATTTTCAATTGCATAAGAATTTATAAGCCAATTTATAGTTATAATGCAAAGATGTTTGGACTACATTTGGATTAAAGGCTTTAATAAATGAATTTTTTATTGCTTTCTAAATATATATACATAGTGTAATACAAATAATCTCAGACTTAAATATCAATTAGAACTCTAAAATGTAGGTCTAAATGAAAGGATTTTTATAGCTAATTAAACAATAGACTAGGATCGAATCTTGCACACATGTTTTTGTACAATGATATACTTTGTTGGTGCATTTTGTGAGAGCCAATCACAATTCTTTCAAGCACTTTGTGTTAGACAAAAGTTTATAAACTTTTGTGAGAGCCAATCACATATACAACAATTCTTTCAAACACTTTGACAAAAGTTTACAAACTTTAAACTATATTTATTACTATAGAATAAGAGACTCACAATTTTTAAACATCTTATAAGGCTTTAAGTAGAATATGTAGTTATTTCATATGATAGTAGACACTATTTTCATAAGAGACTTTCTTAATTTTTAAAAATCTCATAAGGCTTTAAGTGGAATATGTAGTCATTTCATATGATAGTAGACACTATTTTCGTAAGTTTCTCAATAGATGATCCAAATATAGACAAGGGTTTATATAAGTTATTTTGTTATTAATACAGTTTTTAAAAGTTGAGACTAAATTGAAATGCTTAAATATGTATTCATGATTAATTACTTTAGTAGACATTGATTTATTAGTATAATTAAAGTAAATTATCACGTAAGCTCATATTGTAAATTAAAGTATAATTTATTAGTATAAATTATCACGTAAGCTCATATTGTTATCCTATTTTAGATGTCAAAGACTCAACAACTAAAAAGAGATCTAAGAAGTAAGTTTAATTGAATTAATTACTAATATAATAACTTTTTATCATGAAAAATCTATCTTTTATCTCTTAAATATTCTGTAAGGTTTATGAGAAATTTATATTGAGTTAAGATTATTTTTTTCTTGCATGTAGGAACTTATTTTGTAAATTCATAACGTGTTTGGATTATTGTGTTGGATATACTTCTACTTATGATGATTTATCAATTATATTTAAGGTTATTTTTATCATTTTTGAGGAAATTGATAAACCAACCTTAAGCCCTCAACTACCTTTTGTAATCGATAACTGTAGTAACAGCACAAAATCATAAATCTGTGAGATGAGAGAGAGAAAGAGTACATCTACACAAGACCAACTGAGTGGCTTTCCCCTTCGACTTCTTTTTGGGTGTCCTGTCATCACCCCTTGAGGAAGTTCGTGAACCTTGTTCCTTGTATAGCAGATCCTGATGGGTCTCCTTCCTTGCCATGATGCTGACAACCTTCATTATTGCATTTGTTAAGAGTAGTAAAATATTGGAGAAGGCTTGACTGTGAATATTGAAGGGTTGGCTTGAAGAATTAAAATCCGTGATTGTGTAGGCAGTGGTTATTTAGAGATGATGTGACAATCATGTCTAAATGATGTAGCAATCACGTTGTGTGTTTTTTTATATGATTGGTGATGTGGCACCATGATTAGGGACGTGCCATTGTGATTCTTTTGGCGCGATCAACGGTGACGTTGACATGGTAATCACGCACCATGATTTCACAAATTGGCGGATCACGGTTGCCATGGAATGTGAGTAACCATCAAATATTATCGTTGGTAACTGGAATGTTTTACTTGCATGGTTCATTGTTAGTTTTGATATGGTTGGTTTGCCATGATTATGTAGTCAGCACAGTAGATGCAATAGTTTTGATATGGTTGGTTTGCTGTGATTATGAAGTCAGCACATCAGACACAGTAGATGTAGGCATAAACGAAGAGCTCCAAGAAGGTGAAATTTGCAAAAAGATTTAAAAAATGGCAAAATAGAAAAAATCATCTATTTAAAGCCAAGGGGATCACGATTGGTGGATGGATTAATGCATTTAACATGTGGCACAAACTACTAGACCTTGGGATTTGTGTCGTGATCACGGTAACAATTGGCATGATCACAGCATTCATGGCCACCATGATTACAAGGCAATCACATCGAGTGAAATTGCTAAAGGACATGTGATTCTTGCATTTCCAAGCATATAACACTACCATGGCTTAGAAAAGATGAGTTTTAGAATAGTTTTGGGGTGTGATTCTGCAAGTAATGTTAGAATCACGATCGTGATTCCACCAGAATCATGGTGAGGGTCTGGCCCTTAGGGGGTTGAGAGTGGGTCTAGATGCACTTTAGCGCTGATTTTGACCTTCCAAGATAATGATGGGAAGAAGTAATGTATCATGATTTTGCAGAATCACGGCTGTGGTTTTGCAAAATCATGGTGTTGAACTTGGGGTTTCTTAGAGAGAGTGTTAGTTAGTTAGTCCTCCGGGGTGTGTTGTGCAAGGTCATTGTGGTTAGCTCTAGCATGAGGCTCCATGGGAGAGGCCCAAGCATATCTGGATGAAGCTCTTGATGCAAAGGGAGTATGTTGGTGTAACCCTTACACCTCCTCTATGGAACATTGCAGCTCTTGCTCCATCCATTGAATCAGCTAGTCCATAGAATCTGCAGGCTCTTGTTTTATGAACATATCTTTCTTGGACATGTGGTCTTATTGGTTTGCTTTACGACAGCTTTTCCTTTAGGACATGGAATTGGGTAATTCACCAGATTTACCCCGGTTTGCTTGGTACCTCCTGTGAAATTGAGTTGGGAAGATTCTTGTGGCTTTTTCTTAGGCTCTTATGGGTTCCCAATCGCATTTCTCATGAATACTGACTTTTGTCTCCATTCCCACCTAGTTCCGACCTTAATGGTCGACTTAGTGAGCTCAGGACTTAGACTTGATCTTGGCTTGGGCACCCATACCTACTTTGCTACTTGACGTGGTAGAGTGGTGTGCTTGGTCGGAACCCATTTCTGCCTCCTGTCTCTCTTACCACTTTCCTTGGCGGGTTTGGGCGTGGTGGTTGGGGTGATTGGTCTGTTTTACGAGGTTTTTTTATAGATGATTTCACCACAGGGCTTCGTGACTTGGTCATCGAAATCTCCCTATTCCCTTCATAGTATCCCATAGTGGTTGCTCAAATTTGAGATTATGGTTGGGCTCTATGGTGTTCCATAGTAGCGGGCAATGTATATCTACAGCCCTCAAATGACAGGTGGGCAATTCTTTGCTCCCAATTAACTTCACAATTTGCAGTAGAGATCCAACTTCGTTTGAGCAACATTTCTTCTTCTTAGGCAGGCATGACAAAAACCTTACATGGCCAAGGATTATTTCTGGGGGAAACATTAATTTTCAAACATCCAAAAGCTTATATGGTTCCCACATGCATACTTTTAACTTTGGTTGATGTGGGTTCCAACTTTAGCTTTTTCAATTTCACCCAGGTCTCATAGGAGAGCAAGTTGTGACTTGCCCCCGAGTCAATCATTGCAACCAAGTTGTGACTCGATATGGTTCCCACATGCAACTTTTAACTTTGGCTAATGTGGGTTCCAACTTTGGCTTTTTCAATTTCACCCAGGTCTCATACAAGAGCAAGTTGTGACTTGCCCCCAAGTCAATCATTGTGAGCAAGTTGTGACTCGGGGGCAAGTTATGACTTACTCCCGAGTCAATCATTTTGTGAGGAGATTAGCAGTTGTCCCTCCCACAAAAAGTGCTACTTTGAGTTGCGTAAGCTCTATCTCTAGGTAGAGTAACCATGTTTATTTGGAGTATCAGTCCATTTTATTTTGCCTTGGCTTAGGCTGCCCTTGCCTTAGCCTCTTCTTGTGCTTCTTTCTTGAGTCTTTCTTGTCTCAGCTTTTCTTGCTTCTTTTTTTGTGCTTGTTCCAACATGTCTTGGGTTAAGGACCCATAGTATTTCTTAATTTTGCTAACATTCATGTAGCCCTGCATCTCAATGCCATCAATGATCTTGATACGATCTACACCCTGAGGATACGATCTACCTGAGGAGTGAGCTCCACAACTCTGAATGGTGCTCAACCTCGGTATTTCAGTTTTTTCTGCTTTGGAAGAACCAACCTCGTAAATAAGTACTAGGTCTCTTTCCTATAGCTCTATAGATTTCAGGTTGTGGTCAAACCACCGTTTGCGTTTGAACATTTCTACTAGAGAAATTACTCTAGTCTCATCAAGCTTTTCTAATTCGACTAATCTTTTAGCTAGAGAATTCTCTCTTAGATATTTTTTCATAGCTATCCTCAGGCTGGGAAGCACCAAATATTCCTTAAGCATCACTGCTTCAATTTCATAGGCGAGCTGAAAAGGAGTTTGTCTTGTGGTACCTTATAAGAGGTCCTATAGGCCCACATTGCGGCTCTTAGCTTATGCTCCCAATCATTTCAGCTAGCTTCCATAGTCTTGGTCAAGATACACAAATGACTTTATTAGTGCTTTTTGCATGTCCATTAGCTTGAGAGTAGTAAGGTGATGATTTACATTGTATCATCATAAATCCTATCAACTTAGTGCTCAATGACCTAATTGATAAAATGGGAACCCTTATCATCACTGACTAGCTCTAGGGGACACCCAAATCTGGATATGATGTGCTTGTATAAAAAATTAGTAGTGGAACGAGCATCTGCTCTTCGAGTAGCTTTTGCTTTGGCCCATTTTATGAAATAGTTAGTGGCCACAATTATATACTAGGCTTGCGTTTGTCGTGCGGCTGGACTAATGGATCCAATGTAGTCTATTCCCAATTTTTCAAAAGGTTATTACACAACGATCGAAACCAATGGCATTACATGGAGTCTCTCCTCCTAGCTTGATCCAAAGTTATCATTTATGGTGGTAAGATGGACCAACTTAAAACTCTTGCATCATAAGAGTTCCTGATATAGCACTGTCTTTTGGTCATATGGTACAACTCCAGTGTCCCTAACTGTTATATTTACACATGGACATAGGCAAAGAGCATATAGACATTTTTGGCTAGTGGATCAGATTTTACAATTGGCAGGCTATTGCAATGTACCTTCCTCACTTGGAAAATGAAAATCTTCCAAGACTTGGAGATCTTTTACATTCTTCATCAAGTTAAGGTTTTTTAAAATATATTTACTACATGTTTATCTAAGCATGCAAGTGGATTATCATAGTAAGGTCAAGGATATTGGAAAGAAAGACATAAACCAAACTCCACCAATAATTGGAGGTGCAAACAAAAATGCAAGATTTGTTCGTCTTCCATGTGTGCTACTATTGCAAGTAGGCTAGAGAATAAGAAGGGTATCTCTTTGCATACCTATCTCTTTTAGTTGCAAGTGGTGTTTTCTAGATGGTTCAACTTGGATTTCTAATGGTTGGATGAGGATATTGATGCATCACTCCAAGCACACACCATAATTGTAGAATATAGAGGGAGTCTAAACTTTGGCGTATTTGTTTCAAGAGTTTAATCTCTGTGAATCAATAAAATCAATAACATTCTTGATTGAGGAAGTGAAAGATTTCAAGAATTTTGCAAAAGTAGTCTTATGTGATACAAAAGATAAGTTAGTGGGACATTCAAAGCCTTTATAATTTTCCTTTTTCCTTTGAGATGGAGTTCATATTTTCCAACACATGATGTATCCAAATTCACCCGAATGGATACCTGTTGAAGGAAATCAGCTTTGGAAGCTGGATAATGAAGGTCAACCAATGCTTGCTAATTGGACAACCAAAACCGTTGAAAATATGGAAATACATGAAGGAAAAATATATGGTGCCTCCTACATTAAAAAAGTTCACTAAGTGTTGGAGCTCTTGGTTTGATGATAAAATAGTAACCTATGAATATAAAAGCTTCATAACTCTAGTTATAGATTATTGGGAGAGAAGCATTTTAAACTTAGAAATACCAGTTTTTTTCTATGAGGAATTGCATAAGATGAATTTTTGCCAAAAAGCTCGTGTGGAAAGTAATCTTAGTGAAATGATTCTCATGAAAAGAATAGAAATGAAATTTTTGGTTTGAAGGTCCTTGAAGACCACTATTGTGGCCTTGCATGCAATAATCCAAAAGAGGAGTATAAGCCACAGGTTGATGTGCACAACAATGATGATTTTGTTCTTGTCATACCAAGTGATGATATCTATCCAATATGGTTGGGTGTTGCATTATTTGATGTTGAAATTAAGTCCTAATCTAATACTTATAAACCATTAAAAGTGTAGTATTGGGCTATTGTTGCAAGAGGATGATGTAATGATGCAACTACATATAAAGGTTAAGTATTGGAAATGTAATAAAAGTAATCCATCGTGCGATGGGATCATAAAGATACAATTGTATGGAGTTGGGCACCTATAAAGTCACCAAGCAGAAGGTGAAGATTTAAATAGTAACATGTGAGAAGGCACATATGGATCTCAAGGTAGTACATGCTCAAGAGAGCAACGATGCAGATATTGCCAAGCTTTTTTATTGGGAAAAAAATTGATAGGAGAGATATGATGTAGACATTATTGAACTTTTTTTATCAAAAAACAGTTGTAGATAAAGAAATAGTAATTGGCTTAGCATGAGTGATTAATTTTTTGGAGGGAGATCCATAATTTAGAGATCTTTAGAATTTTTTTAGAGGGAGATCAATAATTTTGAAATCTCTAGAATTTTTGCAATGTATATCTTATGTTTTACATCTGAACCTTTATCAATGATATATATGGTTTTTAGTGATTATTTTAATTAATAATCATTAGATACTTAATAAATAGTTAAGATGATTAATGATGATAGTCCCAAAATTCATGAAATGTTCATTAAAATTCACGAATGATTTTTTATCTTGCTTCTATTCACCTTTGTGACTTGTATAATTAATTAGCTTACTAAGATCATTAATCTTTATGGTTTAACATTTGGAGAGTCCTAAATTTCATTAATTAGTTTACTAAGATCATTAATCTTTATGGTTTAACATTTGGAGAGTCCTAAATTTCATAATACGGTCTTTCTGGCACTTCGAATAGGGTGAATACCTTTTCATAATTTTAAAATTTAGTGTTCCCTACAAGTTGAATATGAGAAGAAGGAATAGTTTTGGTGCACAAGCACATATATAAAGAATTGCATCATTGCCACTTGCTTTGATTCCACTATAAGAGAGCCAAGGGGAGGTTCTCCACCCCTAGAATCACCCCTTGGCTTGGGTTCCACTATAAGAGAGCCAAGGGATGGTTCTGCATATAATAACAAAAATCCCCAAGAAGGATCATTAGTAACTTTCATGGGAGAGGAATCAATCTACCATAGGCATTCCAAGATGTCAACAACATAGAAAAGTGCTAAAGTCAAGTGTAGTCAGATCACTTAGAGATGGCTCAAAGGGGAAGTCCTCTAGCATGCCAATACTTTAAGAAAAATTATGGAAATATGCCAATCCTAAGGAATGGCATGCAATTAATCTCATTGATTTACAAAACCTTCTACTAGACATGGCCTCCAAACATGCCTTCTACTAGACATGGCCTCCAAACATGCCTTCTTGCACAATAAGGTCATCATAATAGTGAACACTTGCCTATTTACACCTTATTCATCCAAGAGTAGACAACCCTATATTGTGGAGAAGCTAGGGGTTTCCATCCACCTTGACATCCAATGGAGCCTATTTCTAATACAAAATCCATCCTTGGAATTGGTGAGGCATGGTGGTGAGTCAATGGTAGTAGATGGAGTTGTTCAATAGAATTTGTAGCACAACTTTAAGTACTATGTCGTTTAGTGGAAAGCTTTATAGAATAAAATGACTTCAAAGGTTGTGAGCCACTATCCTTGGATCCTCAACTGTACTCATTCATGAGTATCTACTTCTCAAAGTTGGCACTCGTTATCTCAAAGGTGATGAGCCCTTGAGGACCTTCATCAACAAATATCTACAAATCAAGAACCTTCACCAACAATAGGGTGATGAGAGGCCTCATTTATAACACTTGGGGGTTGTTGAGGCTCAAACCATGGAAAGTTGAGCTATAGCTTTGGGTTTGCCTCAAGATCCTTCTCCAATAAGTCCCATCCCCATCTCCATCGGTGGAAGTGGTAAACTAGGCTAGATTATGTAGATACATCTGGGGGCATAGAAATACTCCCTCCACATTTGGGGCTTCAAGGGATGCAATTATCTCTAGGCTCATGTGGGTGATGGGACATGTGCTTATTGAGTTATTGAGCTCAAACTATTAGGGATATGGATGCCATGCCAAGATAATACCTTTGCACTTATGGCACTGGCTTGGTGTCAAAATTTCAAGGATAGGAGAAAATCCGACACAACAACTAGCAATCAGATTGAATGAACAAGTTAAAACCGAATCAACACTATTTATATTACTAAATCAGATAAGATACAATAACGATAAATTTTGACTCTAATCTAAAAGGGCTAATCTCCAAAACCCTATCCTAGGAGCTCAATCAGCTCAGATATTACAATCAATACAGTGCTGTGAGTGTTAGACTAGACTACACACTCAACAAGTGGCTTTTGTGTTCACTATTGTTCACTCTTGTTCACTATCAGCTGCGTACAAAATCGGCTTTTATAATGATCCACGATGAGCAGCTCGTTGCCACGTTGTGCTTCATCTCCCTCAATATAATCAGGTAGGTGTGACCAAAATTTTGTAGCTTAATTACGGTGGTTAGGTCAGCTAAATTATTGTGGCGGTTAGGTCAGCTATGCAGAATTATCTCTTGAGATCATGGTAACCTGTAATTCCTCCTTTGATGTAGGGAATGATTTCTACCAAACAGGTGCCACATCTGCAAGGCTTAGGAAACCTTAGATTGGTGTGAATCTTGAATCTTGAATGTTTTAACACCTTCCCTCAAGATCAGCACATCTCTAAACCTTTATTAGATAGCTGACTACAAACTGATTCAGTCATCTGACTCAGATAGCTGATTCAGTCTGAGGTGGTTAAAGCCTTGTATTCAGTCAGCTAACTGATTTAGTCAGCTGACTAAATCAGTTAGCTGACAATCAACTCAGATAGCTGATTCAGTCAGCTAACTGATTTAGTCAGTTGGTTTAGAAAACTGGCTCTGACAAACTCTGTAGGTTGGAAGAAAACTTCAACATAACTTAGATAGTTGATTCAGTTATTACAGCTGACTTAGATAGCTGATTCAGACTGCTGACTCAGATCTGCAAAAAAAAAAATGTAAAACATGTTTATTTTATGGAAGATTATTGAGCCTTCCCTTGCTTTAAGCATGGAGAAAGTGTGGAGCCTTCCCTTACTCTTCAAACACCTTCCCTTAAGGAAAGCTCCATCATGCCAAGGCCTACTCTATGCTTGAAAAAGAGCTCTTTGCCTAGAAAATTTAGTGAAGATGTCTGTAATATTCTCTTTACTATTGCAATGCTGCAACACTATGTTACCTGAGTGAATATTCTCCTTGATGAAATGTTCTCTGACTTCAATATGTTCGGTCCTTTGATGCATGACTGGATTCTTGGCTAAGGCTTCAGCTAGTATGTTATCACAAAGAATAGGAGTAGGACCATCAACTCCATAAAGACCAAGTTCTTGCAAGCATCGTTTCAGCCAGATAGCTTCACAAGCTGAGGTGGTTAAAGCCTTGTATTCAGTCTCTGTACATGACAAACTGATTGTATTCTTCTTCTTAGAACATCATGAAATGGCTTCTACACCAAGAAAGAAGACATTTCCATTGATGCTTCTTCTATCCATCAGACTGGCTGCATAGTCAGAGTCACTAAACCCATGCAGACTTAGTGTGTCACCTGTATATACAATACCCCAATGCTGAGTGCCTTTTAAATATCTGAGTACCCTTTTGGCTACAGTCCCTACAGTCCAATGAGACAATTTGGGGTTTTGCATTGTCATGTAAAGCTACAAGGAAAGGCTGAGTTTTCATCATCATCATCGTCATGCGTTACTATGGATTATCCCACAGGCATGTACGCAATGGAAGCTCCTGATGGTTCTAATCGCAAGCGTTCATGCTACTGAGGTCAAGACAGGCGCTCATCCACAAGCTATCTCCCACGAGGAAGGGAAACAGGCAGCGCCTAATCACAACGAGCGCCACCGGATGATTATAAGGTTATTAATTTTTTTTATTTTTTTAATGCTTTGGGGGAGGTTCCCATGGAAAGTACTCTTGCACACGCTTTAAATGTGTGTGTGTGGGGGGGGTGTGAAACACACATACGATGACATAAGTCTTAATAAGCAAAGTAATATGTGTGTGCTAAGGTCTTGTTCTAGCACAATTTGGAAATAGTTTGCAGGCGACGTAGCTCGTTCACAACATCCACAATAAGAACTGACACACAAAGTTAGGCACACAAGGACGTTAGCTTCCATTGTTGGGATAATGCATATCAATCCATTGCCCATTTTTGTTTTGCATTTTTGGACTATGATGTTGTAGCCTATCCCGCTGAGGCTTAGTGAATGTTGCACTTAACAAAGTCAAGCTAGAGAGTCTGACAGTGCTTGTATGGTCCTAGATTTATGAGATGATCTCTTAGATCTAGACATACTAAACAACCACAATGTTGTGCTACTTAACAACCAAAGTATATTATGCTTAGTCCGTAGAGATGCAAGTTCTTGTGCATGGTCCATAGAGATCATCTACTTTAAGTTTTGTAGTATTCTTAGAGTGAGGTCCATAGTGATCTTTGAGTTCGGAGTTTACCACACACATAGGAATTTGGGGTGTTGATGATGTTCATTGTCTAATTGTTTGACGTGATTTGTAATAGAGTACGGAGCTACTGTACCCACCTTTGGAGTATCTCATTGCTCCTTTCATTTGATATGATGGGAGCTTGATGGGAGTGTCCCTAAGAGATCTTGCTCTAAAAGCTACCTTGTGGCTAGTTTTTATACCTTCCCTTGTTACTTCATAGACTGGCTTAATCAACAGTTTAGGTAATGGGCCATTGGGATGTTCTCGGATTGTTCTCATAAATACTTCATATTGATTATTGGAGGCTGTGGAGGCAAACCACACTAGATTATTGGGATGTTACTAGCTCCGTAAATTATAGCCATTTTAGACTTTAAAAACCTGTGCACCATAGACGATGTTGCATAGTTGGTCTAGTTGCAAACATCCTTTGCTTTGGATGTGTAGTCATCCATATGCTTGAGATTTTGTAGCTATTTCTCAAGGAGAAGACAAGAGTCCATTTGTGTGTCACAATGAGCTTCATGCTCACTTGATGGTATGGGACGCCAAGTGCTCATAAAGGTCATTGTGGTCTTGGTGGTATGGGACACCAAGCCTCGTACACATAGAGGTTTACCCTTTGATTGGTTGTATACTTGTTCCATAGTGATCAAGTGTGTGTATGATTGTTACGTTGTTGTGATCAAGCATTTAGATAGATTGAACTTGAGGTTCACTTGATAGTCTTTTGTTGGGGAGAAATCCAATGATAGAGTTCAGAGAAGCTTTGGGTAGCATAGCCATGATCTTACACCAGTGCTAATAAAGTGGTTTCTACTTTGAGAGAGATATAGAACCATTTTTTAGCAAGGAAAATAGTATTGTCAGATGATTCTTATATGTGGGAAATGCCCTACAACATTCAGGGAGTGTAATCTCACCTATATCCAACATTGGTGTTTATTTTTGAGCACATGTTTGGGTGCTACTATACAAATTATGGAAGTAAGGTATGATTTTCATAAACCAAAAAAAGTAAATTCTTAGTTTACTCGGGCTATTTAGTGTTGCAAAGTTCATGTCCTTGTAGAACCTACCAGCTCTGCAAGGCACTGGGAAATGAGTGGATCATTACCAGTATGTGATGAAGTTACTACCTAGTTAAAGTGAGAAGTACTTCACTCCCAACGAGCATGGTTATTTATTGTCATTGGATCCAACATAGTTTTACAAGAAAGAATTCTAAGCCGTAGTGCTTTGCGGAGTATTCCAACATGTCTGGTGAGGAGTAACTTCTTTAGGGACTTTGCTATTTATATTCACACTAAAAGTTAAAGTCTAAGGTTAATATCACGGCCTAGTAGGACTCATGGTGGTTAGATGCTAATTGTAGAATTTAGAGGTTGACATAGTTGTTGAGTGAATGTCTTTGAATCAACAAAACAATCGGGTGCTAGAATGCCCCGTAATTTGTGTTGTAGTGCCAAAGGTTTTGAGTCAATCTAGATGAGCACTTCACAGTAAGTGGCTCGAGTGTCTGTGAAAGATAGCTCTGTGGACATTCCAAGTTGGGAAGGGTGCATCCACGAGTACAGAGATGCTTGTAAAGAGAGTATGGAGTTACTTAGTCAAATTGAGAAAGAATTTAGTATTTAAGATAGACGAGATAAGTGTCAAAGTCCAAATTTACCAAAAGTCATAAGAGAATGAATTCACTTATACAAATTTTTGTTTTGTAATATGTTTATGAAGTGTGTACAAGAGCGGTTATTTTTTGTTGTCATTGGTTACAATTGGGTAGTATATTGCCACCTACAGATAGGTAGTGCATTGCCACTGTCATGGTGGGGAGGCAACAAAGATTTGTTATACTTGGCTTTATATTGGTATTGAACACAAATTGGTTGTGTTATTCATGTCAAAGCAGCCTCAAAGTACAAAGATTGATTTTGTTTGTCTATCAGTGTAAGGTGTGTTGGAGGCATACCTAATCCACATATCATAGCATATGTATATACAGACTGGGCACGCGATAAAGAATTTCTTGTTTATTTCTTTATAGTAAATCATCTCCCATAATTGAAATGGTTTATGATATTGTTTCACTTAGTAGAGGTTGTTAGAAGTCATCTCCTGTCTATTTGTATACACCAGGGCCTCTGTTGTGGGTGTGCCCGCCCGTATATCATTTTTCCACACTCCCTGTATTTTTTCCCTATTTTTCCCATTTTTTCCTAGTGGCTGGAGGGCTGCCAGGTGATGCCAGGAGCATCCCAATGCTGGCCGACTGGACATTCCTCAGTCGTGTGCATCTGGGCTGCTGGCCGACCTGTTCTGACTAGGCGTGGGCATCTGGCTAGCCGACTACTATTTTCAGCAGTCGTGGGCATTTTTCACAGTCGTGGGCACCTTCTGGAGCTGGCCGACTGCTCACATGGAGTTGTATATATTTCCCCTCAGCCCCCACCACTTTCTCATTCAGTTTTTCGGGATCTTGTGTATAGAGAAGAGTTTACACACCTATCTCTCTGTGTTTCTTGTGCTGATTATTTTCTGCAGTCTACTTGCTCTTGTCTACCCAAGTTTGGTTGTCATTTCCGCTGCATATTCTGACATGGTATCAGAGCCCTAGGCTCTAGGAGATCTTGGGCGTTTTTCTGAGCAAGAGGGGGAGCAACAGGTTGCTGATCGGTGGACTGTTTCGGGCTGAACGGGAAGAGAAGGTGCAAGAGGAAGGCGGGCAAAGGGGCTGGACAGCCACTTGCATATTTTTTGATTTTCTGATTTTTTCCCACACACCCACCCTTTCAGGTTACTCTCCGAGATGGCAGATTTACTAGAGATGGCTGAGAAGCACGTGAAGATTCCGACTCTCCCCACGTTCCCAGTGGATCGGCAGTTGGACGGGTCCAATTACGGCATCTGGAAGGTCATGATGGAGTCAGTTTTGGAGTCATATGATCTTGCTGATTTTATTATCATAGGGGTGCCACGGCCGAAAGCTAAGGAAGGGGAGTTATTATCGACGAGGAAGGACCGCGAGGCACAGGCACACATGTGGGACCGTGTCAACGCAAGGGTCCGGTCGTTTATATTCCTCAATTGCACACCACAGGTGATCAACCATGTGAAGCACATGACGCTGGCGAGAGGCATATGGGAGCACTTGGCTTCTTTGTACAACAGGGTGTCACCCATGAAGCGGATATCCTTACTTGCTCTTGTCTACCCAAGTTTGGTTGTCATTTCCGCTGCATATTCTGACAGAGGTGTCTAGTGAGACCACACTTGTGGAGAGATGTGTCTAGATGGTGTTATTAGCTTCTGGGTGTGACCATAGATAGCCCATAAATGTGTCCATAGAGACATGGTTGGCCGTAGAGACATAGATATGTATTTCCCAGCAACCAAAGTGGTTCCAGGAGTAGACATGTAGATAGGCATGTATCTACTCATAGGCTGGGAGTGGTACTCTCATTAATGCACATTACTATTGATTTTCTAGTAGTTTATAGACACTATACATCACATATACACTGTCTATGTGGAAATCATCTTCGTTGCAAGATGTGTAAACTATTCTTGGAAGAACGCAGAAACTTTTGGAGAGTGGAGAGTGTAGCTTTCCTTAAACTATGTGTAAGGTTAATTAAACTTTACCACATTATAGAACAACTTGCTAGAGACTTGTAAACAGTTGCGCAATTAAAGTCCTTGTGGTTTTTAACCACAAGAGAAAAACATCTTTGATGTCATAGAACATGTAAAGGAATTCCTTGAATGTCAAAGCACATTACTTTATGAGGTTCTTGAGCATTTAAGAAATTATGGCATCGTATACTAAAGGCATGATGTTATTCGATGCCTTAGTAGCAATTTTTATTTTATTGACATCTTTCATAGTTGCAAGTGGCAACTATGGTTTGGTGTTACAGATGAAACACGAGTGTTTCATGTTTCCTTGGTCATAGTACTTAAGGAAAATATGTGTTGTGTGTCTTGCTTTCCTTGTCGTATAGTAAGTTACAAGCGTAGATGACCATATGATCTACACACAGAGACTTGTTTAGGGAAGTTACAGGCGTAGATGACCATATGGTCTACACACATGCACTTGTTTAGGGAAGTTACATGCATAGATGACCACACCACAGAGATACTTGTTTAGGGAAGTTACATGCATAGATGATCATATGGTCTATACATAGACACTTGTTTACAACTTTTTGAGCTATTTTCACGATCAAAAACTCTTCTTGGAAAGAAAAAGTAAAAAGGTTAACATTTGACCAACTAATAAGATGTGAAAACATCTGAGTTTGAAAGGCTCTTTATCAAACATCTCTATATGGCCTACATGTAGATATAGTGTTGGGTAGAGATAGAAAGTTTGATAGTCATCTTGAAGGAAAATCTTCAAAGGTTAAATATCGCTCTAAGTAAGGGTGAGGTCAATCATCTGTAGATTGATGGTGGTCAAACTAAAAACCCAATGAGGTTCTAGAGCATATGCTTGTACATAAATGACTAATCTAGTGAAGAGGAGTAGCTCTCACCTTTGGAATCTATTTTTTTGTTGTTCGTGTCTACATTTTCTACATTTATGTTGTTTTATGGACTCTAGTCTAGATCTCCTATAGCCATAGAGCTATGCAAGGAGAAGAGTCAACAAGTTAGTAGCGTAGTCTACAAACTTGAGTTTCTGGAGAGATCTCAAGTACATCTAACTTTTGTGCTAGTGGCATGCAAAAACCAAGGCACGTAGTTTTCCTTGAAGTTCTAGTTGAGAGATCAAAACACAAGGTTTACTGTGTATCGATAGGCATACTAGAAAAGGTCTCAAGTGAGAACAACTATATATGCTTACCACAACAACTTTCCCCAATTTGTTTTCGTGAACAAAATCTATTTAGTAGGGGAGGATAATGTCACGTAGCCTGTAACAGCATGCGTGAGTCGCCCGTTAGATGACAAAGCTCGAACGAACACGGAGTCCACATGCCGGAGCGTGCATGTGGCATGTGCGTCCGGGGTTCAGGGGTGAGGCACCCGGGTCAGAGGACCTTGGGCGGTCGGGCTTATATAGTGGCATGCCTTTCCACACTAGCCCGACCGCCCAAGGTCCTCTGACCCGGGTGCCTCACCCCTGAACCCCGGACACACATGCTGGAGCGTGCATGTAGCATGTGTGTCCGGGGTTCGTGTCCAGGGTCCAGAGGTGAGGCACCCAGGCCCCAGAGGACCTTGGGCGGTCGAGCTAGTGTGGAAAGGCATGCCACTATATAAGCCCAATAGTGTGTACACTTATTTGGCTATGATGGTGGTTACCACGACGTAACATGCATAAACTGAGCAAGACTATTTACTACAAAATAGAGGTCAAGCCTAGTGATAGTGTGAAGTAAATGAGGGAACCAATGAGTTTCATGTACAAATTAGGATGTCATGTTTCATCCTTTGTCAGCTTTAGAGTGGATTTCATTGGTGTAGATACTGGCTTGCAGGTCTCCATACCAAACTGCTTGAGAATAGTCCACGGGTACTTTTGCTGAGAGATGAAGATACCACTTACTATGGTCCTAGCTACTTTAATCCCAAGAATATAGTGCAAGCATCCAAGATCTTTCATTTCACACTTAGCTAAGAGTTTGGATTGAATAGTTGACTCTTTTGGAAACCTTGAGCTCTATGATGCTCATCAATTCTGCCATACCAAGATCTTGGAGCTTGCTTCAGACCATACAAGCTCTTCTGCAGCTTGCAAACAAGATGCTATGTTCCTGCTTTGACATAACCTACAACTTGCAAAAACAAGATGCTCTAACCTGCAAGGTGCTGCATGTAGTTTTCTTCCTCAAGTTGGCCATTGAGAAAGGCATTTTTGACATCCATTTACCACAATCTCCAATTATGAAGAGAGGCTAGAGAAAGGACTAACATAATGGAATTCATCTTGGCTACTACTAGTGTAAAGGTCTCTTCATATAATCAACCCCATGTTTCTGAGCAAAACCTTTAGCCACAAGTTTTGCTTTGTACCTGTCTATTTAAATCCTTCCTTATTGTACTTCAGCTTGTAAATCCATTTGCAGCCTATGGCTTTGTTGTTGGGTGAAAGCTGACACAAATCCCAAGTGTGAATCTTGTGCAATGCAATCATCCCTTTGTCCATTGTTGCATCTGTCCATTCTTTCTTATCATAGGCATCCTCATCGAAGAGGGGTTCATCATGTTGCTTCAGTGATGTTAAGAGAGTATAATTGGTTTGTTCAAAGTCTAATTTGTTACCTCTGTGATATGTTAACCTTTGGGGCTACCTTCTGTCTTTGGTAGACCTCCTAAGGGCTACTCGGTGGGCATCATATTCTTCCTCCAGTTCTTCAATGGAGTCCTGCAAAGGTGCTATTTCTCTTTTGAGGGTAGGCTGATGAAGAAGGGGTGTCTGCATCTGATGGCTAATGAAGAAGGGGTGTCTGGATCTGTGGATTAGTTGCTGCTGATAGCCAGCTAACAGTCTAATCAAAGATCACATCCCTTGACATCAATGTTTCCTTTTTGATTGGATCATAGAGTTTTTAAGCCTTATGCTCACTACTGTATCCAACAAACACACACTTATTTGACTTATCATCAATCTTCTTCCTATGTGCATCTGGAATATGAGAAAAAGCTCGACAGCCAAATATTATGAGATGATGTACTTGAGGCTTGAGTCCACGAAAGGCTTTATATGGGGTGATGCCCTAGAGTGCTTCAGTTAGGGATCTATTCATCAGGTAACATGCTTTGCTAATAGCTTCAGCCTAGTAGGATTTGGAGAGGTTCTTCTCCTATAGCATACACCTAGCTGACTCAAACAGGACTCTATTCTTCCTCTCAGCAACTCGATTTTGCTGAGGTGTATAGATGCAAGTTAGTTGCCTTCTGATGCCATGCTCAAGAAGGTACTTGCTAAAGTATTTTAAGAGGTATTCACCTCCATTATCTGACCTAAGGACCTTGATGTTTCTATCTATCATATTCTAAACCATAACATGAAATTCTTTGAAAATTCCAAATACTTCAGCTTTGGATTTCATGAAGAAAACCCAAGTATATATGGAGTAATCATCTATGAAGGAAACATAGTATGTATTACCACCAAGTGAAGGAGTGTGGCCTGACTCACACAGACATCTATGTGAATGTGGTCAAGGACTCCTCTTGCTCTACTGGTGCTTCTAAAAATGGTGCTCTAGACTACTTGCTAATGCAATAGGCTTCACCTACTTTATCAACTTTTTGTAGGGATGGTATGTCCAAAACCATACCTTGTGATTTCAGCAGACACATACTATTGAAATTCAAGTGACCATCCCTTTTTATGCCATAATTCTTATGGAGGCCAGGAGGCTAACCTATCAGCTTGCATTGCTGATAGTTTTGCTACTGATCTACTTAACTTGAAGATTTTTCCTTGCTTCTGACCTCTTTCGCGACTTTGTAGCTACGTTGAGGATCTCTGATCAGGCAGTGTTGACCTTCAAATTCCAATTTAAAGCCTTTATCCACCATGGCTCCAACTGAGAGGAGGTTCTTAGTGAGTGAAGGCACCAAGAGGACATTTCCAAGCTGCTTCCTTTCCCCTATGTTCAGCTTAAGGAAAACTTCTCCTTACCTGTGATAGAATTAGGAGTGTTGTCTGTAGTATAAATCAAGACATCATGAGTAGAATCCAATTTAGAAAAATATTCAGCATGAGAAGTCATGTGAGCTTACCCCACTATCAATCCACGATGGTTCGTGCTTGCTGCATGGTCTATGTGGTTGGCCTCTTTGATCTCTTAAATAGAGATAAAAGTGTTGGCATTTGTGAAGCTTTGAGAGCTTCCATCTTCAGCACTGTTGACTGATTTCCCCTTCAAATCAGCTTGCTTTTTCTTGTAGTCTTTCTCAAAATGTCCATTTTTTTAGAGTAATAACATTGAGTGGAGTTATGGGAAGTTCTACCTCTTCCTCTACCTCTAGAGGAATAGCCACCTCTACTATTAGAAGAATAAGTACCTTGATGATTGTTGTTGTTGCTAGGCTGATAGTTGTTATGTCTTCCTCTTCCTCTTTAATTATTTGATCTTCCTTTGCCTCTTGTTATGAAAAGGACTTTGTCATTATTACTTGCTAAAGTGCTACTGCTACCATGGATGTTTTTCATAGTTGCTTTCCTTTGATCCTTGTCCCTAAGGATCTGCTCCATTTCGTCTAGTGAGTGTTTTTCTCTCATAATGATGAGGCCTTGAACAAGACCTTCATAGTCTTCCTTTAGCCCATGGTTGATGATTGTAGCAAGCTCATTGTTGGACATCTTATCTCCCACATCTATCATGCTGATGTAGATCTTTCACCTACTTGATGAAGTCTGCAGCAGTCTCATTGGGCTTCCATGTCTCATTTGTGAGCTCAACTCTCACCTAGCAGGTGGCTTCTATTCACTATTGTTCACTCACTATTGTTCACTGCAACTGCATACAAAACTAACTTTTATAATGATCCAGGATGAGGAGCTCATTGTCGCATTGTGCTTCATCTTTGTCAATGTAATCAAGTAGGTGTGACCAGAATCTGTAACTAAACATAATTGATGAGACGATGCCAACCTACAATTCCACCTTTGATGTAGGGATCAATTTCTACCAAACAGGCAGCACATCTACAAGGATTAACAAACCTTAGAATGGTGTGAATCTTAAATCTTTTAACACTTGGTTGGTCAGTTTATGGTTGATATATGCCACTAGTGGTTTAAAGGTTGTATGACAACCACTTTGGTTTACTAGAGTTATACGGGTTCACACTATAACACCATATTAGGAATTTCTAGAGAATCCCAATTCTCACTCAATAAAAAATGAGGGAGCTTTGGATAATTTTCTATGCAAATCTTGAAAGAAAGATACCATTGTTTTCATTTAAGTGTGTGTGTGTGTGTGTGTGTGTGTGTGTGTGTGTGTGTGTGTGTAAAATTTATCTATATAATAGACATAAAATTTCAAAGTGATACATGCTAAAAAAACCATTTGAATTATATTTCCCTTTGTAGACCCACTTACATCCAATTACCTTTTTTTCCTTAGACAAAAGGCACCAAATACCATGTCTAACTAGCATCTAACAACATCCATGGCATCTTCCCAATGCTTATGTCCAAGTCTCAAAATATGTGAGATGTACCTCTTGTATAGCTTTAACCATATACGCATAATGATGGCATATATACCTATCATATCTCAACCTATCCACTATATATTTACTTCTAATAAACTTGCGTACACTACTACCAGGTGTTCTCCACATTGCTTTGGCTCTTTATATACCACGTGTAAAAATAGCTAGGATCCCAAACTCCTCATCGAGGCCTTGTTTTGAGCCATTATCTCCATCAATAAAGAAGTGAGGTCTACTAAAACATCATACATTATAAAAGGCTAATCCACCCTTTTTTTTTCTCTTGCATGATACATGTGAACTTGTTGAATTTTTAGCACTTGTAGTACTATCGTATGACACATCAAAAAACCTAACATTTTTCCTTAACCTGCAAGGTCTCATAATAGACTCACTATGCTAGAGGACTCTCCTGGTCCACTAAGTGCATGTGCTTACTGCTTAACATTTAAGGTACATGTCTAATTCTTTGCTTTAACTTCTATAGAATCCTTCACTAGTGTACACTACATCAAACACAACCTCCATGCTCACTTATATCTCATGCCATGTAATGGGGTTATAGCATCTATAATCTTTTTTCTCAAGGAAATAACCAATAAATATAGATTTTTTACCCTAGTATATCTAACTTACTTCTCACCGCATCTGGTACATGTATGTAGGCAATGAACCCAAACACTTGTGCCAAATCTAGTTTTCTACCAGTAAACTTTTGTTCAAGCGTCATGCCATGAACTACTCTAGGGGACGTCGTGTTTATGATATAAATTATAGTTGCTATTGCTTTCAACCTAAAAATAATGATGAGGAACTCGTTTCTCATTTATCAATGCATGGGCCTATTTTTCGTCCAATAGAACTAGCTGATCCACAAGAAAGAAGAAAAGCAAAATGCTATGCAAAGAACACCATAACTTGGAATCAATGGATGAGTGAATATGTGTATGAAGTGCTCTGTAGTAACATAGTCTCACAAAAAATAAAAGCATTTGTCTCAACAACATCAATAGAATAATATACAATCTTGATTAGGTGTTACTCAAAACTGTTTTACAATAAAATTTTATCCATGCTGAAAATTTATTGTTTAGAGTTTTTATTCGAAAAAATTTTGGTACAACTTTTTTGGTGTCTTCCTCCGTGGGGATTTTCAAAAAGATTCTGCCTCCTTTTTTTAAGACGAAGAAGTAGAGGGCATTCCTTTTCTTCTATTTAGTATTCTATTTGCATTTGTTATATGTTCTCCTTAGTCTAATGCCATGGCAACAGCATGTACTAACATTTTTAGAATCAATGATGCTCGAGTTAGCTACACGCAGTCATTTGAATAAAGTTCTTGAGAAAACTAAGTAAAGAAAAAAAAAGGACATCATTCTATAAAAAGAATACCAATTAGAAATATAAACCCATTATTTGATTGCTTACCTTCACATCATTCCTTTCATTGAAAAAACAATGCTTTATAAATTTTATTACATTGGTAAAAAATGATGCTCTATAAATTTTATTGCATTGGTGATAAGTCTCCAGCCACATGTAAGCATCAGTTTGGAAAGGGACCTGCTAAGCTGAAAGATTTAGTATCATAATAATTTCAGTTAGTTAACCAAAAATATTAAAATAAAGCCTTACAGGTTTGTTGAAATATTTCATTAATCCATGTAAAGTTTATTGCATTGGTGATAATTCTCCAGCCACATGTGTAATCATCAGTCTAGAAAGGGACTTGCTAAGCTGAAAGATTTAGTATCATAATAATATCAGTTAGTTAACTGAAAATATTAAAATAAAGACTTACAAGTTTGTTGAAGTATTTCATTAATCGGTGTAAGTCTTCTACTGCTATCGTATGCTCTATTATTCTAACCATATGCTTTGTAGATTTATACATTGTAAATTAAAGATGAGAAAACATTAAAGCTACGCTCTGTTGGAAACAAGGTTGTAGGAATGCAAACACACACACACACACACACACACACACACACACACACACACAGTGGAGAAGCTCAAGGGAGTACACAATGAGATGATAGAAAGATAATAAATGTGTGCTATACATAGATGATAAGTACAAAGATGACAATGTGTGCTATACAAAGATGATAAGTATATCCCAAGATAGGTGTATACTAGCACGAGGGAAAAAACCTTCTAAAAAGAGGGAAAAAGTTCCCCAGTTAGTCCTAGTGTGTTCACACACATCATTACCAAATATGGCTACAAATCCCCCCTAGGAGGAGTGTTACAAGATACCAAGCGAACATAACCAAGCAAGCCCCAAACTCGAGCAACTGCAAAAACCATATAGTGCTCTAGGTGATGGATCCATTCATACATCCAAACCACTAGGCCTTGTAATAGCTTTTGAATATATTAACACGTAATAGCTTGCATTGAATCCCAAAGGGTTAAGGGTATATTTGCTAATTCCATTTCAACCAAAGAACCAAAAAGAGAGTCACATAAAGGAAATCACTAATTTTGATATAAAATTAAGTGCTGGTGTCCAAACTACTAATGTCAAGGACAAGCCAAATACCTATAATACAGCACAAAAATAGTCATCCATTGTCACATATAGTGAACAAGAACACTCCAAATGATAGAGACAAAGACATAAAAAAGGAACAATGGGAATGCCAATGTAGTAGAAAAGCAAGTCACATTGTCTCTGCCATGCTGCCCTCTTGTTCAATGTAGCTGTATGCCGAGTGATGAAACATAACAATTCGTTTCGCCAAACCTCCATGTCATATATTCTAGAGTAGCGCTTAATCCACCCCATGAAATCACCTGCACAAACCTCATGACAAAGTTGGAACCTACGATAAATACTTGGTGAATAGGAATTTGAGTACAAGGAAAGCTCTAACCTACCATGTAGGACACCACCATCAACCAACCACTATCGAAAAGAGAAGCAATCACCAAAAGATAAACCATAACGGACATGGTCCTCCGTGAACATATCCCATGGAGTCCTTTGTGCACTCCCATGGAGACTCCCTCCAAATGAGAGGTCCAACATAATAAAGTATGATGCCCATGGGACCTGCTTTCCTTTCCTAGTGTGCACACCACTCATGGGGTTATTCTTTGTGAAGAACTCGTGGATGCGTGTGTACACTAGGTCTCTCTGACCACTAGCAAAAGCCTTGCCAATCACAATGTAGTCCCCATGAACTACCATGCATGGAGAGACACCATCAAAGCGTATAGTGTGCTCCCTCAAAAAAATGAAGGTTTGCCGAAGCTTCAAAGTAGATGTAGACAAAAAAAGAGACTCTGCACAAGATCACAAAACAACGAAAACCATCACACAAACACCACAATGAAATATTCACAACAATTATGAGTGTGAGAAGCCACCCACTCACTAGGACATAAAACAAAAATACCAAACAATCATGCATGGAGAACATGTATCCCACCAGCTGCATCAAAACAACTACAACATAACATCAAGCTATTACATAAGAACTTAAAAGAGACTTCATCCATAACAACAAATCATGACAAAACATGGTTGTCATCACCACATAAAATAATTCATCATCAATATTATCACATATAATCACATATGGCACTTTAGCAATGTTGCAGCATTGAGTGAGTGAACAAATACAAATGGCATCAATTTAAGGGCATTTTAAATGGCTTGGCCTTGGATTTAATAGAGAAATCAATGCATAGGAGGGCGGCCAAGGATTAATTAAATGGATAGAATGTCATGGCCAAGGCTTTGAAATTTTTATAGAGAATCTCTAAATGCAGCTCTTAGGATTTAATAGAGAAATCAATGCATAGGCCTCTCTCCATATGCTAACATAGGAGTTCCATTTTCTCTTTGGCCTCTCCTTCCCAAGGCCTTCGCAATGGCCATGGCCATTTCCAAGGCCTTGGGAGAGGCCAAAGAGAAAATGGAACTCAAGTGACCGGTTTAAGAGGCAACCACAAACCTAATTTTTTAGGCTTGTAAATCTTATAAGCTCACAAACTTATTGGCTTACTCGATTATTGGTTCATGGTATTGCCTGCATATACATTTTCTCTTTGGCAGCTCCCAAGGCCTTAGCATGGCTTGGCCTTGGGCATGGCCAAGGCTAAGCCATGGCCATCGCTTAGCCTTGGCCATCGCCAAGGCCTTGGCCAAGGAGCATGTTGGAAGCATATGGAGAGAGGCAAGGCCGATTTAGGAGGAATTCGAATCGGTGTGGAGGAGGCAACCATAAACCAAAGAGGGTATGGAGAGAGGCTAGTGGCATTCGAATCAACAATGAGACAATGATAATGTTGATGATGGTGGTTATAATGAAATAATGATGCCAGCAAACCATTGATGGCATGAAACGTACCGCCATTGATTAAGATGAAATTAGCAATGTATAAGACCTTTATTATCACTTAAAGAGTTAATAGATGAGTTTGTTAAATTAGTAGCATCTTGTAGTCGGCATAAGTAATGAGCCTAGAATCACAGGGTTGCGTGGGATAGGATATTTTGATTTTAAAAAATGCCCAGAAGGAGGCTCGCCACAGGGCATTTTTTCAAAATATCATATCCCATGTGGCCCTGTGATTTGGGAGGAGGAGTCATCATGGGCCTGGTTGTGGGCCTGGTCAGGTTCCGCCCCACAGATCTGGGATACTTCAAGATGAAATAATTTTTAACTTCAAGCACCTCCAAGCTCTCGAGGGCAGTGGTCAAGTTCATTAAATCTTTTCTAAGGCACCACAGTCAACCATTCTAAGGGTGCTGAGCTTGGTCAACCTCATTAAATCTGGGATGATTTCAAGCTAGGGCAAAATGTTACTTCAAGCACATCCAAGCTCACAAGGCCAGTAACACCTTTGATCTCTTCTAAGGCATTGCAAGAAGAAAGTATTCTAAGAGTGTTAAGGTTAATAAGGTTTGCTGGATCTACGATGCATTCAAGCAACAGCAATTATTTACTTCAAGCACCTCTAAGCTCAGTACTAGGTGACTGAAACCTTCAATCTCTTCCAAGGCATAGCCCAAGTGGATTTTGAGAGTGTTCAGCTTGGTCAGGTTTTCTAGATCTGGGATGCGCTTTACGCTAGAGTAATTTAATTCAAGGTCCTCCAAGCTCACAAGAGCAGTGACTCCTCCTATCTCTTGTAAAACAAGAGAAAATTTAGTACATGTTATAGGTAATAATTAAGCATGGAAGCTTGCCTATTGAAACATCAATAAAGTATTGAAAAGTGCCAATACCAGACATTCCATCAAACTTGTAAAAAAGAAAACCAACACTCCTTCTAAAAACAAGTTAACATAGATCTCTGTATAAGCACTAACAACGTGAAATAAGAATCATTCATGTTGCCCAAGTACAACATACAGCATATTATTACATTTAACAATCAAACATGCAGTCTTTTTCTACAAATACTAAAGGGATAATGGGAGGACATCACCTCACTAAATTGCATTGGCTATGAGAGACGTTCTGAACTACCCACGGCCAGCGAAGATGGAGGCCTTGTAAGATGTAGAAATGTGTAACGAGGGAAGATAAAGAGATTGCGAGGGGGGAAAGGATCAACTCGAAAAGGGTATTGTTGGGCGTGGCGGTGATGAAGGCCACCTTGAGTGTGCGAGGGTGACCTTGGCCAAGAAGAGCACTTGGGTCCACCCAGGATGTCACAATGATTGACGTATTCTCCTACCATGGCCCACCCATGTCAAACTGATGTTGACATCCACATTCAAGAACCTTGTGATTTATGTTGTATCAAAGCTCTTCTGTTGGGCTTCCCTCCAACTAATGTTTTTAGTTTTTGACCATAACTGGTCAGTCCAACGGGATTGCGATCTTCGCGTAGTCCTTCACTGTCAAGAAAAATCTGCAGTTCCTCGAGATTCTTCAGTGCTGGCCATTTAAGAATACCCTCTATGTTTTCTGGCTCCATCCGCATACCATCAACGGATATAATATGGCCAAGGTAGTGAATTTCTGTTTTAAAAAATTCACATTTACTCTTCTTCACAAATAGTTTGTGCTCTCGCAACAACTCGAACACTAGACACAAATGCTCTATGTGTTCTTTCTATGTCTTACTGTACACAAGAATATCATCTAGGAAAACTACTACGAATTTTCCCAGATATGGACGTAAAATGCTGTCCATCGACGTCATAAACATCGCTGGAGCATTGGTTAGCCCAAATGGCATAACCAAAAACTCAAAATGCCCGAAACGGGTCCTAAATGTTGTCTTCGCAACATCTTCTACTTTAATTCTAACTTGATGATACCCTGATTTCAGGTCTACTTTTGTAAAGTATCTCGATCCATAGAGTTGATCAAACAACTCATCCATGCGTGGCATCGGATACTTGTTCTTAATCGTTATCTGATTAAGAGCCCTATAGTTTATGCACATCCGCATAGGTCCGTCTTTCTTCTTTACCAGAAGAATAGGCGATGCCCCACGGACTTGAACTAGGCCGAATGAAGCCTTTGTTCAAATATTCCGTCAATTGTTTTTCCACCTCCTGTGCCTCGGAGTGGCTTAATCTATAAGCAGGTTTGCTTATAGGTTTTGATCCTGGCATAACTTCGATGCCATGGTCTACTTCTCTAGATGGTGGTAAGCCATCTGGCCAATCATCAGGAAAAACATCCTGAAATTCCTCTAATAAATTCATGAAAGTATCTACGTACTTTTTCTTTAATGTCTCTTTCACCTTGGATTTTTTCTTGCTTGAATCGCATGCATGCCAAACAGGGTTTTCAAACAGTGGGTTTCGTCCAAGGCTATTTTGTTTTCCTTGTTTGTCTACGCAAACATCATCTACAGTTTCATCTACGAAAACAAAATTTAAAAGAGGGTAACAAGCATATACCTCTGCTATCTGATCTCTACGGACCGTTGTGCACAGCTCCATGGAGGAAATAAGTGGTGTGGAGGGGACAGTACGGTCGCCCTACAGAGGGTAATGACTCTACCTCCATGCTCAAAATGTAGCGTATTATGTAGGTAATTCCGAGCTGCTAGACTAGGGCCCAAGCCATACAGCCACTCCCTGCCTAGATATATGTCTGCTCTGGCTAAGTGCATGACCTGAAAGTCAAGCGGAGCCTCGTAGTCCTAGATAGATAATGGGACCCCCAATAATACGGTATTCCATACCGTTTTGTCATATCCGTTGGCTAGGCCAACAGTATACTCATGATCGCTCCGGGTCTCAGTTAACCCCAACTTCTTAACTAACGAGTAGTTCAAGAAGTTGTGGCTAGCTCCATCACCGATAAAAACTGTGACTCTACGGCCACTTATGGTGCCATACATGCGCACCATGTCATGCGAACCTATAGTAGGCTGCCACATCGCTGGTGTCACTGAACAAGCGTGATGCTCATCACAATGATACACTGTCACCTCTCTGAACTCTGCGGAACTGAGAGGGAGTCTCTGCACTTTATGCAATTGCCTAGAGGATTTACCATCTTTTTTGGGCTCGTTGTTGCCACTCGTGCTGGCTTTAGGCTTTGGACACTCAGCCTTCGTGTGCCCTACATCGTTGCAATTAATGCAGCGATTTTCCTTTCGCGCTTTGATATACTGCTCTTTCTTTTGGATTTTGCTCTCTCTTTTCTTCCTGGATGGTCACGGTTTTTTAGACCAATGACCACCCTGTCCCCTGGTCCATCCTATCCCCCTGCTTATCAGTGCGGAACCCTTTTCTTTTAAGGCCTGACCTCCTCTTCTCACTACCCTCGGCCCTGCTACTAGAACCACCATGCGCACTACGGTGCTTGATGTCATCAAATATCTGCGCATACTTAATTGCCTCTGCTAAAAGTCTTTAGGCTGTAAGGGCTCTACGTACTCAAGGTGGAATGCATCGATCCCCTTTAGCTTGAGTACTATCTCCCTATAGTCTGAGATGTACTGAGTCAGGGATTTGTTCTCCATCGAGCACTTGTCCCATAACTCCCAGCTTCTCTCCGCCTCATTAACAGGCAAAAACTCTTTTCGAAACATCGTTTCAAACTCCGTCCAAGTGGCAGGACGAGTTGTCAAACTCATCCACCACTTGTACGCTTTGCCGGTTAATGAGAGGCTAGCCTCTACCGGCTGTATCCGTCTAGGCTGCTGTCGTAATGCGTGCAAATCTGACCACTTCGCTAGAAACATGTTGACCGAGTCCTTGTTTCTCTCCTTCTCCTCGCCACCAAAACTAGGCGGCTTTAAGTCTTTTAATAACAATGAAGCTATCTCTACGGACGGCCCCACAGGTGCATCGGCCTGTACTCCTGCAACCACTGGGCGAGGCTACGCTCACCCAAGCCGCAGGAGCTCGGCTACCACGAGGAGTCAGAGTACTATAGCTGAGGCGGCCTATCAGTGCATCTAACCGTGTGGAGATGCTTTGTAGCATCGTGACTAAGTCAGCTTGGACTTTACCCATATTGTTCAGTTTTGCATTAAGATATTTAAAAAGTCCACTAGAGAGCTCTGTCTCTGTCAGGACGTCAGCAGGGTCCAATAGGTCATAATCGTCGTCGTCATATTCCAAGAGGTCCTCCTCGATCCCCTCGGCGACGTCGGTGTTCATGTCATCTGGCTCATCGGTCAGAAAGGGGTCATCTGCTATACTGCGACCGCTCTGCGGGCTCGCTGGGTCCTAAGGCGGGGTCAACAGATGAGGAGCGCGCTGGTGGATCACGCGTGATCGCCGATGAGCACACTCCAGACCAGACAACGATCGGGCGTATATACGGCCTGACAAGGGACCTGAAAACCCTAGAGAAGTAGAAGGCGGTGGGGACACACTACGCCTAGTAGACATCTTTAATTCTTGCACAAAAGACAATGCGAGAACTCAGAAATTACAAAAAAAACGCTAATAAAATGAGCAGTGGGGTGGAGAGAAAATAGTCACCCCCTTATGATCGCCTGCAACGAGCGACTGTCGTCGACTGCCGATTTGTGTTGCGCTGCTGCGAGCCTCTACAAGCGTCGCTACTCCGGGATGCTCCGATCCGAGAGAAAGGTGCCTGTAACTTTTAAAAAAAATTTAATCTCCGCGCGGAATCTTTGCCTGAACACCTTGGATTATCCCTCGCCGGGATTATCCCTCCACTGCCGGGAGAGAGGTGTCCGTTTGATTAACAAAAAAAATTAAAAAATTATTTTTGTGGCGGCATTCGTTGGATTAAATCTGCTATTAACGGCCGCCTGTGGTGGTGGGCTGGCCGCTGTACCGGCAGCACCAGGCAGGCCGGCCGCCCGTCAAGGCTAGCCGTCTCGCCGGCGGCTGCGCCGGTCGTGGCTAGCTGCCTGGGGCTGGTCTTCGCCCCCACGTTGATTGGCTGGCCGCTTGTCTCAGTAGAGGCACCGATGCTGGCCCCCACGTTGATTGGCTACGCCGGTCGTGGTTGGTCGCTTGTCTCAGTAGAGGTAGAGGCACCGATGCTGTTGGCCTATGAGAACACACAGTGGACAGCAAAGTCGACCTTATCTCTACACGAGATGGTCCTGGAGCTGGTCTTCGCACCCCGCACACAGTGGACGATTCGTTCTCTCTTCGCAGTCGACACCACTCTCTCTTCGCAGTTGGATACTACTCTCTACATTAGATGAAAAACTTCTCTTTCGCAGACAAGCTCCAAAGCAAAAAAAAACGACATTGCTTACCTGCAATGGAGTGCTTTGGTGTGTGCAACAGAGAGAGAGAGAGACAGAGAGACAGAGAGAGAGAGAATTCTTCCTTCCAGTTCTGGCCGCCTCCCTCCACACAGTCGATTGTGGAGATAAGGATAACATTTTTTGAATGGTTGAAAACCATTGAGTGGGCTCCGGTCCTCGGTCACGCACGGACCCTGACCCAATCGAACCTGAGGCTCTGATACCAATGTTAGATCGTCGTCGTAACACCACTACGGGCGCTACCACAGGAGGGGACGGCCTCTGGCTCTCTGGCTCACCAACTAGCCATAGAGGAAGAATGAGGATTGCCCCTCATCCCCCATGCTATATAGTGTGTGGCCTGCCATCCACACTAGCCTGCTGGCCGCCCATGACTCCGCATGGGCGTCCTCTCCCACTGAACCCTGGATGGCCACGTCCTCGGCTCTCCGGCCGAGGCGTTGACGCTAAATCCCCGTCTGGCCATCCGGTCTGCCGTCGGTCAGAGGCGTTACAGCCTACGTGACAATGAGTATTCAAATTGAGATTAGATTTTCTTATACTCTTATTCCAAAGGAATTAAATCCTCACTTAAAATCTTATAGAATAAACTTCATGGGAGAGATACAACCCAAGGGAGGCCTCAATGGCGTCCATTGACCTCCTGTATGTCTCAATATTGGTATCCATTGTCATTTTCTTGACTACAATTATGCAACCATACTACACCCACTTTGGTGCAGCTTCATTGTACTTTCATGTTAGCTCCGCAAACTTCATTGTACTTTCATGAGAATGATAGTCACAGGCCATAGTACATGACCATTAACAATGAATCAGTGAGTGGGTCCACGTGTGCCACAAAGACAATTCAGTATATGGAGCCTATTGATTCAATTTGCATACTTTTGGTTCTTGACCTTTCTGAACAAAACCACGAGACTGAGATACATAGACCTCCTCATGCAAATCTCCATTCAAAAAAATAGTTTTGATGTCTAATTGACCTGTCCAATTGACCAATTAACATATATTCCAACATTTATGTGCTGCTAATGTAATGATACTCTACATGGAAGTCATACGACGACATGTGGGTGCAAAGGTCTCACCATAGTCAATGCCTTTTTCTTGTGCATAACCCTTGCAAAATGCCTTTCATTATATCACTTGACACTACCGTCAACTTTACGTTTTAAGCTTATAAACCCATTTCGTGCCAATGGCCTTCTTGCCATGAGATAAATCAAACAACTCGCAAGGATCATTTTTTAGTAAATCATCATATTTATATTGCATATCACTCATCCATTATTCTGATTCCTTTGCGCTTCATCAAAGGAGATAAGTTCCTCCTCATTACATAAATTGGCAGTAAGAGCATGACCTACATCAACATGAGATGTGTGATGAGAACCTTCACGTGTTCTGCTAGGAAAAAGAGTGGCCAATTTGCTCTCACCAGCCATTTTGGCATACTTTTTGACTCCTCAATTTCCCTTCTTTCCTCATTAACTACATCATCCACATTTTCCTCATCAATAGGCTGATCTATGGGCTGAAAACATGCTGATTTTTTACTTGTTGGGCTGATTCTCAGCATTCATTTGAGTACCCAACTACTCTACAATGTATCCTGCATTGAACAACGGAAGGAGAGTGTCGAATAGGTCATGCGACCATACATTTTGCTATTGTTTACACGAAAGCAAGGGCTAAATTGCATCTTTCATAAATACATCATCTTTACTCACAAGAATCTACTTTGGTAGCATGATGATAGAGATGGTAACCTTTACTTTCCAAGATATACCCCACAAAAATACATTTAATAGCCTTATCCTCAAGCTTGTTACAAATTTTCTTAGGTACAAGTCCATAAGCAAGACATAAAAAATGTGTAAGTGAGCCACATAGGGCTTTCTACCATTCCAAGCTTCAAAAGGTATAATTGTATACAAAGCCTTTGTAGGACAAATGTTCAAAACATATGTTGCACAAATGACTGCTTGTAGCCAGAACAATGAGGTAACTTTTTACTTTTGACCATACAATGTGCCATCGCCATGAGAGACCAATTTTTACATTCAACTACACCGTTTTGCTGAGGTATATAGGGAACAATACATTGGTGTTTTATCCCATGATCAGCCATGTATGCATGAAACTCCTTAGACATATACTCCCCCCTCGATAAGTACATAGGGTACCAATCTTACATGTAGGAAAAAAATTTAACCATAGCAACACAGTGCTTAAAGCACATAAAAACCTTTGATTTCTATTTTAATGGATATACACAAGTATGTCTAGAATAATCATCAATGAATGTGACAAAATAGAGGTAGCCCTCAATATATGGGTGTCCTAACAAGAACACATACATTATTGTGTAGAAGCTACAATTTTTGGATAACTCTAGTTGAGCCATCATTTAGAAATGATGCCCGCTGTATTTTTCTAAGAATACAACCCTCACAAATATTTTTGATAGGGGCTTCAAGATGTGGTAGCTTAAACACCATATCATGCGTAGCAAACTACCAAAGTTCAAGTGACCAAAGCATGCATGCCACAGCTTAGCATCACCCATTGCCTTTGTGGAAAAAACTGTACATACATCATGCTTTTGTCTTTCATATGCATCTAGCCTAAAAAGGCCATGAGACAAAGTACCAGTAGTAATAATTGTTTGCCATCACTGTGATTATGAATAATATATCTATCATCCATAAAAACTGAACCTTGAAACCAGCCTTATCAATGGCAGAGAGATAGATAATAAGTTCTGCTTGATCCCTGGTACATATAATACATCTGAGAGCATGATTGTTTCACGATCTGCAGTAGTGAGAACAATTTTACCAACTCCTTTTACATGATATGAGGAGTTGTTTACACATACAACAGTGTTTCCTTGTGGAGCAAATTCAAGTGAGAACAAACTATGATGAGAAGTAATGTGCTTACCCACACCACTGTCAAAATACTAGACATATATATCTATAATAGTCATACATACATCCTTATACAAAGGGTCAAAACTATATTGCACAATGAAATCCCAATCATCATGTGCATAGTTTATAGATTCATTGTTTTGTGCTTAGATGCTAACGCATCAGCTACAACCATACCTAAGCCATGCATACATCCTTATGCGCTAAGGGTCAAAAATGTATTGCACAATGAAAGCCCAATCATCATGTGCACAGTTTTTACAAATTCATTGTTTTGTGCATTAGATGATGCTGACGCATCAGCTACAACCATACATGAGTTTTATCCTTCTCCAGTTACTTCCTACACTCATTAATATAGTGATGATGACTAGGTTTCTTTTAATAGTTACATTTTCCCTTTTTCTTTGGCTTGTCGCCTTCCTTGTTTGCAATCTTGCCCAATGACTTTGATTTTGGCTTGCAACTACCCTGAGGAAAGGATTTACCTTTGCCTCTTTATTGACTAGTAGCAAAAGCATGATCTCATGTATGCATGACATATATGTTTTGCCTGGATACACTTCTTGCAAGAGCACAGAAACCAACTCCTCAAACTTCACGACATTAGGATTACCTTTTATCATGAGTCTTATGGTAGAAGCAAAACTTTGATATGAGTCTGATGACACATTCAAGACAGTAAGGCACCAATGAAATGTGAAGATATACTTTATCAACACTGGCCAACTGCTCCTTAAAATCCTTGATTTCTTTTAAGGAAATAGTCCATGTAGTCTCCCTCGTTCATATTAGAACAAAAAAACTTTAAGAGTACACTATTGAATCAATGCGCAAATCGACTTCTACTCTGGTTACATCACCAATGTAAGTTGAGAACGTAGAATACACTATCCAAATTTGTAGCACTAATGAAGCTCTAAAACACCACTAATGTTAGATTCAAAGCCCACTAATTACGCTTTAATCCAAGAGAGAAACAAGAGTGAAACAGTGAAAACGACGTGAGAGAATAAGGGAAAAATAACTAAGGGGTTTTATAATCTCGAGCGAGTTTACGTGGCATACATTTTATTGTTTGCAAGATGAACGGCCCCAATATATGCATGGTTTTAGGGTTTGTGAAGAAACAAATGTCCCCGATGTATACATGATTTTAGGGTTGGTAAAATAAACGGCTTTGATTTGTTGAGAGTATCTCGATCGAGATACATGGACAGCTTCGATATTCAAACTACGTATCCTAATCGAGATACAGTAATAGCTAGAATCGTATCTCGATATATCAAGGTAAATGGATTATAACGGCGTATCTTGATCGAGATATATTTACGGCTTAGATCGCATCTTAGTATCTCGATCGAGATATATAAATGGGTGAGAGCGCAACTCACTATCTCGATCGAGATACATCAATGGTCGAGATCATATTTCCATATTTTGTCCAAGATACGTGGACGGTGGAGATAGCATCATTGTTTATGTTGATTGTACATCCGAGGGGCAAGTCGACCGAGATCCCTGGTGGCATTGACGTGGATCCCAATGGCCCATGTATCTCGATTAAGATAGTGAGGTGGTGATGACATGTTTTAGTGACATGGATGGTGACAACCCTTTGGAGCCTGTTGGCATGGTGGTTGTTGGCATCTCAATCGCGATATTGGGCTTTTGGTCGGGTGAGTGCAAGATAGGGGACCACTCAATACTTGGAGTAGACAACAAGGGTGTACGTCACCATCCTAGCATCTCAAGGAGAGAGAAGCTCACAATGGAAGCTTGGGCATAAGATCCAAGAAGGCAAGATGTCATATCATCATTAAAGGATAAAAGGTATCAAAAGGTACAATGTCCATAAGCCCTATGCCTAATATAGCCCAAGGCCCCATAAAAGTACTCATGTAAATGACCATAAGCCCAAGTGCCTAGTCCTCTTCCCCCATGTGCATGTGCATACCAAATCCACTTCATTACAAACCATCCCCTCCTACAATGAATTCGTCCTCAAAATCAATGGGGGTGGTTGTGCACACATATACAAATACAAAGGCTATATATAAAAAGCCGAATACAAATACATGACCAAGTGTCACTATCACAGAGCACCAATACCAATACGTGAATTGCATGACCCTCGGGGTCAAATGGAAAAGATAAAGGACTCATGTTGATGATGAGGCCAATGAAGTATGTGCCTAAATCAAACGAAAATCCAAGGCATGTGAACTCTAGGACAATGGCTCCACAACAATCTAGATTGAATGGAAAGGATGAGAAACCATCGTCAAATATGATAAAGCTAACTGTGTATCCTCCAGGGTCAAATGGAAAAGATAGGGAATCACGGTCGATGGGGCGAAGCTATCCGAATGCTTTGCAGGATCAAATGGAAAAGATATGAATGTCATGCTGAAGATGAGGTAATCCATACAACCGCATCCGCCTAGATAAAAGAGAAATCCAAGCCATGTAGAGTCCAAAGTAATGGCCGTCGAACCACCTAGATTGAATAGCAAATATAGAGAGCCAATGTCGGTGACATGGCTGGTCAATCCTCCTAGGTCAAACAGATAGATATGGTGCACACCACAGACCTCCGCCGATGTCGAAGGGAAAACTCGTAAAGTCCATCCTCATGACCATACTGCAAATATGACATCGGTGGTGTCCACACTGAATGTAACCATCACTCATGGTTGAAATGTGGAATGGTCCTGGCATAAAAGAATCATCATGTAGGCCAAGACAAAGGTGTGTCACAAGTGCTTCTGAGTGTTGTGCCATATAATCATCTACCATGCATCTCAAGTTGCATAGAATGCACCCAAAGATGGATATCTCGGGTCCGAAGAACATAGAATCATGTAGACACCCATGGGAGCCAAATGAACTCATCTAGAGGTCGGCCTCATGTAGGATCAAATGGGAACCCATGCCATCATCATCCCACATAGCTCCACTCGAAAAGTCAAAGGCATGATCCATTGCATCTATATGTGCACGAATGTGATCCGACCCATGAACTATATCCTCATGTGCAAGACCCTCTATGTGTGTATAATAATCCAAGATATCAATATAATCATCATCATTGAAAAATGAAGAGGTATCCTCACATGAAAGATAAATGTTATCATCTCCTAAATCATCATCTATGGCATCCCCAAGGCCTCCAAGGTCATCCTCATAAATATGGTCTAACTCCATCAATGATGCCCCTATTATGTGACCTACATCCCATGATAAATCTATCTCTAATAGAATAGGATCTAAGGAGATGTCTAGATCAAATGCAAATCTCTGAAGATCTATGCCATATGATCTACTATGGATATCATCATCATCCATCAAATCACTGACCATGTCATCCTCACAATCTCTAAAATCATCATCTTGATCATGGTTTGTGTCCATCAATGCAATCCATGTATAACCTATATCCCAAGACAGGTCAACCTCTCTAATCACTGGATCTAGGAAAATTCCCAAATCAAATACAAAGCTCTCTAGATCTATATGCATAATCCTACCTCTCCTACGAGATCTAACCTAAGAAAAATCATCACTACTCTCATGCATTATCCCTGATTGCTCAAATATATGAACTCTATCCACACGAACACTACCATGAATGCTATGGATACCAGGAGTAGTGGTTATATCAGCTATATCTCCACAAATAGAAATACTAGAAGAATAGCTTGTTACATATAACACTAGGAACTCAAGTCTATGCTCATAGGTGTCTCTGTCATGTGTATGCGGAGTATCACTAAACCCAAATGTGCTAATGGATACAACCATCCCAAATGTGCTATAATGGATGCATCACTAATTAAACGCACACTATCCTCTATAATGTCACCACGATCAACTAGAGTATCCTCATGATCCGTAGGAAAAATGATAGGCATAGAAGTGTCGATGCTCGGTATGCATGCTGCCATCTCTGCCCTCAAGATCATGCCCACATGATCTAGCTCATGTTAAATTTGCAGCAATGTGATGAGCTATGGTGGATCAAATGCTAGAATCAACATCATTAACAAAGAGATTAGATGATAATTAAGATGTGATTAGTGAGCAATTAACTAATAGTTTAATGTAGGCATGGATAATCAAAAACCAACAAATTCTCATTAGGCCAATGCCTCAATTTATAGAGTTTACATCCAAGCATCCAATCCCACTGATTTCTCCTTGATTCACTCCTCCACCTCTTTTGCTTGATTCTCTCCACCTCTTCCCAAAATATCTCCACACCTCCTAAATCTCCTCATGCTACCCTTTATTCTCTCCCAGTAGATACTTCTCACCTTTTCACAGGTTCTCTCACATTTATAGATTCTCTTTTACAGCCTCTTGCTAAGGACTTGTTCCCGCACACACCCTATTCATTGTATATTTCAACACCTCCCCTCAAGTGAATACTCCTAGCACACCTGGATCCTATACCAAGTTTCCTTCTTACTTGATAGTCTGCGATCAGTGCCTAGCACACCTCCCCTAAACTCATAGTCCTTGACACTCTCTCTCTCTCTCTGTGTCCAAGGCTAATACAAGTGCCCACGACCGTGACTAAAGTGCTCACACATACATCTACCACATGGCCTACATCATCGGTGGCTCAGAGGTGGTTTTACTCTGTTGGGGCAGGTTACATTGGGTTGTGGGGTTTCTCTCTCTCTCTCTCTCTCTGAGATTTTCACATGGCTCCTCACTTCTTGGAGCCTCACATCTTCTCTTGTCTTCAGTCTTTTTGTCGTGGCAGCTTCTCTTCACGCGTCCATGTCTTCCTTCAATGCTTCCTCTAGCTCTTCTTCTCAGTGTTGATCCGCCTCTTGGAAAGAGATGTTCTTCTTCTTTCATTGGTGGGGCCACGAGCTTGTCCGTCAGTTCTTGCTCCACGTGAGCAACATGTTTAAATGTATTGTTGACAGTTCTTTTGGGCTTTTGATGTTTATCTTGTGTCATTATGCAATGCAAACCCAAACCTATGCGGGAGGTCTTACCTCTTGCCTTATTCTGGACAAGGGCAGTGTCAGATCCCATTTTTACAATGATGTAATCACCCATGTGTGCCCAATACATAATGCATATAGCATTCATTCTTATGTACATTCCCAAATGCAACTCTGGCTATGAATAATCTTGAATTTGAGTGTGATTTGTAGCCATTAACCAAGGGGTAAATGCAAGATGATGATTACCACAAATTTATCAGCATAATTTTACCAGAAATTACATTAAATCAAGGGTAACAAATCTGTATGGAATGGTTGGAGTACAAACCATCTCCGAATTGAATCTGAAGTTATAGGGATCTGTATCAGATACCTAATGGTTAATTTGAACCCTCAATTGTACCAAAATATAGTGATTAATCATTGATTAGCAAATTAATCCTTTGTTTTGTGTGCAAAAAATAGAGTATGCGGGGAGTCCAGATCTGAGGCCTTAGAATTCAAATGAGCTCAAATCCTTTCAAGGCCATCAATAGCAATTAGTCTAGTAGAGGATTAAGCCAAGAAACACAAGATTTGACCAAACATTGAATGCTTAATCTCTGTTTTACCAAAGTCACCTGCAGATTTGATGAAGAGCTTGGACCTCACTGTAGACTTGATCAAATCAAAATCTGTTTTCACCAGCTTGTAGAGAACCCTTGAAAACCCCTAGGGCCAAGAGGAATTAGAGCCATTTCATCTAGAGTAGACAAGATCTCATTTTTCCCTTAGAAAACAGGCGCCAGCGAATTAGCGAATTTCTGCAGTTGTAGGCGGCAGTTTGGCAATTTGTTTGAATGGGCTGAAGCCTTGGGAGTATGACTATGTATGGCTAAGAGCTTGGAGGCTATTGTTAAGCCTTGAGGGAGATCAAGCCCCTCCACCAGCTGGGAGTACACAGAAGCTCTTTAAAAAGAAGAGGTAAAATTTGATTATCTACTAATCTTGATTAGCTAGGTGATTAGCAAGATAATGGGCTCATAAATTTGATGGATTCTAGGCTAGGCTCTGATACCATGTTAAATTTGCAACAATGTGATGAGCTATGGTGGATCAAATGCTAGAATCAACATCATTAATAACAAAGAGATTAGATGATAATCAAGACGTGATTAGTGAGCAATTAACTGATAGCTTAATGTAGGCATGGATAATCAAAAACCAGCAAATTCTCATTAGGCCAATGCCTCAATTTATAGAGTTGATTCACTCCACCTCTTTTGCTTGATTCTCTCCACCTCTTCCCAAAATATCTCCACACCTCCTAAATCTCCTCATGCTACCCTTTATTCTCTCCCAGTAGATACTTCTCACCTTTTTACAGATTCTCTCACATTTACAGATTCTCTTTTACAGCCTCTTGCTAAGGACTTGTTCCCGCACACATCCTATTCATTTGTATATTTCAATAGCTCACACACATCACTATCACATACATCATCATCATGTGCATATGTGTCAGTGGCATCATGTGCACGTATATCACTATGATCATGTGCATGTGTGTGTGATATATCATTATCATTATGTGTGTATGTATGTAATACAACATCATCATTCCCATCATAATACAATGAATGAGTCGGTCTAAGTAAATGAGAATCAACATCATCATCCTCATCATCCCCATCATAATATAATGAATAAGTTGGTGTGAGTAAATGAGAATCAATGAAATGATTGCTACTTGATGTCATGGGTGAGTCGTAGAAGCTATCAAGGCCCATGCAAACACCACTGTGATAGTGATGAAAGTATAAGAAAACTGGAAACACATCCTCCAAGGATCTGATACTATCATGACAAGACTCCAAGAATGCTCCCCATGAATGATCATCATCACAAATCATCTAGTCATATCACGAACATCATCATCATCCTCAACCGAATGATATGGATCAAAGCCATACTTGCACGCATATCACTCCTCCCAGAAGTGCTGGTATGTGCAAAGGGTCCCAAATCGACCAATGAAATCCAAGTAGGTACCATAGCTCCTCATCTGATCCCATAGAAAGGGATGTAAATATGCATGTATGTACATGGCCTTGCGCTCATCAAAATAGCATGATAATGATGCCTACTCATCCGAACTAAACATCTGATAATCATGATATGCATATAGCTCACCTGCATGGCATACATACAATATTGCACCTCACTGCCATACGAACATCCAAAATGCCCAAAATATGTTTCTAGTTTTGCTTGCATTTTCAAAATAGCTTGGAGTCTAGGGAGAATTAGTGGTCTTGTGAAGCTCTAAATTATTGTTACTATGGTTTTAATGGGGCTCCGAAGTGGCATTACGATCGTGTCACTATCTTTCTTGAGTTGATCCATCTTGTCCACCCATTAGATGTTGAAAATGGTTGCACTTATAATCCATGTTCACGGTCCAGTAGTACATGTTCTTCCATAGTCCTTGCAGACATCACATACACCTTTCTAGGCAAGGAATTATTTTTTACAGAGAATAACTTTTAAAAATCCCTCAACATGAAGCAACACTACACACTTCAACACTTGTGGACTCAAGTGTTATGGCTTACCCAAGGCTTCCGATATTTCATACAAGTTGTGACTTGCTCTCATATCAATCAGTGTACCTTGGTTAGCAAACATAGAGATTTGAACTTTCAACTTAGCTAGTTCAATGTCCAAGTCCTCTTCTCACATGTAATTTTGTTTTGAAGCCTTTGCTTGACTTTAGCTTCATTGTGGCTTATTTTTTTGTCCTTGTTTTTTCTTCTTTTTCTATCTTGTTCTTGTGTACCTAGGCTAGCATGTCCCTAGTCAAGGGTCCAAAATACTCTTTCAATTTACTCTCATTGATGTGTACTTTCATCTCGACACCATCAAGGGTTTTGATTTCCACTGAGCCTTATGGAGTGATATCTATGGCTCATAATGGTCTCATACCTCGGTATTTAAATATATTTTTCTTATTTAAAATCACCCCAAACATATCGACTAGGTCTCCTTCCTTAAATTCCTTATCCTTGAGATGGTCAAATCATTTTTTCCTATGGCTCTTTTCAATCATCAACCCATGTGATGCTACCAATCTAGTTTCAATCTGGTTTTATCCACTTTATCGAGGCCAATAGATCTTTTAGCCATTACATTTTTGGTCAATCATTCACTGATTGAAATCCTCAAGCTTGGCACAATGTACTCCATTGGCGTGACTACATCTACTCCATATGCTTATCAAGGCATTCTTCAAAAACTATTAATTATCAATATAATGGTCTTGCGATTTCAATATAGAATATATTGAAAATATCCAATGTGGCCCATAAACCTTTGTACACTTGTAATTGCTAGCACATTTAGATCATCTTGCTCTACAAGAGATCCTCTCTTGCAATAGCTCCTATTTATTTCCATAAAAAGATATTCTACCTCCTTCTGTCAGATTCATCAACTTGTCTTGGCTTTAATGAAAAGATTTGCACAACAGCACAAAAAAGTCCACACACCATACAACAAAGTCCAAGCAAAATTGAGATAGGCTACAAGGCATTTTAGGATATTACAAAAGAATCTCTAGAAAGGAGCTTGACAAATAGGACCCTTAGGAGCATTTCTCTAAGCCTGAGTAACAATGCGATTTTTCCTTCCCCAAATTAACGCAAATTATCAAAAAGATCATCCATGCAAGTGTAGCATCAATACTTTGTTTTCATACGAAAACTCCTATATACGTATTAATTTGATGCGATGTCACGCACTCCGTTTCATATGTATAGATTGTGAATGGTTGGCAAAAAGATCGATATGGCTAAAACCATGTGCTAATTATTCATTTGACTGTTAATGCGTGTTAAGTTTCACATGTTTTTGTATTCATAACTGTGTGTGTGTGTGTCATTAAGCCATCAACTGACCAGTATGAGTATGAACTAATCAATTCAAAGGTTAAAAGCATCAACAACTGGGTTGCCACAATCATTAATCACCAGTAGCTAGCAGTCAAGGACTATAATGTGCACTACTTCTCAAGTGGTAAGTGGTAAGGCTCCAATAGTGAGAAGCCAAGCAACTCTGAGCCTGGATTCTCCATACCAAGTTAAATGGTGGGATGGCCATAGCATATGGCAGATGCATCATGCTGCAGTTGAATTGCCAAGAATAGATACACATTCTCAGCTGCATATGGGTAAAGGTCGTGCCGTGCGGTATGAATTGTCATCCCATTACTCATGCCTTCAGGCAAGGAGAGCTAACTAGTTTGTATCCCCCCAAAAGGGGTGCACCTGTAGCCTAAAAGGGGTCCAGTGCCCCACACAAGACTAATTGACCAAACAACAAGAACCCCTCAACAGCCCACTCCTCTAGTGGGATGTCTCTAATAGTGCCCCACATTCTGGTTCCTCCAAAGAGTCTGCTTAAAGATGACCCAACAGCATGATTCCACCATCACACTCGTTCCGCATTCGAATAATGCATGTGTATACTTTGCATCATATATAGATAGCATCATATACTATATATCATGTACTATATTTGAATCTTTGTCCCATCTGCAATGTGGCGCCGTGTTTGTCTCTAATGTTCTGCTCAAAATCCTCCTTGTTTATGGAGTTGAAGGTGTCATGTGGCCCCCACCTTTCACATATTAAGGTAAAGAAGTGGTTAACAAAATACCACCCTGATCCTAGAAACAAAGAAAAGAGCCTGAAAGCACACTGGTTTTAGAATACGTTGCAAAACTCTTAATGCTCATACTTCCACTATAAGAAAGATGTGTGAAACTCCACATCAACCCAGATTGATAGAACTGGACTATCTTACGGGCATGACGGCACCTTCAAGCACCCATGTTAAAGAGAACAAACAAGCCAGTTGCATGGGAGACTCAAGAGTGAAGAAACAATACTGCATCAGCAAACATCAGAAACAGATACGCAGTGCAGCCTTCCAGCTCATGGCAGAGGTGAAGACACATTAGCGGCTCACAGATTACCACTCACACTGAACTCGATGACTCTACCTGGAAAACTGAAGCCCTACACATGAGCGTAGATGGTTGACTCTCTTGTAGATGAGTTCACGTATTTCACCGGTGAGTGAATTACAACATGTGCCATACAATGCTGCTTTTGATGCCGTAGAAGCCAGTCAGAAACAATCAAAATTAACTAATCTCTCTCTCTCTCTCTTCCAAAAAAAAAAAAAAGGTATGAAATTCAGGTGGAAGCAGCTCTATGTGCAGACACAACTCATAAAGAGGTATAGCTCACTTAACCCCCTCCAAGATACACCATCAAGCAAATCCACTCCCATCATACTCTAATGCACCAAATAACCAATTTTCATCTGTAATTAATTTAAAGAATATCAAACTTTAACAATACCATAGGCATATACAAACAAAGATAAGGCTACTGCACATAAGTAAAGTAAGTAAGGGCCATTCCTACACAGCTACACTATCCAACTCACTGGTTAGCAAGGAGATTCAAGCACACCCGGCCATGAATTCTTCGAAATTCCAGTCATTGAAGAGGTCCCGTCTCACTGCATGACATCTTGTAAGACGGGGAGTATCAGAAGCCTCTACATTTCGGGGTGGCACAGGAGCCACCCTAGAGCCTGCAGTAGAGGTGGGCTCTGCAGGAGGTGGGGGTGGAGGCGATCTCTTGGTAGTCCAACAGCATGACACCTCTGTATCAGATCGAGTAGAGTAACTCCTCATGATCTCTGGCGAGGTTTCCATTGCATGGCATGCAAGGCAGACCAAACTCATTACAGGAACAACATATGAAGCGCTGCCGTTTCAGGCTACACAGACAACAAGTAGAGACAAGTTGAGCTATATACTGATAGATCTCTCTCTCTCTCTCTCTCTCTCTCTCTCTCTCTCACACACACAGAGTGACACACATCAGATATCTACAGCTCCCGTGCTCTATCTTAGCTACAACTTCAAAACACTAGTCTGTACCTCTCACGCGCTCGCTCTAGTCTCTCTTTCTGCGCACGCGTGCGTTCCTTTTCCCTCTTTCTATCCGACCTGCAACAACCTAAAACTTACAAACACTGCTCTGTGTGTGTGTGTGTGTGTGTGTGTGTGTGTGTGTGTGAAACAAACATGCTCTTTCCTTCTTTCTTTCCAACATGCAACGAGTCTCTCTCTCTCTCTCTCTCTCTCTCTCTCTCGGTGTGAGTGTGCGTGTGTTCACGAACTCTGGGATCAAGAAAAAAGAGAAGGAAAAAAAAAAGGCGCAGAGAGTAAGACCCCAACCTGGAAGAAGGCGAGCTATGGCGGAGAGCGAAGGGTCGAGAGCCGAACTCTTTTCTGCACAGAGTAACCCCCACAAAACCCAAATCAAGCCGTAAAAAAGGAGACAATAGATCTGATGGCCCAAATTTTATGGGTTAATAATTGATTGCTTTTGGGCCGCCCGGGCCCCTTGTCCCCTTTTTAGCTGGACGCACTTTCAATGTGCCCTTCTTTTCCCCACTCTCATGTGCCTTTCCTTGAGTCACTCACATGCACCAAGGCTACCAAGCCTTATAGAAATTCAAATAGAAATTCAAATAGAAATCAATCGTGTCTCTCAAGGACCAAGGTTCTTTCATCCCAGCACGCTTGTTGACACTCACTCTTCACATCAAACCTTATCTTGTTGAGACGGCACATTGGCATCACATCCGAGCATGCCTTATCTTGTTGAGACGGCACATTGGAATCACATCCGAGCATGCCTTATCTTGTTGAGGGCACATTGGAATCACTGTACACAGTAAACATTTTTCTTATCCAATCACAAACTTTAGAGCCCCTCAAAAGTTTAAAGGTTTTTCTTGAGAATATGCATATTTTTGAGCTAAAATATAACAAACGCCTTAGATATTGCAGATTTTTCAGAAAATAAAATTTACAGGTGAAAATAAAAAAATTACAAGCCCATTGTATATATTTTGCAAGTTTTCTGTGAGCGGCACTAATTTGATTTCAAACACCATCTCAGATTTGAGAACATACGTGGCAATGCTATAGTGCCCACCATAGTTTTAGAAATAAAACTCCTCTCGCTGCATTCACTTCCCTCTCTAGTGGAGGTTAGAGCCTCTAAGGAGAGCAACAATGTACTCTCAGAGTATATGCCTTTTTCCACCCTAATACACTTTTTTTTTAATCGAATAGATAACAATTACAACTTGGTTTGGCCATATTAAGCTTTTAATTCAGATATGTAAGTGTTAAATCTTAGAGCTCATACCAAGTTTAAACTTTATATACTATAAATCCCTCAAGTTTAAACTATGTATACTATAAATCCCTCAAGTTTAAACTGTGTATACTATAAATGCTCCCCCCCTTCTTCCTCCCATCACTTCTCCTTTCATCCAAAGAAGTACTTCCATACACAAGAAACATATGCTAGAACTATACATAAGCAAGCATGTCTATTTCGTCCCTCCCCACCCCCCCACCCCCCCACCCCCCCACCCTACACACTACACTCCCTTCCCCCTGCGCAAGCTAGCCCACTCCTCCTCCCTCACCCATCACCACCGCCTTTGCAGATGAACACCATTTTGCATGGAATGTGAAGTGCCTACCCATCATTTTCATCCTTGTGAAGTCCACCCTACAGGTAACTATCATCTCAGAATCTTCCTTCTAGGTCACCATCTCACTTTTCTCCTCATTGTTAGACAAACAAGGAGTGGGCCGTGGGTTTTCCCATTTCCTAAAAAGGGGCTCCACTCCCAGCTCCACCAATTACCCTTTATTGAGAGATGGCCCTCCCAATGGCCACCATTCCCTACATAATCATGATAACTCTCATACCCCCACCCAACCCTTTTACCTAGTGCTACTTGTCTTGTCCTCCCAACTTTCCCCCCTTCCCTTCTTTTGGTCATGGTTCCATACATGTGTGTGTTGGAAAAGCATTTGCTTAATGTTCCTCCACCCTCATGTTGTTTCTGTGGATGACAGATGTGTGCTCTATTTTGTAAGGGCCCCTTTATGAGGAGTAGTTGTTTAGTGAGCACCCAGGCACCCGGTAGTTCCCAGTTTAAACATTGGACAACAGTGGCCAAGTGTAGACAGGATGACTTATGTAGACTTGGCACTCTGCCAAGTAGGATGCATGCTTGTGCGGGCTATGTGATTGCATTAGTGAGTGCTTGGACAACAAATCAAGGACACACTATTCTCGAGTTATAGGGCCCATTTTAGGGTCTAGATGGTCTTAGATGGCTATGAGAGGTATGTGAAGTCCTTATAGGATCATGTTGTAGTCTAATATAGTCCCAATCAGATGATGTGGTCGGTTGGTCATTTTGGACCAAGTCGTGGGCCAACGTAGTCGACCTATGTCCATATTGACCTTGGGTATTATATACACTAGTTTAGGTACCATTATCCTATATGACAAGAAACCATAGAAGATACGATAGGACACTAGAGATGTTGAGTTTAGAGTTTGACATGATAGACCTTGGGCTTATGCATTTCTCTTAGGTCTAGCACAAGAGTTAGATGGAATCTTCATTTCTTAGAAAAAATATACATGATAAATTGAAGACATTTGGCTTTTCTTTTTGGGGATAAAGGTCTAGCACAAGAGTCAGATGGAACCTTCATTTCTTAACAAAAGTATACATGATAAATTCTGAAGGCATTTGGCATTTCTCTTTGGGGACAAAGGTCTAACATAGGAGTCGGATGGAATCTTCATTTCTCAACAAAAGTATACATGATAAATTTTAAAGGAATTTGGCATGGCTGAGTGTAAGTTAGTGGTACACCCATGGAGGTTGATGTGAAGTTATTTGTGAAAGATGCTTCTCCACTTGTGTAAGTTAGTGGTACACCCATGGAGGTTGATGTGAAGCTATTCGTGGAATGGACTAACATCAGCTTTGCATGGCTGAGTGTAAGTTAGTGGTACACCCATGGAGGCTGATGTGAAGCTATTTGTGGAAGATGCTTCTCCACTTGTGGATGTGAAGGAGTACATGAAGTTGGTGAGAGGAGTTTGATCTTTTGTGTAGTACATGGACCTTAGCAGGTTCTCAAATCAGCACCAAAAAGATGAAACCTTAACATGGAATCAATTGTTTATTGCTACAAGTGAATACAACATACACACGAGAGAACCACTAGAAGGATGGGATTTGGATGTTAAAATACATCAAAGGTACCATTGGCTATGACATCACTTACAAATCAAGCAATTACTTGATTGGATTTTCTAACTTAGATTGGGCAAGAGATTGTGATAGTAGGAAATTTGTTTCTGGTTTACTATTTTCTTATTGGGTCTAGGATTAAATCTTAGGTCTAGAATTACATTCTTATTTGCTTCTTATTAGGTCTAGAATTACATCTTGGACTAGCAAGAAGTAGCCTAGAGGCTGAGTACCAGTGCAACATGCTTTGCTTCAGTGAAGCAGTATGGTTGAGAAGGATCTTAGGGAAGGATCTTAGGAGACATGGGTGTTGCCCAAAAGGGAGTGACAATGTTGCTGTTGTGTGACAAACAGAGTTGCATGACAATATTGGCAAAAATCGATGTTTCATACTTACATGAAGCACATTGAGATACAATATCATTATGCACATGAGCTTATTATGGATGGAGAGATGGAGCTTGTCTACTTTCTGACAATAGAGAATTTTGCAGACATTTTCACAAAGGCTCTGGGAGAGATTTGTTGAAGTGCCATCTTCATCCACTCAGCACCTTGCACTTTGCACAATGCAAACTACACTCTGCATGTTGCACCTCGCACATCACCATTCTTGCACCTTGTGGACCAAAGAGGTGGTTCGGTTATAGGTGGACATTGAGGTGGACATTGAGGGGGGGATTGAAAAAGCATTTGCTCAACGCTCCACCCTCGTGTTTTTTTTGTGGGGTGATGGATGTGCTCTATTTTATAAGGCTTCCTTTCCCAGTTTAGACAATGGACAAGTGTGGTCACATGGTTAGGAGATGGCTTATATAGACTTGGTGCTCTGGCAAGTAGGATCCTTTGTGTGGGCTATGTGACTGCATTAGTGAATGCTAGATAGCAAATCATGGACACACTATTCTTGGGTTACGGGGCCTATTTTAGGGTCTAGATGGTCTCAGATGGCTGTGGGAGCTACGCGAAGTACTCATGGGACCATGTTATAGTTTAATATGGTCCCAATCAGATGATGTGGTTGGTTGGCCGACTTACGTCCATGTCAACCCTGGGTACTATATATAGATTAGTTTAGAAGCCTTAGTTTATCATCAAGTTCATTGTGTTCAAGCACTCTTGTAATAAGCAAGACATCAAAGTATGTCTAGATTGCCATTAAAGCTCCTTACTTGGAGCACACGGGTGGGCGGACACCATCAATTTGTAAGCAAGTTTTTATAAGAAGTAATATTGTTTACTCTCCACTTCTTTTTATAACTCAATGCTTTGTGTTTTGTTGCTCCTGCTTTTGCTATTATGTATTGTTAGAGTGTGCACACTTTCTCTCTTGTTTGTTAGGTTATGATTTAGGAGAGCTTAGGGGTGAAGAAATGATGATTAAACATGGTGGTTAAGCATGGTAAACACACTAAGTAATAAGAGTTAAGGTAATGCAAAATGATTAAGTTTAATGACACAAGTGATTACATAAGCAAGAGTGCTAAATTCATAGATTGGTAGCCTAGTATAAGCCACTATGGAACTTGAGTTTTTCAGTAGTAAGAAAATCATTTCAAATGTCTCCTATTCTCTCCATCATCATCTCCTTGAATATATGGAAAAGGGTGGGGCTAGAGAATCATTTCAAATGTCTCCTAGAGAATCATTTCAAATGTCCCGTATTGTCTCCATAATCATCTCCTTGAATATAGGGAAAACCCTTGGCATCTCTTTGTGGTGAATGTAACTAGGATAAAACCTTGATTAAGTTGGAGGATGCAAATGAATGCCTAAATCAAAGAGTTCTTGCACAAAGATTATATATATGAAGTAGCAAATGGTTGGGGTTAGTGCACATAATTAGCATTAATCCTCTCTTAATGATAGACATTTGAAAACTAAGAAAAGGCTTAATTCTTGGAATGCTTTAAGATTTGATATGTGTGCTTCCCAATTGATGATCCCTATAAGGATTTTGCATCACTCCGACTGTAAACACTAAATTTGCGATTTTCCTCTAGGTGGGTTATGTAGTTTTTACAGAGCTAATTTCATGGCAAAATCCTTCAAATTTGTTAGTGTGCCCTTTGATATGATGTCAATGGAGGGTCTTAGCAAGAGGCCTATATTCTTGGTTTAAAGTTGAAAGCAATAGAGAGGGAGATCTTAGCTGATCTGCAAATAAGGGTATTCTTACTAAGAAAGAAAGGTCTTAATTAGCTACTAATGATGGTTTTAATTAATATAAACCTAGGCTTGGATCATCTAGGCCCTGATACCATTGTTGATGCTGAATTGTGATTTAAGAGAGCTTAGGGTGGTTAAATTGATGATTAGACATGGTGGTTAAGCATGGAATACATTAAGCAATAAGAGTTAAGCCAATGAGAAATGATTAAGTCTAATATTAGAAATGATTAGCATAAGTAGCAAAAGCACTTCATTCATAGATTGGCCTTAAACAGGCTTTCAAGTACAAGCCACTAGATCTAAAGAAAATCAAGTTTTTGAGTAGCTAGAGTATCATTTCAAATGTCCCCTATTCTCTCCATAATCATATCCTTAAATATAGAGAAAAGGGTGGCTATTCTTGGCATCTACTTTGTGTGCTAAATTTAACTAGGATAACCTTGGTTCTTTTACAAATAACCTTTGATCCTTTGAACCTTTGCTCACTCTAATGATGATGAATGATTATTTGCTTCTTCCAATATTGTTGTCCCTCCCATGCTCTTTCCCTTGCATCAATGCCACATTGCCTTCCTCCCCTTCCTCTCTTTTTCACCTCCTCACCCCTCAAGCCACCCACCACCTCCTCTCACCCATCCCCTGTGGTGGATACTTCTGTGCACATACACATCCCCATCCCGTTCTTTTCTTCTTCTTGATGGAAACAAAATCACAGCAAGATTGATTAATTCTAATCTCTATATAATTAGGCACTAAAATAAGACTACAAATTTATAATTAGAATGTGAACTTTACAGATATAGACATGGATGATTTTGTGACTCTCAGTTGTTTCCAAATTTGTGCTTAAAAGAATGTTTCAAAGCGTGTCTTTGGTGGTCTTTTAGGAAAACTTGAAAAATTACCTAGCTACTATTTTCTTTTAACTATACTAAAAAGGGGGGACCCATGCATTGTTGTTCCCCCTCATGCTGAAGGGGGGAGCTAAGGGAGTTGCCACATGGCTAGCCACGTGGAAATATTATGGATAATAGTGTGGATTTATTAGTAAATGTGGCACGAATGCATCCCCTCAATGCCCCATTCATGGACACATGGAGAGTGAGGGCATCCAATAGGGTAGAATGTAGGAAGGAAGGACTTATGGTGCCCTCTAATAGGTTTTATTAGGTTAAATTAATTCTTGAACTTCCCATTGTGTGGCTTCCTTTTCCTCTTCATTTTCCTCTTCCTAGTAGAATGTAAGAAGGAATGTATCATGGTATGCTAATTTTAAATAGATTTTTTGAGTCAATTAACGCTTGAACTTGTGATTACATGGCTTCCTCTTCCTCTTTCTAGTGGTTAGATTTAAACCATTAGACACCACAGCTTTAAGGTTTTTAATCAAAGGGCTACATATCGTTATGCTTTTAAACTAATAAACATCGAGCCCAAGTCCTTGATCTTTTAGATCATCCAAAATGAAGAATTACAAGGCCATCAAATAAGTATAAATAACCTTGCCATTTTGAGTAAAAACCTTAATCGGTGCAGCCATACACTACTATAAGTACCATTTTGTGTGAGTGCCTTTACAAAAAAAAAAATCAACTTCTTGTAGGAAAGGCCCATGTTTTTTACCTCGTTGTTGGTGGACTTTTCATTCACTATTAGGACTAAAGAAATGGCTAATCTTTTTTTCCCATAAGGGAATGACTCATTGGTCTCTTGTCAAGTGTTGGGACAAGAGTAGGTGTAGAGCATGAAGAAACTCCTATATCAACGTGTGCCTGGCATGAGGAGCTAGAAGCTTCATGTGGCTCCCCCCTTCCTGAGCTAGGTGGTATCGATCGATATCGTTTGGGAATCCAAACTAGCTCTGGAAGAAGTGGTGCGGAGCACTCTGTTACCTTTCCTTTACCACGGTCTTGAATTGTCGTTGGGGTGGCAACATTTGGTTTGCAAGGTTTTACAGGTGATATAGAGGGATTCAGCTTATGCTTAGGGACCCAAATCTGGTCATTCCCTTCGTAATACCCTTGGGCGACTAATAATTTTTTAGGGATCCATCGTGATGTTACATTGCCCTTTCTCGGGTGGGTAGCTGCTTTCCTCCTATGAGGCTTCGTGTCTGAACAAGATTGAGCAGGGGAAGTAGCTGTTAACAAAGCTTTTGGGACCCATTTGTATGTACTCTTTGGCATAGTAAGCGGAGCTTTAGAGACCACACTACCTGTTTCCACTCTTGGCGTTGAAGCGTTAGAGGGGTGGCAAACAATCAAAGATGGTTTTGCCATTGGACTTTGTGATTTTTCGTTATCTAGCATTTTGTTCAGAGTTGATAACTTAGGTGTGGGATTTTGAGCGGTCAGACCGAGAGCGGGTTCTTGCGTTGTGACTCGTCTGGTTGCCCAATCGATATTGCACTTGGTGGCCAACATCCATTTGCGCCCCAAGTTTACAGTCCCTTCCATGGTACCAGCAGGCATAACCAAAAAGCTTTGGATTACGGTCCCCTTGTCATAAGCAACCGGAGTGTGCAGAATTCCTGAGACAGGGGTTTTTTTCTTGTTGATTCCTTTAACTTGGATAGCACTCTTGGATAAAGGTGGTTTTCCAAGTTGACACCACACGCCATATGATAGCAAATTGTATTGAGCTCTTGTATCCAATAATGCATTATACAGCACCTCCCCGCGGTAAGGACTCTGTAACTCAATTGGGTATCTTAGAGGCGGGTCAGATTCCAGTGAATCCTCCTCTGCCTCCTCGAAAAATACTTGCGTAATTCCCAAGTTGGCTTCTTGTTGGCACCTAGCACGCTCTTGACGTTCTTTGGCTTCAATTCTTGCTTGTATCTTCTTAAGCTCAGCTTGTTCTTTAGCTGCCTTCTTCTGATGGATTGCATGTAACTCCTCTTGGCTCAGGGGGTCATAGTATCTTTTGAATTTACTCCCATTGAGGAATCCAATAGTTTCAACTCCGTCGAGAGTCTCCACTCGGATGGTACCTTGCGGGGTGATTTCACATACTCTATACGGTCCCTTACCAGCATATTTGAGCTTTTTCTTTTCGTTACGCACTCCATACATAAGGACTTTATCCCCAACCTTGATGTCCTTGTTTTTTAGGTGGCGATCAAACAATTTTTTCCTTCTATCCTTCTCCACAAGGGCATTGTACACAGCCAATTGTCTTTCTTCGTTTAGCCGCTCAAGGATATATAGACGCTCTCCTAAGGGATTACCATCCCAACCCTCTTGAGTAGCAACACGAAGACTAGGAATGACAAATTCCCACGGCATGGCTGCTTCTTGGCCATATACCATCTTGAATGGCGTGCAATTAATAGCCACTTTGTACGCAGTACGATAGGCCCATAAAGCTGTTGTAAGCTTTAGATCCCAATCCGTGCGATGAGCTTCAACTGTCTTTGTCAAAACAGAGATTGAGGTCTTGTTGGTACTCTCGGCTTGGCCATTCGCTTGCGGATAGTAAGGAGTAGATTTATGATGGGATATCATGAAATTTGTTGTGAGCTCCTTAATCACTTCATTTATAAAATGCGTACCATTGTCGCTCACAAGTTCAAAAGGACAACCGAAGCGTGTGATTATATTTTCAAAGAGGAACTTGGCTGTTGTCCTTGCATCTGCCTTACGTGTCGCCTTCGCTTCAGCCCATTTGGTCATATAGTCAATGGCCACAATAATATAGCGAGATTGTGTGTTTCGGGCCGCTGGGCTAATTGGACCTACAAAGTCTAAACCCCACTTTTCAAATGGTTGGTTTACTTTGATCGGATGTAGGGGCATCTCATCTTCCGCTGGGGTTTCTTGTATCATTGGCATTCATCGCAACCCTTCACAAAGAGTGATGCATCTTGGAACATAGTGGGCCACCAATACCCTGATTGTAAGATCTTTCGCGCAGTTAAGTCTCCTGAGAAGTGACCACCGGCTACGCCCATATGTGCCTCTTGCAAAATGTATAGATACTCATCCTCTCGGGCACAACGCCTAAGAACGTCATCCTTTCCTCTTTTATAAAGAGTCCCGGCTATCAGGAAATAGGGTTTGCATTCTTTGATCAGCTTTCGAGCTAGATCTTTACGAAGCTCCTTGGGTGGAAATCCATTAACCAAAAAGTTAACAATCTTCTCACTCCATTCAGGCATTGTCTCCACCATGAACAGGGAAGTGTCAGGTAAGTCATCATCAACTCTCGTAGGAGCCTCACCATTAGGTATGCGAGACAAATGATCAGCCATGACATGTTTTTTGCCATGTCTCACAACAACAGTGAAATCAAACTCAAGAAGAATCAATAGCCATCGTGTGATTCTTCCTGTGGAGCATGGTTTGTTTACCAGATACAACAATGCTTGATGATCCACATAGAAAACAAACTTGGTGGCAAGGAGGTAATAACAAAATTTCTTTACTGCATATAGCATTGCCAACCCTTCTCGCTCCGTATTGGTGTAGTTCATCTCAGTATCGTTCAACTGCGAGCAAAGGTAATGGGGTAGTCTAGTTTGTGTTCTCCAGGTTGATTTAACACACACCCAATAGCAAAGTTTGATGCATCAATATGCACATGGAAGAGTAAATCCCAGTTAGGCATTCTCGAGATTGGAGCACTCGCCAAGGCCTTCTTTAATAGCTCATAGGCACGGTCACATTCTTCGGTCCAAATAAACTCGATGAGAAGCTTATACAATGGTCGAGCTATCTCGGCGAAGAATAGAATAAACCTTTGATAATAACCAACATGGCCCATAAAGCGTTGGACTCCTTTATAGTTGGTGGCTGGGGGCAATTCCAGAATGACCTTGATTTTACTCTCGTCAGTGGAAATCCCATTTTTGGACACTATATGCCCTAAGATAACTCCGTGTTTAACCCAGAATTGGCATTTGAAAGGATTTCATGAGATACGATATAATCTACACCTTTCAAATATTTTTCATAAACACATCAAGTGCTTGTCCCAAGAGGAATGAACACAAAGATCATCTAAGAAAGCTTCACAAAAGTCCCTTAGATATTCCTAAAAGGCCGTGTTTATCAATCGTTGGAATGTTGCAGGTGCATTGGTCAAGCCAAAAGCCATGACGCGAAAGGCAAACACTCCAAACTCTGTGATAAATGTTGTTTTAGCTTGGTCCTCTACTGCAATTGTGATCTGATTGTAACCAGAGTACCCATCTAAAAAGCTATATGCCTCCCTGCCTGCCACTCTTTCAAGCACATGTTCAAAATACGGCAAGGGGTAATGATCCCTTCTGGTGGCTGCATTAACCTTTTTGAGATCAACGCACACTCTGAGTTTCCCATTCTTCCTTGGTACGATGACTATCGGAGAAACCCATTCTGAGTGCTCAATAGGGTATATGAATCCACATTTTACAAGCTTTTCAATTTCCTCTTGTACAATCTTTGCATACTTAGGATTCATTGGGTAGGGACGTTGTTGGACTGGTTTAGCAGTGCTAATCATTGGAATCATGTGTTGCACCACCGAGGGTGGAACACCCTTCATACCATGATATGTCCAGGCAAATATGTCCTTGCCAATCAACCAGATCCATGCCCGTGTTCGGAAAACAACTCCAACTCATTTTCTTCCTCGATGCGCGCGTGGGTATCCTAGGTGACCCCAGAGCCTGAGCACCGTATGGTCAGCACCCTCTAGGCCCCTTCTCCAGGTGACCTAGCGCTTCACTCATAGGCCGCTTCCTTGGCCCCTGCTTCTCTTCGATTTCTAATTGGGCGACGTCATGAGGTTGTGGAATACACCACATGACACTTTGGAGGTATTGTCCCCAATTATCCGCTTCCGATGAGCGTCAATAGCTCCTACATAACTAAGCCATTCTGCATAGTGGATCTCTCCTTGTTTATTGCAGTTCGTACATTAGCTCGATAGCGTTGTCGCTTATGTCTCATTTTCTTCTTACCAAGTTTTTGATTTTTGTTTCTATCAGATTCGAACTCACTTGGTCGATCTTCACTTGTGTCCCCCTCACTCTCGGATGAACTACAGGAGGTCACCATTTTAGGCCTTTGAGCACCTTGCTTCCACACTTGGGTGAATATTTGATTCATCCCCCCCATCAGGCTCAGAGTCAGTTTGTTCTTGGGATTTAGACGACTCAAAGTTACATTGGTCAGAGTCTTCAGTATATCGATTATCGATGATAACCTTGCTTCCTAAAGGATGCGCGCGACCATTCTCAAGATCAACTCGAATGACAGAGTCCTGGAATTGTAGGTAGACATGGTTTTTCGACCAGTCATACACCATTTGTGCTTCCCTCATGAAAGGACGTCCTAAGATCCTTTGATATGACATAGGATGCTTGGAGAAATCCATTACAATGAAGGTAGAACCTTGATCTTAAGGTCCCTTGACATTCCAATAGGTTTAGCAATAGTTCTGTTTGCCATCTTAACCACTATGTTTGTGACTTCAAGGTGAGGTCTTCCCATAGATTCAAACAATTTTTAGTCACAATGCTCACTCCAGCACCACCATCAATGATTCCCTTTAGAGTTAATCCCTTGGTAGTAATGGGAAGGGTTGCATTAGATTCGTCACCTTCAAAGTATTGTCCCAACTTGTTCACAGGTATTTCAACGACCGAGTCTTCATCTAGGTTGGGTTGTGAAGATCCCAATGTTCCCCGTCATCTTGAAGCGTGTCGGGTCTATCCATATTTGCAAATTGTGGTAGCCCCGTCTTTAGTTCTCCATTGAGAAATGCCCGAAGAGTTAAGAATAGCTCAGGATCTCCGTATAATTTGGATATGATCGTGGTTCTGATTTCAGAGGACATGAAATCCATTAGCTTAGACACATTCAACGGTACTTTTCGAGACATCGCCCCTTGACTAGGGACTGGTGAAGATGGAATCACTTCCTCTTCGATGGGGTCAGGCATTCCCTCACTAAACATTCTTTCAAGCAAGAAGGGTGGTTGCCCACTTCCTAATGTCCTATCCTCACTTTCTTCCCGAGTGATACTAGGTATAGCTAACGGTTTATGGTTCCTGTGAGGCTGAACTTGCGTAGGAAACACTGTGTCTGGAATTTTGATTTTTCTCAGGTTTGGCTCCAGTTCTCTTTATGTTTCTTCTACCAAACCCCTTAAGTGTTGCACTTGTTCAATCTCCTCAACTGGGTTTGGGTAAGTTCCAATCTTTTTCTTGAGGGTTTTTGGCCCACGTGGCTTGTCTTGGGGAGTCTCAGTCAGTTTGGGTGGTCGAGAGGGCATTAACTGACTTGGTTGTGGGGCCGAGGAAGTTTCCTTCTGTTTCCCCTTATTTATGTACTCGCTTGATTCTCCCTCGTTGAGCTCCCGAGTGGGGTCCTCCCTTAAGGTAGTGGCTTTGGTCCCCATGGTTTCTATTGAATCGGAATCATCTTCAGGATCATTCATATACACGGGGTCGTCTCCTGTCCCTATGTTAGTCTTTGAACTAGGCTTGGAGCTCGTGGCATTAAGCGATCTCTTCCGCCGCATTTTCTTTTTCTTTGCTCGAGCAATTGATGCAGTATCCCTCTCTTCAAGAATGTAGTTTTGATTTTGAAGCATTGACCGTGTAACTACATTCGCGGGTACAATCGGGTGTGGTTCCTCGTGCTTAGTTGGTGACCTCAACCAAATTCAATGGCGTAATCTTGGGTGCATTAGGATTATGTGGACATTTGTTGGAATTAGGGTTGCAGGAATGCACACACAACTTCAAGAAGATGAGGAAGCTTGAGCACAACACAGTAGTGTATTATGAGTGCCAAAAATGAAAGATAACAAGCCCTAGAAGATAATGGGCGTATATACAATGCACGGGGGAAAAAACCTCCTAGTGAGGGAAAAAGTGCCCCGGCGGTCCTAAGTGTGTTCACACACATCACTACTATAATATGGTAACAAATCCCCCCTGGAGTGATGCGGTGAACAAGAGCTAGCACTCATGTATAGGGAAGTGTCTAGCTATGTGGACGAATCCACAAAAGGGAGTAAGCCCAAAGCTTTGCGAAAAGCTTCGAACTTCTCACGAGGCAGAGCCTTTGTGAAAAGGTCTGCAAGGTTATCCTGTGTTGGCACATAAGCCAAACTGATCTCTCCTGCAGAGAGTCTCTCCCTGACATAATGGTAGTGCACCTCAATGTGCTTCGTACGAGCATGGAACACTGGGTTCCGCGCAACTGCCAATGCGCTCTGACTGTCAGTGAAGATGGTGGTGGCAGATGGCTGCCCAACACCCAAATCAGCCATAAGGCGTCTGAGCCACACACACTCAACCGTAGCTGTGAAAGCTGCCCTGTACTCAGCTTCACAACTAGAAGTGGCCACAGTAGGCTGCTTCTTGCTCAACCATGATATGCATGAGCTTCCAAGCATGAAGCAAAAACCACTCGTGGACACGCGTGTGTCATAACAACCAGCCCAGTCAGAATCTGAAAAAGCATGTAAATCTGGCGGCAATGATCCCCCCTTGGGATAAAACAACCCAAGATGCCGAGTACCACTCAAATAGCGAAAGATACGCTTCACTGCCTGCCAATGCTTAATGCCTGGGCTATGCATAAATCTGCTCACCTGTGAGACTACAAACTGAATGTCTGGCCTCGTAATGCATACATAAATGAGGCAACCAACAGCTGTCTGATAGAGTGTGACATCAAAGTGATCTCCAGCATCATGAAGACTCAACTTCAAACCTGTCTCCATTGGAGTAGCAATAGGCTTGCAGTCTTCAAGGCCAAATCTCCGCAACAATGTTTCAATATACTTTGTCTGACACAAAGCAATACCTCCATCACACTGCTTAAATTGTATCCCCAAATAATGATGCAAATGCCCCAAATCTGACATCTCAAAAGAGGCATTCAAATCAGCCTTAAAATCAGCAATATGACTTTCATTTGGTCCTGTGAGCAGCATGTCATCGACATAGAGAGCAATGATTAGATGTACACCATCCACACGTTTAGCATACAAAGTGCTTTCTGTTGGACTATTCTGAAACCCATGTGCAGTCAAATATGCATGTATTTTTTCATACCAAGCTCGTGGAGCTTGCTTTAAACCATATAAAGCCTTTTTTAACCTGCACACTTTGTTTTCCTGCCCTCTTTGAACAAAACCACGAGGCTGCGATACATACACCTCCTCATGCAAATCTCCATTTAAGAAAGCAGTCTTTATGTCCAGCTGATGTACATTCCAACCATTATGAGCTGCTAATGCACAGATGCTACGAACAGTGGTCATACGACATGTGGGAGCAAAAGTCTCATCAAAATCAATGCCCTTCTCTTGAGCATAACCTTTTGCAACAAGCCTAGCCTTATGGCGATCCACTGTGCCATCAGGCTTACGCTTCAATTTGTATACCCACTTAGTGCCAATGGCCTTCTTGCCAGGGGGCAAGTCACATAAAGACCATGTACCATTCTTCATAATAGCATCGTATTCTGCTTGCATAGCAGCCATCCAATTTTCTGAACTTTGTGCCTCATCAAATGAAACAGGCTCACTTTCATCGCACATACTAGAAACAGCCAATGCATAACAATCTGACGCATAAGAGGCACCATGAGAGCCAGAACGAGTGCGACTAGACAAAGGGGCATCCAACTTGCTGTCACGCAAAGTCTGCACCAGCCATCTAGGCATATTCCTAGAGCCCTCAATCTCTTGTCTCTCATCCTCAAGTGCATCATGCACATCTGCATCAGATATATGCTGATCTGTGCCATCATTTAAAACCTGCATAGGCTGAAAAACTGCCTCATGAGGTATTGCACTTGACTGTGCACCACTGAAAAGAGGCAACAATGTATCATAGACATCACGTGAGCTGATATTTGTCTCCTTAGTACATGAAACCAAGGGCTGAACTGCATCTTCCACAAATACAACATCACGGCTAACCAAAATGCGCTTTGTCTGTGGATGATACAAACGATAGCCTTTGCTCTCAGCACTATATCCAACAAAAATACATTTGACAGCTTTGTCATCCAATTTTCTGCGATGTTGCACAGGCACTAATGCATATGCCAGGCAACCAAAAACACGTAAATGGCCAACAGATGGCTTGCGGCCATGCCAAGCCTCATATGGAGTGACAACCTGTAATGCTTTGGTGGGACACCTGTTTAGTACATAAGTGGCACACATGACAGCCTCAAGCCAAAAACCATGTGGTAGACTTTGACTCTTAACCATACATCTTGCCATTTCCATGAGAGACCTGTTTTTTCTCTCAGCCACACCATTTTGCTGTGGTGTATACGGCACTGTACATTGGTGTTTTATCCCACGCTCAGCCAGAAATGCATTAAATTCTGAAGACATATACTCCCCCCCTCGATCTGAACGGAGGGTGCCCATCTTACTTTCTGACACATTTTCAGCCATAACCAAAAACTGTTTGAAGCACAAAAACACTTCGGACTTTGCCTTCAAAGGATATACCCATGCATGCCTGGTAAAATCATCAATGAAAGTCACGAAGTAAAGGTAGTTTCCAAATGATGGAGTTTGCATGGGACCACAAACATCACTGTGAACAAGCTGCAATCTGCGTTCAGCTCTCACTGATCCATCTTTGGGAAAGGAAGCACGCTGCATTTTACCCAATATGCAGCCCTCACAAACATGCTTGACAGGTGCCTCAAGCTTAGGCAAAGAAGACACCATTTCAGATTTCTGCAGGCGCAGCAAACTTGCAAAATTCAGATGACCAAAACGTGCATGCCACAGTTTTGCATTTGAAATAGCCTGCGTATCCATAATAGCACATGCTGAATCCTTTACACATTTGCCATCCATATTGAGCTTATACAGCCCTCGACATAGTGAACCAGATGCTACAATGATGTCACCACAAGAGAGATCATGAACAGTACATCTGTCATCCACAAATTTTACAACCAAACCTGTTTTGGCAAATGCGGAGACTGACAGCAGATTCTTTTTGATCCCTGGCACATACAATGCATCAAAAAGTGTAAAGGTGTTGCCATTTGCAACATTCAGCACAATCTGTCCAACTCCTTTAACGGGATAAGAGGAGTTATTGGCACAAGTGACAGTATTCCCTGTGGGAGCAGACTCAAGGAAAGTGAATAAACTGCGCTGCGAGGTGATATGCTTAGTGGCACCACTGTCAAAGTACCATACATCTGAATCTACTGCAGACATACATGTGTCATGCAAAGATGGGTCATAACTGCACTGCGCATTGAATGCCCATTCTGTATCTAGCACAACATTAGCAGATTCATTGTTAGAAGGAGAGGCATCTGCAACAGCCATACCAGCCTCTTTCTTCTTAGCCTCTTTCGCAGCCAGCTTAGGACACGCTTTGATGACATGATCATTTCCCTTACAGTACTTGCAAAATGTTTTCTGTTTGTCACCCTTCTTCTCATCTTTGTCTTCCTTCTTTGGTTGCGCAGCATTTGCAGATTTCTGCTTACTAGAAGAAAAGCCAGCTTTACCTTTCCCGCTTCTCTGACCAGCAACGAAAGCTTGATCTGCGACACGCATAATATTCCTGTTTTGCCTTGACTGGTCTTCTTGCAGCAAAACAGAAACTAACTCCTCAAATGATAAGGCATTGGGATTGCCTTTCATCATCAAGCGAAGAGTGGAAGCAAAACCCTGATAAGAATCTGGTAGACCATTCAAAACAGTCTGCACAAGTGAACTGTCTGACAGGATTTCATCTGCAGAAATGAGCTGCTCTTTGAAATCCTTGATCTTTGTCAAAAAGCTATCCATAGAATCACCTTCGTTCATATGCTCACTCTCCAACTGTTTTCGGAGATAAGCAACACGAGCCTCATTTCTTGCCTGATACAATGTGGCAAGTACATCCCAAGCATCCTTAGAAGTCCTGCAGGAGCGAATATGTGGGATAATGGTACGTTTGACAGACAACGCAATCAAGGCATGAGCCTGCGCATCTCTACCATCCCAACGAATCTGCTCTGCTGAAAGTGGTGGTTCTCGAACAGCTGCTACAGCACTTGTGCCTGCACCATCATCAACAGTACCTGTTTCTGATGTGTTTGCAGCATTCCCAGCCACAATAGGACGTGCATCAATACCCTGCACAATGTTCCATAACCCCTTTGCTACCAATACATGTCGCATCATATATGCCCACAATGGATAGTTGGTGCCATCCAACTTATCCTCAGCAGCCAACATGCGGAATACATCATTGTTGTCAGCCATGGCCAATGACTGTACTTCTAGATGTAAATGCTGTCTGTAAGAGGTAAACCTGTATAAAATCGATCTGTGCTATGTAGCACAGCCCAAAACAGACGAATGGGCACCTGTCCTGCAGATTTCAATCTTGACAGAAAATCTGCACAGTAGGACGATATTGCCTGCGCAGTACTTGGAATGCAAAAACGGAGGGCGAAATGACCTCAGATCAAAATTCTGAAACGACCGAGCCCTACCGGCTCTCCCAAAGCATATACTAACCTGCAGACGCTCGTGAAACCTCGTCGCAATCGGAGGAGATGAAGCGGCAGGTGCCGGTGATGCTGCCCGGGAGGAGGAAGCCTGCTCTGATACCAATTGTTGGAATTAGGGTTGCAGGAATGCACACACAACTTCAAGAAGATGAGGAAGCTTGAGCACAACACAGTAGTGTATTATGAGTGCCAAAAATGAAAGATAACAAGCCCTAGAAGATAATGGGCGTATATACAATGCACGGGGGAAAAAACCTCCTAGTGAGGGAAAAAGTGCCCCGGCGGTCCTAAGTGTGTTCACACACATCACTACTATAATATGGTAACAACATTGAGCAATCAAATGATCTATGCCACAACGATTACATGTAAGTACCGGCATTCCCGATGTGCTCCCTTGATTTGGTTGCATCTGAGTAGCGATCTTCTGTAGCCTATTAGAGCACTCCGCTACACGATGCAGTCCACCACACTCGTAGCATTGAAGAGGTGGTCTCCTTGCCAAGGTTGTCATGAGAATATATTTTAAGTCCTCTAGAAAAATATTATTTATCCCCTCTTGAGTAATTTGGGGACGCCTAGATTACTCTTGCGTCATGCCGGCTAGGTTAATATCGTGGGTGACACCACTATAAATATTAATACGTGCGGTATATGACGTATGTTTGAGGCCACCTATGATTATTTCAGTTAGGTTTGTATGGCAGGGTGATTCCTGGGGTACTTACGCCTGGTAGTCATGAGTTGGTGATGATTTGTGCCTGTCTAATATTTGTGGGATTAATTTAATAATTAATTGGGCTTATATTTTCAGGTGATGAAGACTATGGGAATTGAAGAGTTTACTTTGGAAGAAATGTCTTGGATCATCACATTTCATTTTTGGCAAGCATAGTAGCTTGTAACCTTATTAAATGATTTTTCCATTTTGAACTTTAGGAAAGATACATTTATTTTTGTGGAATTTATTTAAGCCTATGGCTTTACCCTAGTCCCAATTTGACACTCTATTTTTGTTAAAGAAGAGTGCCGTGCTCTCTAAAAAGCACATCTTGTATTTTGGGAGCTATGGCCTAATTTTGGTGAAAAGGAAAGCTAATAAAGAAATACTCGTGTGGGGAGAAGCCACGCACAAGAGGGGGGAAGATTGCACCCAATATGGTCTTTTTGGAGCTAAGTATTTTTGTTTAAGTGTTTAATTTTTCAATTGCTTTGATTTAGTTGAAGCTTACAAGCAATGGTTTTTATGATTGAATTAATTCTCTATCTTTCCACAATCAATTCCTAGAATAAGATTCCGGTTGCAGTGGTATCAGAGCTTGGGCTAGGAGATTTGTGGAGAAGGTAGGAAAGGGCTTCAACTTCTCAAAAATCAAGAAAGTGCAGGAATTTATCCAGTGGACAGAAGGGTGTTTTGCAGGTCTTTACCCAAAGGTCAAAGATTCAAAACTAGATCTACTCTCAAACCCACTCACCACCCTGCAAAACCATCCCTCTCTATCAAAAAGCGGTTTTTCTAAAAACTCTATGAAATCAGAATCTGACCGTATGGATGAAATCCTCATAGCCAAAAACCTCACGGGTAACTCTCAGAAATCAAAAAGCTTCAAGGTTGAGCAAACCCATAATGGATGGAGCAGATAAATCCATGCAAAAGACATTATATAAATCTCAATAAACTTTTGGAGCAAGAGGCGCACGGCGGCAGCCTGCCGGCGCAAAAGCGTGGAGTGGAGAAGAAAAAAAAATAGCTCTATAAGCTAATCACTCCATAATCCAAATTTTTTCTTAATCCAAATCTACTCTCACTTTTCCCAATCCCTATGCAAGTCACATCACTCCTTTTTGAACCTCTACTTTTCCCAATTTCCAAATTTGAGGAGAAATTCAAAGGTTTTCCAATTCTGAAAATTTCTGGGTGCAGAAAAGTGATTTACAGGTTTTAAAAAGCTTGGAAATTGCCTAAAAAAGGCCAGAAAATTCCGAAATCACTTCTGAAAAATTCTGAAAATTTCAAAAAAAATATTACAGAGTTTGGGCAAGGTTTACAGGACTGTTTCAGTAGGTTTCAAAGTGCAAAAAAATTATTTCATCAACAATTCGACTAGCCCAAGACTCTCGAATCACGCGGAATCGTTCGGGATTTGTTTGAGGCGACGAGAATTCAATTCAGCCATTGAACAACGTCTTGTTCAGCTTCAACCAAGATCGAATTGCGGGAGAAAAACAAGATAAGTACTCATTTTTGCTTTATTTATTTACATCAAATAAAGTAAAATTTTATTTATCTACATCATTTGCACAAGCACTATGGCAGATTTGCCTATCTCGCCATCAATTCAAGAGAAACTCCTTTCTTTACAACATCAAATTCTAGAAGAAAGAGAGAAGCGTATTGAATTGGAGAGACAGCTCTCAAATCGTAGACGCAAGCGTGACTCTTCGCTATCTTTTGATGACGAAGATGACACTATTCAAAGGGCTGTAAATGCTACATTGCAAGCACAAAGGTCACAAAAAGAATCCAAGATTAGTCGGAAAGCTTTCACATTTCAAAATTATGATGGAAAGAAGGATGCTAGAGTCATTTTAGCTTGGCTTAGTCAACTAGATGACTATTTTTCTGGAGAAAAATTTTCGGAGAAAGATAAGATTAAATGTGCAGTCAATCATATGGTAGACAGTGCAGCTTTATGGTGGAGTGTAGTTAAGCAAGGTCGTGACAAGCCAGATTCTTGGAAAAGATTTCAACGGCTGGTTAAAAAGCACTTTTTACCCTCACAATTCAAGTCCAAAGTTAGGCACCAATGGGACACTTTGCATCAATTGGAAAAGGAAACTGTCACAGTATGTAGAAAAGTTCTAGACTACTTTATTACAGGTGCAGGTTGTGGATAGAGTTAGTGAGAAGGATCAAAAAAGGAAGTTCATATCGGGCCTTAGATCTACCATTAGGGCCGATGTGAATATGTTTCGACCTCATTCACTATCTTCTGCAATATCCTTGGCAACTAATTCAGAACGTAAAAATGGTTTTCCTAAAGAGATTAAAGCACATGAGGGTACTTCTTCTAAACCATTTACTAAATCTTTTTATGCTTCAAAGAAGATGTATAAACCAGGTTATGACAAAGGCAAGGACGAGGCTAAAGGCAACCTGAGTACCAATAAGAAAGTCAATGGTGGCAAACCGAAGACATCGCCTATCAAATGTTTCAAGTGCCACAAAGAAGGTCACATAGCACCGAATTGTCCGGAGCGTACCAAGAATTCAACACCAGCAGCAGCAGCTCGAGTCAACATGATTAAAGAAGATGACAATGCAGAAGAATCATTCGAGCAAGAGGGTAATTCCGATCCAGATTACTCAAAACAAGAAGGTAAACCTCATGTTCATTCTTTGCTTAAAATAAAAGGAACGATAAATGGACATGAAGTTCTTATTTTGCATGATGATGGTAGTACACATGATTTCATTTCTGAAAAGGTACTTAGAGCATTAGATCTTCATTCTTCACCTACGCACTATAAAGTCAAAGCAGCATTTACTGGAACAAAGTATAATTGCATGCAAGTGGTGAAAGATTTGGATTTATGCATCAAACCTTTAACAGAAAAGAGGGATTTCTTAGTTGCACCTTTACAAGGGGTAGATATAATTTTGGGTATGCCTTGGAGACACAAATACAATCCTATTATTGACTATGACACTCATAGTATTTCTCTAAGGAAGGACAATGAAAATATTATCCTCCAGTGTCAAGTCAAAGGAGAAATGAGTCCTTTGTTGAGTCACACTCAAGCAAAGAGAGCTCTAAGAAAAAGAGATAAGACTTATATGGTATGGGTTAACCAGCTTGATGCTGAGTTGGACACATCCAAAAGACCAAAGTTTGATTCTTTTATCTCCAAATTTAGTGACTGTTTCATGGAAGATCTGCCTCCAGGATTACCTAAGTCTAGGCCAGAGGATCATAGTATTGACTTATTGCCTGGAAATTCCCCGCCTTGTAAAGCTCCCTATAGAGTCAACAATTTAGAGCAAAGAGAAATCCAAAGCCAAATAGAAGACTTGCTAGAGAGAGGCCTTATTCGACCTAGTAGTTCACCTTTTGGAACTCCAGTACTTCTTGTTAAGAAGAAGAACGGAACTTACCGAATGTGTGTAGACTATCGTGCATTGAATTAGATTACTGTCAAGAACAGATATCCTATTCCTAGGGTAGATGATCTTCTTGATAAGCTTAGAGGATCAAAGGTCTTTAGCAAGATTGACCTAAAGTCTGGGTATCATCAAGTCCGTATGACTCAATCTGACATATTCAAGACAGCTTTTAGAACCCAAACTGGTCATTATGAGTTTTTGGTTATGCCATTTGGTTTGACCAATGCTCCAGCTACTTTCAGCCGTATGATGAATCGAATATTCCTTAAGTTTCAAAGTTTTGGTATAGTGTTCTTTGATGACATTCTTGTTTTTAGCAAGGATCGACAAGAACATGAACAACACTTGGAACAAGTGTTCAATCTTTTGAGAGAAAATGAATTGTATGTCAATCCTGAAAAGAGTTCTTTCTTTCAAGAGGAGATTGAATACTTAGGACATATAGTATCGGCCGAAGGGATTCGTGTAGATCCTAAGAAAATTGAATGTATTGCTTCTTGGCCTACGCCTAGAAACATACATGATCTTAGATCTTTTCTTGGCTTATGTAGTTATTATAGGAAGTTCGTCAAGAATTTTGCTTGTATTGCCAATCCTTTGACTGAACTCCTTAAGAAAGCTACAAATTTCAATTGGACTGATAAGCAAGATAAATCTTTTGCAACACTCAAGAATGCTTTAACACAAGCACCAATTCTAACACTACCTGATTTTCAAAGACCATTGTTTATAGTAGTGACTGATGCTAGTGGCAAATACATCTCAAGCAAATAGGAAGCGCAAAGATTTTTCATTTCAAGAAGGTGATTATGTACTTTTGAGAATTGAAAAGTGTCGATTAAAGAGTGTGGAAAAATTCCCTGCAGTGAAGCTAGCGCCTAGATATTATGGGCCATTTAAAATCCTTCAAAAGATTAATGATGTGGCCTATAGACTAGAGCTTCCATCTAATTGGAATATCCACAATTCTTTTCATATCCATCTCTTGAAACCTTTTCGAGGAACACTTCCTACTCACCCAACATATGAGGAACCACCTCTTATTGAAGGAGAGGAAGAAGTACTAGTTCCTGATGCAATCATTGACCAAGAGATAACAACAACAAGGACAGGTAATCAATACTTCAAGTATCTTTTGACTTTTAAGAATCATCCACAAGAAGATGCTAAATGGATGCCTGAGAGATTTTTCCGAGTTTACCCTGAAATTCTTCATTCTTTTCAAACCCAGCAAATCCGCAATTGAGGACAATTGCAAACTCAAGCAAGAGGGATGTCATGAGAATATATTTTAAGTCCTCTAGAAAAATATTATTTATCCCCTCTTGAGTAATTTGAGGACGCCTAGATTACTCTTGCGTCATGCCGGCTAGGTTAATATCGTGGGTGACACCACTATAAATATTAATACGTGCGGTATATGACGTATGTTTGAGGCCACCTATGATTATTTCAGTTAGGTTTGTATGGCAGGGTGATTCCTGGGGTACTTACGCCTGGTAGTCATGAGTTGGTGATGATTTGTGCCTGTCTAATATTTGTGGGATTAATTTAATAATTAATTGGGCTTATATTTTCAGGTGATGAAGACTATGGGAATTGAAGAGTTTACTTTGGAAGAAATGTCTTGGATCATCACATTTCATTTTTGGCAAGCATAGTAGCTTGTAACCTTATTAAATGATTTTTCCATTTTGAACTTTAGGAAAGATACATTTATTTTTGTGGAATTTATTTAAGCCTATGGCTTTACCCTAGTCCCAATTTGACACTCTATTTTTGTTAAAGAAGAGTGCCGTGCTCTCTAAAAAGCACATCTTGTATTTTGGGGGCTATGGCCTAATTTTGGTGAAAAAGAAAGCTAATAAAGAAATACTCTTGTGTGGGGAGAGGCCACGCACAAGAGGGGGGAAGATTGCACCCAATATGGTCTTTTTGGAGCTAAGTATTTTTGTTTAAGTGTTTAATTTTTCAATTGCTTTGATTTAGTTGAAGCTTACAAGCAATGGTTTTTATGATTGAATTAATTCTCTATCTTTCCACAATCAATTCCTAGAATAAGATTCCGGTTGCAAAGGTATTAAGGTTTTTCCCTCTTGTGGCGAGAGCAGCCGCTTGATATACAGGCTTAACTTGCCCGAAATGATCCTCCATGTAGTACTGGGGAGTCATTTCAAACGTATCAATCCCATATTGAAGAGTGGGGTCTATCTCCTCTTCATAATCCCCACACGCACTATGTGACTCACAACCCATCTAGTTTATGGGGGTAATCCTTGGATGTGGAGGTTGTGGTCCTAGCACTGGCGGTGGTAACGGCATAGAGTGGACTACATTCAGATTCCTTGGAACTATGTGCTGTGACAGTTGCTCGACAGGTTGTGCAGGCATTAGCGCGGGTACTTGAAGTATGTTTGACCAGGCTAGTGGTGCCTAATTTGCCAACATACGCTTAAGTACTAGGCAATCTTTAGATTGATGGCCATACTTACCACATGCATTGCAATTCCCATTGAATTTGACTTTGAATGTGGGACATTCATTCGTGCAATGTGGTCCTAAGCAAACCGAACACCATTGTTGCTCTCTTCTTGGGTACATATGGCTATTTTGAGGAGCTCGATTACCCCTAAAGTATTCTTGGAGAGCCTTAGTAAGGTCGGTCACACGGACATTTCGGATATCTTGGGCTCCTTGGCAATAGGTTTTACCGTCATCGGCTCGTGCCCAGATACTTGCGCACTAACGGATTTTGTCTATGAAGACACCTTTTTACCTGCAATCATCAAGTTGTCTTCTAACTGGGATTGCATTGGTAGTGACTGCTTCCCACGTTGTAAGACCTCTAATGACTAGGCCATTGTATATGTCCTCGTGGCGCAATCCTCGGGGATGAATCTATCGAGCAGTTGGTTATTATTGAAGCGCTCATCGGGAGTGCAGCGAGAATTTAGATGCTTCAATCGACTTATAAAGTCTCTCACTGACTCCCCTTCCTCGCGTTCAGCTTTTTGGAGTTGAGATGCTACTCCCCAAAGCACACCCTCACGTATGTATTCTTTCAAGAACAATATCTTGAGAGTGGGGTAGTGAGTACGCTCTTCAACCCTTAAGGTTCGATACCAATCTCCGGCCTTCTCACTCAAAGTTAAGCCTAAGGCTTTACACTTATGCAGCTCATTGTGCTCTTCCAAGGAATCACACACGTGTTCAAAGACTTCAATGTGCTTCCTCACATCTTTGTTACCACTGAAGTTCTGAGTGAGCTTGGCAACTTGTACTGCCTTGCTTCTGGGTTCTCTCTCGGGCATGCCCCGCATGTTTTCTGCAATAGATCGTCCGATCGTCTGAGCAAACGCTGCAAGATCACCTAGGTGAGCAGGCATAGCTGGTGGAGGCACTTCTGGGATAGCCTGGTTGATAGGAGTTGGCATTGGTCTTGGTATGTAGGCAGCTGACGTAGGATGTGATATGTGATTAGGCCTAGCTCCTCTTGGATAAGGGTGGTGATAAGGCGGTCGTGGAGCATATGCCATTGGCATACTAAGAGGCATAGGAGCTACATGAGCATGAGTAGCGATAGGTACATATGGTCGATAGGCACTGGCACGCACTGTTGTAGGTACTGTTCCACTAAGTAGCAGCGTTGTACTAATAACTACAGTGGTAACAGGTGCACTTTCCGTCATGCTCATCATTGGGGTAGGCATTGTGGATTCCCTAATGGAAAGTTGAGCCAAGGTTGGAAAGCTAAAGTTACTGCTCGTAGGCTCAACTTGCATTGAGACTCCAGGCGAAACAACATATGAAGGATCTATGGGACTCACAGACGAGGGAGTCTCCAATTGTGACAGAGTTGGTTGTTTGGCCTTGCCCGTATCCAAAAATCTCATAGGGCCAGTGGAAACTAGGTTCACTCCCCTATTTTGCCTCTCAAATTGGATAATTCTATGAATAACCTCACATATCATTTGTTGTTGCTCCTCTAGATTAGTGGCGCTAGATGTAGATCGTATGACTTCTAACCAACCTACATGGTATGTGTAACTCGTGTATAGGTCAGTTAGAGTCTCTGTGTGTAGATCATATTCCCAATTTTCATTGAGAAATATCCCATCTAGACTTGGAGTGCCAAACGGTTCTCTTGAAGTGGACGCAATGTCACTTCTTATGGATTGGCTTCTAGGGACCTCTACTTTAGGAAGAGCATCGGAAGGTGGTAGCTCAATAGGGTCCTCATTAAATGAAGTGGGTAGAATATCCACATGGACACTCTTTGGGAGGGTAGGGTCTACATAAGATGTGAATGGCGAATCTACTACCCCTCCTTCTTCATTTACTTCGCTTGTCGCATGTTCAGAGCGTGTAGCTCTACTAAAGGTCTCTATTAGACGGCTAGATCTGGGTTGTGGGGCCCAAACTGGCATGTTTTGGCTTGTCTCCTCAGGGTTCTTGGTAGGGTTCCCTTCCATGGCTTCTAAGTCAGAGGACGAGTCAATTCGTGGATCTTGGGTTGCACTTCCTTGGGTTCCAGCTGAAGGCCAAGATGCCAACGTGGAGGGATGGTGTGAGCTTGCGTAAACTGAAACGCTTTCTAGTGGCTCAGACTCTAGCACCCGACCAGAGCGTAGATGCATGTGACGTGGGTACCCTACGGGCATTGGTAACTACCCTTGAAGTCCACACAAGTGGTTTCTTAGGTGTTTCATACCCCGTTTTTACTTGTTTTTATATTGTTTTTAACCCGTTTCTACCTCCCTTACTTATGGTCGAACCTGAACTAAGGCGTGTGATAGCTCAAAATGAGCGTATTGTTTAAAGGGTCCTAGCGTGCTTTACAGCACCGTGTTCGCCTATACAGAGCTCCTGTGGTCCTCAAAACAGTCTGTTTCCTTGTGGGGGAAAGGGTGAAGGCTTTATCCCACATGCTCACTTCACTCCTTGGGGAGTGGGCTACATATAGAGCTCAACTTCCCATTAGCTCTCACTTGAAAGAAAGCTATGAAGGCTCACTCTCCTATATATATATATCAAAAGATCGAGACCGAGGTCGGGGTCAATTGGGGGTTTTTCTTTTCAAAAAAATTTTCTCTAGATAAAAAATCTTTCCTCTCCACACGTTTGGTTTTTTTCTTAATAAAAATTTAATTATTTTTTTATTTTTTTAAAAAAATTATTATTATTATTTTTGGGGAGATAAGTTTTCTAGGGTTTCTATCTAGGGTTCAAACTTTGCTGCCGCGGCATAGTTCGCACACTGCGCAAGCCTGGGGATTCAGAAATCCCCCCACACGCAGAAAACCAGAGAACAGAACGCACGCCCACACGCGGAGCGAAAAAATAACAAAAGAAACAGAATTGCAAAAGACAAATTGCAGAAACAGATTGCAGAACACGGAAACACCTCAACAACAAACACACAGTCGCCTTTCCTATGGTGTAAATTTCACTTCACGCCAGCAGCCCGAGCTGCAAACTGGAGCTTGTTGGTGCAGGGTATCTCCCCGGCAGCGGTGCCAAAAATGTGCGCTTTTGTCACACAAGTCGTAGCTGGGGACTTGCCGAACACTGTTGCCGTACACCGTATGCGAGCCACGAATGGCTGCAAGCATACAACCAGAAAAGCAAGCTCAAACAGAATGCAAAGGTGTGTCACTCACCGCTCAAACTACCGCCGTGCAGGATTCTCGCGTCGCAATGAGGAAGGAGCCGCCGTCGTCGCTCTACCGCCTCGCCGCCGTCATGCCGCTACACAGTGCTCGATCGCTCTCTCTCTCTCTCTCTCTCTCTCTCTCTCACACACACACACACACACACACACGTAGGAGAAGGAAACCAAGAAGATAAGGCAAGAGCACTCTTGTATTCAACACATGAGAATGAGGGTTTTAGGGTTACATTTGACTCTTATAGGTGACTTGGCCGTTCACACATGGGCACCCATACATGGCCGGCCGATCCTAACCCTTATCCTACTGATATTCAAGGTGCGCCTCTCATCGGCGATCACCCAATCCCTTTATCCTTTCCATATGGTGCCGACAAGCCCGGCCCATGACTCAGAATACTTAAATTAATTACATGACGTAAAACATGGTACGTCTCAATGTCCGTCATAGGTTTAGGATGTCCGTCATAGGTTAACATCAATTGAATGAGGCTGAGTCTAATTACACCACCATAGTGCGTGAGGGGTTAGAAATGGTTTATACGGTTAGGCATTACCTTCTTGTTTGCTGAGATAAAAAAAAAATTTATGTTAATCATCAAGCCCTCTTGTACCTTGTTAACAAACCATGCTCCACAAAGAGAATCGTACGGTGGTTATTGATTCTTCTTGAATTTGATTTCACTGTAGTTGTGAGGCCTAGAAAAACCATGTCATGGTGGATCATCTATCTTGCATACCTAATGGTGAAGCACCAATTGGAGTTGAGTCGATCTAACTGATGCTACACTATTTAAGGTCAAAGCTATACTAGAGTGGAGTGAGAGAATTGTTAACTTTCTCACTAATGGATTCCCCAACACTAAAAAGTTAAGGCAATTGATTGCTAGAGCCCTTTATAGGGAAGGTAAAGATGATATACTAAGAAGCTGCCCTAGGGATAAATACTTGTACATCTTGGAACAAGCGCATCAAGGGGTAGCGGGTGGACATTTTGCAGCAGAAATCATAGCTAAGAAAATACTCCAAACGGTTTGTTGGGCTGACGCTCTTCAAGGATTCTACACTCTTTGTCAAAGGTTGTGATGACCGCCAATGTTGTGCCAAACCACAAAGGAAGGACACGATGCCCTTGCATCCTATTCGAGTAGGCCAAACCTTTTGAAAAATGGGGTTGACATTATGTTGAACCAATTAGTCCTACTACACGAGGAACACAAGCAAGATATATCATTATTGCAATAGATTATGTTACTAAGTGGGATGAAGCAAGCGCTTCAAGGAATGCAGATGCATGTGCAACTGCCAAATTTCTTTATGAGAACATCATAACATGCTTTGGATTCCCATTTGAGATAGTGAGTGATCAAGGGAGTCATTTTATCAACGAGATGATCAAATACTGATCTCTCATCGCAAGTCGATGGTCTATTATCCACCCCACAGGCCAAGGGTCAAGAAGAGAGCACAAACAAGGTCTTAATATCTATACTTACTAAGACAATAGAAGCTCAATGTAATGATTGGGAGCTTAAACTCATGGCAACTTTATGGGCCTATCACACTCTGTACAAGGTTGTGATTGGGTGCACACCCTTTAAGATGGTTTATGGACTTGAGGCAGTGATGCATTGGGAGTTCATGGTACCCAACTTAAGAGTGTTCTAACTGAAAATCTTGGGGGTAATGAGTTAGGTGAACATTTACTCACTTTGGAATGACTTGAGGAGGAGAGACAACTAGCAATGCAAACTATGCTAGTTGAGAAAAACAAAAGGAAAAAATGGTTTTACCAAAGATAAGGATCTTAATGTTGGAGATCTTATACTTATGTACGGATCTGAAATAAAAAGAAAAAGTTTAAATATATGGGGAAAGGACCATTTAGGGTGTGCGAGATCATGCCCCAAGGGACAATATGTGTGAAAACTCTAGATGGAGTTAAAACCGTTGGATTCTTAAATGGGAGTAAATTCAAAAATAGTATGGTCCTCTCACTGTCCCATGATAAGAAACCTACAAAAGAATAGGCTTCTCAAAAGAAAATTCAAGCTTGAGAGGAAGCTCGAGCTAGACAAATTAAACTTTGGCAGTGACGTAAAGAAGGCTTGAAAATTGCACAAGCTTATGTAGGAGAGCTTGTTGCAGAAACATAAGATCACATTGCACCTCTCAGAATACAAGTTGAATTACATAGCCCTTATGGTAAAGTGCTCTATAATGCATTTCTTGATACTGAAGCAAGTTACAATTTACTCTCTTTTAATGTATGGAGCCAATTAGGAAAGCATCAGTTGGTAACTTCTCCTTTGAGAGCAAAGGGCATCAATAACAAGAATACCAAAGTGTTAGGCATTCTAAAAACTATTATCTATGGTGCAAACGGTGAGCGGTTTTTTAATCATGCCTAACGGGGACAATGAAGGAATAAGTCATTCTTGGCCAAGCATGGATGAAAACTACCTAATATTCTATAGACTACACAGAGGCCACAAGGAGTGTCTCCACTAACTCTACACCCTTACACTCTATGCACATTGCAACTATGCTGTAACACTTAGCACTGGAATGCCATAAGGATGAAACCTCATCGGCTCGACCCAAAACTACTTCCTCCATGCCAACCTCAACGTCATTACCAACCAAGACTTCAGGTTCCAACTCAACATCCACATCTTTCCCAAAGAGGGACCAATGCCCAACAAGGAAACAAGCCAATAAGCCTTAGCCTACCTTTATAAATGGGTTTCTTAGGCAACTCAACCTACTCCACGTCGACAAACAAATGGCCCAAAAGCCTATGAAAATTCATTGCTCAAATAAAGCCAACCCTAAGGTTACTTCAAGGAGGCTTCCCACCTGTCTTTTCAAGCTCAAAACTTCTACGAAGGTAACAATTGGATTTGGGTTCCAAAGCACACCCTTGTCATCCCAAGAGAAGTTAATGCATAAGCCTCACTAGCAGCTCGTAAATCCATCCACCTAAAATCAGACAAGGGAAATAAGGTCATGAGATTGAACCCTTACCATCCATCCCTCAAAAAGTCTGGATTCCCAAATGCATTCAAACATTGGAATCTACCTTGGGAAGGGGGGAAATAGAGGATGATTCCACTTAAGCAACTTGTACTTCACTAAGAAAGGCTTCACATGTAGCTTCTTAATCAAGCTCACCCTTATCTCCACAGATTTTGTACGATGAATCTACTATAATGGAGATGCTTTATGTACTGCACAAACTTCAACTACCCACATCTGCTCCTCCGAAAGAAGAACCCATAGGCCTGATTAGGTCTTATGAGAGTCCTTTGCCACCATTATAACTAGATGTCAACATTGTTATGGTGCCAAAGTTTTCTTCATCAGACTTACATCATCCTCAAGGAAGATGGACAAATTGGCTTCAAAAGGCTTACAACACCCTTCGAGAAGTCCACGGATGATGAGATGCAAGAAGGGGGCGTATAACCAACTTCTGTATTTATAAACCCAAATAAAAAATTTCTCCTTTTGATAACTTACGTTCATGCAAAGTGGGAGCCTATTGGGAAAACATAACTCCCACAAGTATAGTAAATATTAAAAAGATTACTAAAACGTACAACACATACCATATATTTCACAAAAAAATAAAAAATAAAAACCCTAAAAAGACAAAGTTGAGCACACAACAATAGAAAGAGATTGCCTAATAGCAAAAGGTTTTCATAAATCCTTTGGCTAATGTGTAGGCCTCGTGCAATGGATTTCACTGGCGCCACACTAATACACCAATTATGGATCTGGATTGTCAAGAATGGTATTATTAGGGAGTGTCTAGCATACCACCTTTCCAAACACACTCACGTTATGCACCCTTAGGAGTGACTTGTTGTGGAGGTAATTTCATCGATTTATTTTTAGTGTAATTCCATCCCACGGCTCCATGTCATATATGTAAACGACATATTCTTCTTGCCGCATCCCACCTTTTGGAGAACATATTTTCAATGTTATGGGATCACGTTACTCCAATCCATGGTGGTAGAAGTAACATCGCAAAGGCATGATGATGTGAGTGTTCTTTACGTGATAAGTGGACCTAACCAAGTAAAAACACTCTAAGAGGAGGCAATGGAGTAATGGAGGTAAGAGTGTTACCTTGCGCTCACCCCACTACTTCATGAAATGATCTTATCCACACCATGTCTATTCTGGGTAGCAGCAGTAGGTGAGCTTATAGATGATTTCCAAGACATGAGATGCTTGACCAACTTACCTATAGTACCTATGTCCTTTCATTGCCAGGATGCATAGAAATAATTACTGTCCTATCCAGCCAAAGGTTATGTTTTAGGAAACCCAAGTGAGAGGGAAGATCAACATAGTGATGTCGAATCGTAGCATGCTTACAAGCTATGGCTATCTCACGATGAGCTTGCTAGATGAGTTTGATTTACAGGTTATTTAGGTGCAGTCGTGCAAACCAGATCCAGATTTACAACTTGCAATGGACGTGCAACCTCAATATAAACCGGATTTTTCCACTTACTCAGGTGTATCCTAACTCACTCTCAACTTTGAAACTGTTATTGCACATTATTACATGTATTCATAGAACTAAAAAGACCTTATGACTAGATAAAATTTTCTTTCTAATTACCACTTAGAGGAACGTTAATGCCATAGTATTTCTTAGGCTTAGTAATGTCCCAACCTATCCATGATTGATCTTAAAATATGCTGATGGAATATGCCAAGTACTCCCACTTAGCTTTTAGTGGCCTTTAGCTCAGTTGTAGGTGAAACAATAAACAAATAAAAAAAGAGAATAAAAAAACATGCAAAAAATTCCAAGAAGATAACTATCACCATATAGGATCCTAGTAGGACTCTTGGTTACTAGTGATAGTACCTTGAGACCGATGCCTTGTTTCTTATGGGGTAGGACCTTGTGTCATGAATAAACTAATAAAAGAGAGGCTAAGACATCGCTGTATTAGGAGATTTCTGGTGGTCCTTAGATACTCTTGTTGGCCGAGATCTCTTGACCATTGCCTTGGGGGTCTCCATGAGTTGTTGCCTTATCCCTTATATTTACTAAACAAAAAAAAACACCTTCACTAAACAAAAAAAAACACCTTCACATGTAGCGCTAAGACTCTTGTTGGCGGAGATCTCTTGACCATTGCCTTGGGGGTCTCCATGAGTTGTTGCCTTATCCCTTATATTATATTTACTAAACAAAAAAAAAACACCTTCACATGTAGCGCTAAGACCACTAAAGTCTGTGTATCTTGAGACTGAACCATAACCGTAAGCATATGACTAAGACTAGTTTAGGTATAGATAGGCTTATTACTAACCTCTAAGTTAAATTAGCCCCACAACATAAGGTCTTTTTCATCTTATTGTTACAAAGAACTCTTTACGGTTGATTTGTTTTTCACGCAAGTATCACAACACTTAGCTCTCAACTATCATCACCTTCCTATTGACGGCATCAATTCATCTTCACCAACATATTTTGAGGACGGAATCGACTTTGGGAAGGGGGGCATGTTAACTTTGAACACCTCTCCGGTGTCGACGCCATCCATTGGCAACCATCACTTCATTTGGCCATTGGCATTAGAAATGCTAATATTATATATTTTATGTGTGTGACATTAGAAATGCTAATATTGTATATTTTACGTGTGCAATCGTTGCTTATCTATGAAAGGCGCACCATGGGATTAATTATTGAGATTGCATGCTTAGATCAAGTGTTTGCACAAGCCTAGACGGCCTTGGATAGCCAGGGACTTATATTTTAAGTATGGACAGCGCCAAGGTGTGAATGCTTGGGGCCAAGATAAGGGTCAATTTGTAATTCTCACCATTCATTCGCTTATGCAGCTAATAGAGAGCTCTTCTTCTCCATTCTCTTTCTTCTTGCCTAATCTCATTAGAGCTATTATATGCTCATTATGTATGTGAGTGTATGTGTGAGAGAGAGATTGAGTGAGAGGAAGGTCGAGCTTCCATTGAAGTGCGGCGACAGTGATGGAGTGGAGCTCTTGGGTGCTCTTGTAGCAACTCGACAACCATGAGAATCCCAGCTAACCAACATTCAACGAGGTGAGTGACACACCCCATTTTCATTTTGTGCATTAGGCCATGGTAAATTGGCTTCTTGATTGAACTTTTTGTGCTCCCGAGTACGATTGGGTGAAGCCCCACAACATTTGGTTATTCTCTGTGCCTTTCCTATGGCGTAAGAGCCCTCCACTCTTATCTACCATCTTTTGGCAAAATATTGAATAGCCAACTGTGCTTGGAATCTTTTAGTTAAGCCATCCTATTTTGCACTTATGACTCCCTTGGTTGCTCCATAAACCCCTTGTCTCTTTATAAGCTTCCTAAATATAGTAGGGTTTATTATGAGAGTTTTTGCAAGGGATATCACAAGATTAGTAGAAGAAGACAGACATAGGTGAGAATATGTGATTGTTACCAGTGAACAAGCGACAAGGAGCACCAAAAGGTGCACAAGGACGGAAAACACATGGACGTATTGAGACAAAAGTGCCCAAAACAATGTGGGCTATTCGAAGGACAGAGCCGGAGAAGAAAATGATTTGTTTTGGGCATTTGCGAAGACAAAGTGGAAGATGTGGAAGGTACATCAATGAGGGAGATGGAGAAAACAATGATGCACCATGCTTCTGGGGTCGACGAAAACTTGGCTCCCACACACTCTTGGGATGTTGAGATGAAAGCCATGTGATTGGCACATATGGTCTGGCTCCTGGGGTGTGGCTAGTGTGGATGAAGGGACATGTCTACATGCCATGGAGGTGCAAATGCTCCTGGCAAATGGATTTGTGCTTCAAAGTGGAGGACCACCTCTGCAACAATCAGCTCAAGCCAACACTAATGCAATAAACATTCCAAGTGATTTTTATCCAAAATACAGGGATGGCAAGATTTTTAAGTGGAGAGCTCAATTAACTAAGGAGTTTCATGAGAGTGTAGAGAAGGGAAGGACCTTGGTTGCGCAAGTTATTCACGAGGACATTATATTATGCAATGAATCCCACATCTTCTATGTTAGGACTGAGGGGTCTAGAGCAATGGATGTGAGCTATGTGTCAATAGCAGACTTTCTGCATTGCATGTGTGAATGTTTTCAAAAAAGAGCGCTTGGCATACTGTTAATCCCATTTTGGATTAACAAAGATACTCCTCCCATTGATGAGGACATTAATAAGTGTTATGTAAAGGCACTATAAATGTTGTACATTATGAGATACTGGCCAGCCAAGGCTTTAGTTAGTAAGTTTTAGGTGCCCAAGTCTGAATAAGGTGGTTATACCATGTTACCTTGCAGACCTTACAAGAGTTCCTACATTTCCAACGCCAACATACATCTAGCATACAACCTCAATGCATCTTTATCAACATATTTTGAGGACAAAATCTGCATTAGTAAGGGGTATGTTAACCCTTTCTGGATACCTCTATATGGCATCGATGCTAGGCACCATATAATTTTCACCACATTTGGGCCATAGGTGCCGGAATGGCCAGAAATTCACTTGAAAACCATGTATTGTATATTTTACGTGTGTGCTTGCCGCTTGTCTATTGAAGACACACCACGAGAATTTAGGTAAAGAGTACTATTTGTGGATTAGGTGTTACACAAGCTAGAGTGGCCGAATGAGCCCTAGGACCTAATTTTAACTTTGCCTGCCTAAGAGTGTAAACCCTAGCAGCCACACATAAGAGGCACAATGTAACTCTCACAACTATTCTTTCTCTTCTTCTCTATCTACTATCTTATGCTAGTGCTTGCTTGCTTGTTTGAGCTCTTATGTATGCTTGCTTGCTTGCATATGAGAGAGTGAGTGTGAGAGATTAAGTTGTGGAGGAGGGTCAAGCTTCCTTTGGAGTGTGGCAGTAGTGGCGGTGCAAGGTGGAGCTTTCAGGTTACGACTACACGACAACATTGTCTCCTACAAGAATCCCAAGCAACAAGCTTTCAAACGAGGTGAGTGACACACCTTAACTGTGCATTTGTGTGCTATGCCATGGTAATTTGGTTTCTTATCTGTGCATATGAGAGAGATTAAGTTGTGGAGGACTGTGCATTTGTGTGCTATGCCATGGTAATTTGGTTTCTTAGCTGTGCATATGAGAGTGAGTGTGAGAGATTAAGTTGTGGAGGAGGGTCGGGCTTCCTTTGGAGTGCAGCAGCAGTGGCGGCACATAGTAGAGCTTTCAGGTGCGGTTGCATGGCAACATCGTCTCCTACGAGAATCCCAGGCAACAAGCTTTCAAACGAGGTGAATGGCACAACCTTGACTATGCATTTGTGTGCTAGGCCATGGTAATTTGGTTTCTTAATTGAGTTGTTTGTGCTCCCGAGTGTGGTTGGGCAAAGCCCCACGACATTGGATTGTTCCCTATGTTCTTTCTATGGTGCAAGGGGTTCCCACTCATTGATGGACATGTGCTTCTTCTCCACTATATGCAACTCCTATTTTAGCTATAATTTTCTTGCCTTTGTGTTTGTCTAGAACATCTTTACCAAGTTTTACCATGTAATTGTTGGAGTGTTGGAATTCTGTATATGCCCTATCATAGTGTCTATCACACTGATTGAAAGCCAATACATGAATTTCCTTGCACCTTGGTTCCAATCTTTGAACGCCTTTATCTCTACTGGAGTAACGTTCTCTTTATACAATTCTAGAGGCTCCTCATTGTCTCCTTCAACATGCTCCCAAAATCCTTTTCCATCAGGAACTTGATCATTTTGAACTTCCATGCATGGAAGTTGTTCTTATCAAGCTTTTTACTGATAATCTGGTTAATGTTGTCAAGACATCTTTTCTTGCAACAACTAGAAATTTACAAACATACATTTTCTGTATACAAGGTGCAACACAACAATATCTATTACAGCTCATGTAGCGGTACTTCTGCATAACCTATATGTCATAGCATGTGACTAGAGTACATGTGCATATACCTATAATCAGCAATACATGTGCAAGCACTATCTGCACACCCAAAATGCACTGATGCGGTGTAATAACCATAATTTGGATAGAAACAATTCCAAATTATAACTTTCCAAAATTGCCCAAAAACACCTTGTTGTAGTGGCCAAACAGAGGTCCAAACACACTTGAAACACAATCCTGGCCCATAAAAGTTGTAGTACAAAGTATTGTGCACCATACAGGCATCTCCACCCTATGAAGAAAGCTCCTCGATGTCGTACCAAAACAAGAAGGGGAAGATATGATGATGATGCTCTTACCTGGGTACTGCTTCCTTTGTTTTCGTAGCGTTACCATCCCTTAGCTCCTTAGCCTAAACCAGGCTCTGATACCATGAATAGATTGGGGGGAGGAGAGATATCTTGAGGTCTTGCAAGCACCCATACACTCAAAAAATAATGGATAAGACACACACAAAGATGGAAGGCTAAAATCTTCTTCTCCTTGTTGCTCTCAAAAGAGGTCTACAAAAGATAAGTGAAAACCAACATAAGTACTAGAGTACTGTGTACAAGTGGTCCATAATGTGAACATGCTAAATAGGTGAGCTGGCAAGACAAGTATGCCATAACTCGGTTGGGACTAGGTAGCTGTAGTCCAGCTATAGAATCATTGGCGAAGATTCGCCGTGTCAGCTACCAAATGCACCAGTGGTGTAAAGGTGAAACGATCACCCAGGCATGTCATGAGTTTCAGCTCGTGTTGAGCTTGACATCTCAACAGAAACACGATGATGCTATTTGAAGATAGAGACAAATGAGACCAACCCCAAGGTCAAATATTTTGGCATACAATTTGAATGGCATACGGAGTTTCTTATAATATAGAAGTATGGACACAATTATATGTGGGCCTTAGGTAGACCCCTCTTCATGCTAGTTAAAAGGAGACTCACCCTAGTGGAGTTTGTAGCTAAATAAAAGAAAGACTCTTATGCTTACAATTTTCCAACTCTATTTGATAGCATCAAGAGCCAGACAAAAGGCCTTCTTTTATGGATCAGAGCCTAGACTCGAAGGATACCAGATCTAGCCATAGTAGCTTCCTATCAATTTATGAAGCTCATTGTGATCAGAGAAAGGAGGCAGTGGAAATTTTTGATAAAGGTGTATGTTGTTTCAACATGAATAGGGGTCCAGAGGAGCAACAAATCATTGTCTCTTAGGTGCCTATCAGGATATATACATGTCACCTTTGAAGACATGATTGACAACACATCTTCACATCCCATCCATACTTCAAAAAAGAACATTTCACAAGTTGTAGTCATGCAAAAATCATTACCAATTCAAGCTCGCCAATTCAAGCTTGGTGCAACATGGGGTGTGATAGGGCATTCAGGCCGCCCTGAGGAAGGACGATACATACATTAGGTAGGGGGGATGTTAACCCCAATTTGGGCCTTAATAAAAGCACTCCCTAACGGTAATATGAATCATTTTGGGCTTAACAAAGGTACTCCCTACTACAAACGGGAGTAGCACAATAAGTGTTATATGCACTATAAAACATTGTATATATTAAGAGAAAAGCTAGAAAGTGACTAGGCTTAATAAGTTAGGGTGCCCAAGTGTGAATAAGGGCCAGTTATATATAAGTGAATTTCTCATAATACGGACAATCCCCCTTTGTGCCATTAGAGTTATGCTTATCTACTTGATCTTTTGTGCTCTAGTCTTGTGGAAAGAGAGAGTTGAGAGTAGAGTGTATGATTCTTGGTGCGTGTGCCTCTTATTTATTGTGTGAGAGTGAGCAAGAGTGAGAAAGGAGAGTCCTTGGAGAGAAGTGCAACAAACTTCTTGGTGGTGTGACAAACAAGAAGGAGATTCAAGAAAGTGTAGCTAGCCACCAACCATTGGTGGTACTTGGAGGTCAAGGAGATCCTAAGCCGCCAGAAGCGAGGTAAGAATCCCATGACATAGTTGTAGTCTATCTCATTGCTTACTAGAATGGAAGAGTTCTTGAAAGGGTAAAAATAGGCCATAACTGTAAGTGGGATTCCCTTAGCAGTGGCTCCAAGATATCAGCACAAGCAACAACCTCTTCCACCAACAAGGAGAAAATATTGCCAAAACAAAGCTACCTCCTAGGACCTCTACAAACTATGTCATCATCATTGAGTCAAATTTTTTTCTCTCTGATCATCGTTTTCCATCTCCATATCTTAGACAGAAGAACATTAGTTTAACCACCACTGTCCTCTTTTTAAAACATCTCACAAGCTACCTAGCTCTGTCCTGATCTTCTCAAGATATGATGTTCTAGATTTTCACTTGGACCTTTTGCAAAACAACAAAACACATATTTCAAGATTGTGAGAATGCTCTAGAGGTTTGCTTTTGATGTAGTCATGTGCTATGATACCGACTATTACACCACATTACTTTGGGGTAAAATCCTTGAATTTTTTATGTCTCAAGGCTTCATCCTCTTCCTTGTGAAGCAAGTCTTACACTAGTCACAATCAGGCTCGTTGTTCTCTTGTTTGATCAATGAGTTGATCCTTCTTCTTTTTTTCCCTTCGCTCACCATTAGAGCAATGCTTTGAAAGAGCTAGAAATGGAAATGAGCAAGCAAAAACAAGAGAACAGTTTGTCCATAATTTTAATTGAGAGAGAGAGAGAGAGAGAGAGAGAGAGAGAGAGAGTATGTAAGTAAATTTAACAATTTGAACTTCTAGTTGCTCTAAATCTTGGAAGGAAAGAGATTAAATAAAAGTCCCATCCAATGATGTGCTTAAACATGGGATACTAGTGGTATTATAGTATGTCAATTCAAGCAATTTTCCCACTTTTCTATGATTATCTCCTAGTTTATTGAAGTCCCATGAATGTGGCTCAATACAAGCAAAAAAAATATTTTTTTAAAAAATATGGCAACCAAGGCTCCACCTTATTTATCGATCTTTATTGCAAAATTTATCCAAAAAGAGTATTGTGCTTTAGTTTCTTTGTCAACTGAAAATGAAATTATTAGCATGTGTTCCTATGTGCTAACATTAATACCTCACAGTGCCATCATAGGATGAAGCTCTAAGAGAAAAAAAGGCAAAGGCAAAGGAAGATGTTGCAATATGCTCGAATTTTTGAAAACAAAAGTCTAGAGTTAAGAAAGAATTTCAATAACCTAGTATAAGCCTAGGCCAAGCCAAGAAAAAGAAGGAACAAAAGAAAAATTATAGTTCTCTCAACTTGAGTAAATAACACCAATTTCTTATGTTAAGAAAATTGCCCATGAATTGACTTCATCTCGTTAAGGATATGTGACCATATTAGAGAAAGTTTCCCATGAATTGACATCATCATTAAGGATATGTGACCATTTTAGAGAGAAACATCAGATGATTTGGTAGAAAAAGAGTTATACACCCACTTTTGTAAACTTCTAGCTATGTTAAAAGAAGAGAACACTTTTGTGACATTGCCCTCGAGCTAGAGACCATGCAACCCTGGCCTAGTTCGCATCCCAAAAGCATGCATGTCCCATACCTTAAGCAACCCTAGAGACCATACAACCGTGGCCTAGTCCGCATCCCATGTCCCATACCATACATTCATAGTCCTTGCAATTGTCAATGGCATGACTAGCCAATGGGCTAAACTACTAGCTAGGTCTCTCTCCCAAAGTGTAAGTTCCACAAAGGAACTCCCTCTGTGTCTCTATGTGTGTCCCCATGGGGTATTATTAGGCCATATCATCTTCTCTAAAGGTTCGACCCTGAAAAGTTTTCTTGCTTAACTTATTTTCCATGCTCAAGTCGAATCAATCAAGTACACTTTTTCCCATTGGGATAAGGAACCATAAGGAATTATTAAAAAAACTCATTTCAATCCTCACCCTCGCCAAGGGATGGTAAGAAAAGCAGTAAAGTTTATATAGGTTGAAGATTGTTACATCCTTGACATGGGGTAGTCTATATATAGGTCATGTGAGTGTAATGTTTATTGGCTATTGAGATAGTTAATTAAAAATCCCTTAAAATCAAGGTGGGCAATAATGTAGCGAATATAAGAGACTAGGTTATATACATAATAGTGTGTTGGGCCAATCGTGTGGGTGTGGATCTAGTCTAGCACATGAGGCCACCAATCATGGACTATAGAGTGTCATATGTTAGCACAATGCATGGTATGTGCCTTGGTGGTATGTATACAAGGTAATATAGGGGTCAATTGGCCTCATACTACAATGCTCCTCCATGTGTATGACTCTCCCATACTTGGAGATGGTTGAGAGGAGCAGATCTATGGATGGGTGGTGAATCTGCCAATTTCTTTTCCTCTATGGAATCTATGTGTAAGCATGTGTGTTTTGTCTTTTTGCAAAATTTGAAATGCTTTTCAACTTCCCACCTGGACTTGAAGTAATAATTTTACTGTGAACCTCACAAAACGACAGGTCGTTGTAGTATAGTGGTGAGTATACCCGCCTGTCACGCGGGTGACCCGGGTTCGATCCCCGGCAGCGGCGATTTTTGTGCTCTTGCACGGTTTTTTTTCGTGCTTTTGCTGTATCCATTCCCGACATTTTTGTACAATTGAGCGAGAGAAAATCATCCCCAGATTTGTTCTCTGTCGTTAATTCTGAGCTTATCGGTATCTTCGGCCACATTTACATCAAATGTCGGTATCTTGGATTACATGTAAAACCCTCTTGAAGTCATCCCCAAAGTTATTTTATCTATGTCCTTAGTTCTGAGATTAGAAATGGCTTTGCTATGGCCATCTTTCAACTAGAGCCATGGTGGGCAATTAGTCTCCATTCTCAACATTTCAAAATCTCGTGTGTTGAAGATACAGGGGCTTATGTCGTTACTTCTGAGATTCGACTGCATGATGTTGCATCAAGACCATTGATGGAGCGACTACCCACCTGTGTGGAGACCATCCGAGCCATATGGGTGGGTTGCTTTGAACACAAGCTTAGGTAAAGTGTTCTTATCTAACCGAATCTCGTTCAAACTAAGAGAGCACTTCAAGGGCTTCCTTCATGCTCAGACCCTCCCTTTCCGAGGACGGAGTAGAGTAGCTTCCTGGCATCTACACACCCAATGTGGCTTTTCCCCCCACCCCCTCTAATGTAGCCTCCCCTCTGAGAGCCACCAACCATGGGGTGGGCACCCCCTTTCATGTCTTTTGTACATATTGATTGCATCTTTGCAGTGTTGGTACTCTGCAAGCTTTCTCTATAACTAATGAGGATCTTTTCTTGGAAAAAAAGAAATCACAAGATTTTGATGGCATAGCTATGTCCACATGTTTGGGATGTCGAAATCACTACTGTGCTCTGCATTGGGATTTTAATAGACAGCATGACTGTGCTAAACGCATGGGTTGGTTTAAAGCTTAAATTGATGCTGTGTACTCAAGTTAAAATATAACCTTGCCATTGCAGGTTGATATGAGAATCAGTACAATGAGCAGGAACACCATGGAAGTTGTTGTGATGTGAAACCTCACACAAATAAGCTAGCTTTGATGGTGTCAGACATGTGTAGGTCTGTGTGCAAGGTAAACCAAGTCAATAATAACACGTCGCATTGGGAAGAGAGGATGCTGATGCTCATTGCCTGTAAGGTTTCAAGCTCTTCTAAAGGGCACATATTCAAAACCCATGGACACCCACCCCCTTGCCGGATGGGGCTCCTTGTTAGCATGTGTACCAATCCCAACTTCTCAAAACATCAGGCTTTGGCTGGCATGGAAATCAACTTGCTCATATCTTAGGACAATGGCTGCCATGGACATCACAAGCCCCACCTCTGCTCTGATGCATGATCTTCCTCTGGTGTTCTCACTTGCGAGGCTCATCACGCAACTTGCACAAAACCTTGAATGGAAAATACAGGCAAGGGCTGTACATCCTAGGGTGTGTACTTGTGACTTTCATTGGAAAAACCATTCATGGGTCTGACTGCTACTCCGTTTATATACATTAGGACACATATGCAACTTCAAGTGTGCAACCGTAGCCCAAACCAATTCAGGAACATGAAAGAAAATCTCACCAAGGTAAACTACTTTATATTAAAATGAATTCTGAGTCCACAAAATCAACAACAACTCCAAAGCCCTCATTGATTTTTCGTACGTGACATCCTCTGAGGCAGAACTACTTACTGCCTTGGTGGAGAGCTCCTAATCACGTCTGACGAACACCATTTTGACATGTATGCATCCAATTGCACCACTTCACACTACATGACGTAAATCGCAAATGCCGCATCTACTAAACACCACTTTGACATGGTATGCATCCCAATAAACCACTCCACCCCAAACACTACATGCTAACACATATATCCCACTGTACCACACGATATCATACCACTAGCTCAAATGGCAAACATCCCAGACCAATGTAGACCATGTCAAAATACAGGAAGGATGCTGTGGAAAGGCAGAAAGTCAACTACACCACAAACAAGTAAATAAACAGACAACTCGAATAACTGTGAATAAGGTAGCTTCTCTATTGAAACATACTAGATATAATTTTGAGAACAGTAACAATACTCCAATGAGTCTTAAAAAAGTTTCAAGAATCTGCACTAGCAGTATATGAGGCAAAAGCCCATGACCCATGGCATACATCCCATAACACAATATGGCATGCATCTCATAGAACCACATGACATACATCTCAAAGTACCACATGACAAACATCCCATAACATAATATGGCATGTATCTCATAGCACCGCATAGCGATGAACCATCCGAACACATCCTACGGCGAGTACGACATAGCAGCATACTTCGCCTGGCATAATCCCATATATGACAGAAACCCACATAAGAACATGAAGAAATGCTGCCATGGATTCCATGGAAAACAACATGATGAAAATACCTAGGCATTGTAAAGACTGGCAACCTGAGAGGAGGCCTCTACTTTGTCCTCCTGTGATCTGCCGTACACATCAATACTCAAGTCCTGCTTGATGTTGTCGGCGTCGGTGACGACGTGCTCCTTGTTGATGACGCGCTTGTCCGTGAGGGAAAAATTGAAATCAGATCGAACGGAGCCAGACGGAGCCAAGTGCCGGAGATTCTTGGCCGCATGCGGTCGCTTCCATGTTCGAGAGGCACATTTAACACGGAAGTCAAAATCGTCACAGAATCGGGCGTCGGAAAACTCCGGCGGCAGCAGCGAGACGTCCATCTTGAGAGAGGTCCCCAGCGTGGTGGCGGTCACGTGGAGGTAGCAGGTGGCTCCGCCGTTCTCCATACACTCCAGGGAGCTTGCCGACACGGGTTCCACCAGAAAGACGTCATTGAGCTTCCCCCCCTCCTCCTGCTCAAAGCAATGGGCCACGCCCAGCACTATGTAGTCGTCATCAAGCCAGTCTGGGTCCTCCCCCAGCATAGAGCTTGACGCCTGCAACCGACAGTGTTTTCCCCTCTTGCCCAGCTTGCTTCCCAGGGCGCAGTTCCTCTGCAGAGACGAGATAGAAGACAGAAATGGAGACTTCACGAGAGAAGATCCGCCTTGTGATGATGCAGGCGAGCGCCTCCAGCTAACGGCCAAAGGTCTCCTGCTCAGCTGCACACGGAAGTTGTCCCCTGCGGCTACGATGCTTGCACTAGAAGTTGCCAAAGCTTCCACAGTAGCCATCGCTATGACGACTCGTGCAACTTCAACGAGAGAGGAGGAGCTCTGCTTGCTAGAGGATACGATAAGAGAGTGGATATTTCTTTTTCAATTATATTTTTCTCTCTCTTTTTTCGCCCCCCTTTCCCACGAGATTTTTTCCCGATAGGCCCATGGAGAAATCCTATCCCCTTGCCCCTTCACTCCGTTCATTGGTTTGATGCAAAGTTTATACACTTTTGAATACAAGTCGGCTCTCACCTCTCTCTTCACGGCCGTGTCAAAACAGACTTCAGCACGTGTCAAAAGAGACTTCCGTCTTTTTTTTAAATACTGGTGGCGTCTCCGGTCTCCGACGGGCTAAGCTAAGCACACCATTAAAAAAGACAACTTTGTGAGGAGACAACCCATCCCCCATCCTCCACCAGACATGAGAGGTTTGGGTACCATATAGTAGGCCTTAAAATTGAAGACAATCATGGATCTCTCTCTCTCTCTCTCATGTTTATACACGCACACAAAATCTCTTTGCATATACATACACACATACATCTATACTTTAGGAACTGGCACACATATAAACATATATAACATATATACATACATACAACTACCCTAGTCTATAACATACGGCTCATCTTTTCCATAATAGCATTGAATCGATTCATAGATATCTTTAGACTCAATACCTTCAAGCCTAATGTACGTACTTACTCTTTTAGAGAATCTACTTATTCTTTACATTCCCTATTACATCCACCTAGACGTTCCCCAATTTCAACATGCATATTTTCCATGAAAGACATCATGTCTAGTTGGTTAACCTCCATGCGACCACTACCATCAAGAACGCGATGGAAATGATGAGTTAACTCATCTCTTATAGTATCTCCACTTTGGCTGCCACTTCCACCACGGATCTCACCCCAAAGAGCATCTAAGTACTCCTTGCAAGCAACCTGATTTTTCTCAGTGCGCTTGCAT
>NC_141072.1:19514382-19531882 GCF_041138505.1 Cibotium barometz | reverse complement strand
TAAAATATAAGTCCATGGCTATCCAAGGCCGTCTAGGCTTGTGTAAACACTTGATCTAAGCATACAATCTCAATAATTAATCCCATGGTGTGCCTTTCATAGATAAGCAACGATTGCACACGTAAAATATACAATATTAGCATTTCTAATGTCACACACATAAAATATATTATATTAGCATTTCTAATGCCAATGGCCAAATGAAGTGATGGTTGCCAATGGATGGCGGTGACACCAGAGAGGTGTTCAAAGTTAACATGCCCCCCTTCCCAAAGTCAATTCCGTCCTCAAAATATGTTGGTGAAGATGAATTGATGCCATCAATAGGAAGGTGATGATAGTTGAGAGCCAAGTGTTGTGATACTTGCGTGAAAAACAAATCAACCGCAAAGAGTTCTTTGTAACAATAAGATGAAAAAGACCTTATGTTGTGGGACCAATTTAACTTAGAGGTTAGTAATAATAAGCCTATATATACCTAAACTAGTCTTAGTCATATGCTTACGATTATGGTTCAGTCTCAAGATACACAGACTTTAGTGGTCTTAGCGCTACGTGTGAAGGTGTTTTTTTTTGTTTAATAAATATAATATAAGGGATAAGGCAACAACTCATGGGGAGACCCCCAAGGCAATGGTCAAGAGATCTCCGTCAGCAAGAGATCTAAGGACCACCAAAAATCTCCTAATACAGCGATGTCTTAGCCTCTCTTTTATTAGTTTATTCATGACACAAGGTCCTACCCCATAAGAAACAAGGCATCGGTCTCAAGGTACTATCACTAGTAACCAAGAGTCCTACCAAGATCCTATATGGTGATAGTTATCTTCTTGGTCTTTTTTGTGTGTTTTTTTATTCTCTTTTTTTATTTGTTTATTGTTTCACCTACAACTGAGCTAAAGGCCACTAAAAGCTAAGTGGGAGTACTTGGCATATTCCATCAGCATATTTTAAGATCAATCATGGACAGGTTGGGACATTACTAAGCTTAAGAAATACTATGGCATTAAAGTTCCTCTAAGTGGCAATTAGAAAGAAAATTTTACCTAGTCATAAGGTCTTTTTAGTTCTATGAATACATGTAATAATGTGCAAGAACAGTTTCAAAGTTGAGAGTGAGTTAGGATACACCTGAATAACCTCTAAATCAAACTCATCTAGCAAGCTCATTGTCAGATAGCCATAGCTCGTAAGCATGCTACGATTCGACATCGCTATGTTGATCTTCCCTCTCACTTGGGTTTCCTTAAACATAACCTTTGGCTGGATAGGAAGGCAATTATTTCTGTGCATCCTGGAAATGAAAGGACATAGGTACTATAGGTAAGTTGGTCAAGCATCTCATGTCTTGGAAATCATCTATAAGCTCACCTACTGCTGCTACCGAGAATAGACATGGTGTGGATAAGATCATTTCATGAAGTAGTGGGGTGAGCGCAAGGTAACACTCTTACCTCCATTACTTCATTGCCTCCTCTTAGAGTGTTTTCACTTGGTTAGGTCCACTTATCACGTAAAGAACACTCAGGTCATCATGCCTTTGCGATGTTACTTCTACCACCACATGGATTATTGGAGTAACGTGATCCCATAACATTGAAAATATGTTCCACATCTCCAAAAAGGTAGGATGCGGCAAGAAGAATATGTCGTTTACATATATGACATGGAGCCGTGGGATGGAATTACACTAAAAATAAATCGATGAAATTACCTCCACAACAAGTTGTTGAGATATCGAGCTCTAGTGAGGCGGTGGACACTGATGACCCGCCTGGGGGATAGGCCCCGCACTTACACCACTGGCATGGTTGGTGAGATCTTGGGTGATATGCGGCCAGTGGGATGACAGGCTGTGTGACAGCCACTCTAGAGACTGGCATAGTTATAGCGACAGCTCATTTAGTCGGGTTCACACTATAGAGAACCCGTGTATGTATTTGGTTGAGTACCTTTCATATTGTGTGTACTCTTATTCTTGTATATGGTGTGTTGAGTGTTGAGTAGAGGAGAAGATTTTCAACCTCTTACCTTGTGTGTTCTCTATTAGGGTTTTGTGAGTGTGTGTGTGTGTGCTTGCAAGAGCTCAAGCTCTCTTCCCCCCTGCATCTTTTCATGGTATCAGAGCCTGGTTTGTGCTAAGGGCTGAGCTGCAAGCAAGAGAACCACAGGAAGCGGTACGAGGGTAAGAGCTTCAACTACTCTTCCCTATTGTGTTGGTGACTACACCCTTGTTGGGAGCTCTACGGGAGGCACCGGCAAATGATCTCTGATTGAGGAGCTTTCTTCGCGGGAGTAAAGCTATAGGGCAACTATACAATCCTTTGGATCAAAATTTTCGGGCCGAAAACGCGTTTCGGGCGCGTCTGGACCTCCGATTTTCAAGAAGCAGGCGATTTCGAGCACTGCGGGTAAGTCATCGATTCACTGCAGAACTCTGTTTTAAGAACTGCAGGAAGACAGATTGACTGTGCAGACACTGTGGGTGCTGCAAAGAGGTCTACAGTTGCCATTGGGTGTATGTATGCACATTGAAGTCACTGGTTGTGACATTTGAGAGTACTACAGTACCGCTGTGCAGAAAATACATCATTTGTGCAGAAAAACCAGAGTGCAGTTTCCGGTAAAATTGTGTGTTTGGCAAGATGTCTAATGATGGCATAACACAGATTGTGGCTGAGAAGCTAGATAAGAATAACTTCCATGCTTGGAGGTTCAGGTTGACGAATTTCCTGATGGGAAAAGGCTATTGGGACTACATAGAAGGTGAACATGAAGAGGCACCAGAGATACCGGATATAAATCCCAGTCGGATATAAATCCGACTGCTGCATATGTGAAAGAGTTTAAAGACTGGAACCAAGGAGCCAGGAAGGTTATGTATTGGCTTTCCATTAGTATACAGGACACCATGATTGGGCATATTCAGGATGCCAAGTCCCCCAAGGAGGCGTGGGACACCTTGGTAAAGCTTTATGAAACAAATACCAAGGCTCGTAAGATACAGTTGAAGAATGAACTTCATACTGTGGAGAAAAAGAGCATGTCTGTGAATGACTATGCGTTGAAGATAAAGGGTATTGTGGAATCCCTTGCATCTATTGGTGTGTCAGTAGATGATGATGATAAGGTGGAGGTCTGTCTACGTGGTCTCGGGCCACAATACAAGGCGTTCAAGACGTCCATTCAGACTCGGGAAAACATTCCCAACTTTACAGATTTGGTGTCTATGCTGATTATCGAAGAGAAGAGCTTGGGTGAAGACCAACAGTCTTCACAAAGCAAAAACAGTTCAGAGCAACAGGCCTTCTACACGAGTTCAGGAAGAGGACGAGGTAGAGGAGGCCGTGGACGCGGTCAAGGAAGTGGCCGAACAGGTAATCAGAATTATGGCCAGCAGCAGCAGCAGCAACAACAGTCCCAGAATCAACAACAACAACAACAACACGCAGGTGGAAGAGGCAAATTCAGAGGCAGGGGGAGTCAAAGAGGCCGTGGAAATTGGCAAAGGCAATATAATGATACACGTGAATGCTATTATTGTGGTAAGCCTGGACATGTGCAGTCAGAATGTTATAAGAAGCAAGCTGACATGCAAAATGGGAAAGTGCAGCAAAACAACTATGCATCCTCAAGCAGAAGTAATGAGGATAATGAAAGGTTGTTTGTTATGCAGCATGTTGTGAATGCCATGTCTGAAAATGTTGATGCAGCACAAAAAGATAATGTAGATAATGTATGGTATGTGGATTCAGGTGCTTCGAACCACATGACGAGTCATGGGGAGTGGTTCAAGGAGATGAAAAACCCAGAAAGACCAGGTTTTGTGGAAACAGGGGATGACACTGCTCATCCAATTGCCCACATTGGAGATGTGCCATTGTCTATGCAGGATGGCAAAGTGAAGTACCTTGCAGATGTACTTCATGTACTGAACATAACAAAGAATCTGGTTTCAGTTGGCCAGATGATTGAGCAGGGTTTGCAGGTTCGGTTTAACCCTGGTGGATGTTATGTTGAAGATTTTAAAGACAAGTGCAGGTTGGTTGCAAAAGGCAACAGAGTGGGCAGAATGTTTACGTTGGATGTAGACATGCCTGAAATGAGTGCTGCAATGTTTGCAAATGGCTCAGGAGTTGTTGCAGACACAGACATATGGCATAAAAGGATTGGTCATGTGAATGTGCAGAGATTGAAGTCTATGCAGACAAAAGGAATTGTGACAGGGCTGCCAAAATTTAAAGTGGAAGGTATGCAGAAAATATATGAAGCATGCCAATTTGGGAAGCAAACAAAGCATGTGTTTCCACGTAACAGATATGTGAGCAGAAATGCACTAGATGTTGTGCATTCAGATGTATGGGGTCCTACGAAACCATATCTATGGGAGGCTGCAGGTATTATGTGACTTTCATTAATGACCACACAAGGAAAGTGTGGGTATATTTCATGAAAGAGAAGAGTGAGGTGTTCACTCACTTTCAGAATTTCAGAGTTTTGGTTGAAAAGCAAACAGGGAAATATGTAAAGTGCCTAAGGTCAGATGGAGGGGGAGAGTACTTCTCCAATGAGTTCTCTGAATTTTTGAAGAAGAATGGTATTCGGAGACAGTTTACATGCAGATACACTCCGCAGCAAAATGGAGTTGCTGAGCGAAAAAACAGGCACATTGCTGAGATTGCGCGAGCATTAATGGAAGAGAAGAATATGCCGCATTGCTATTGGGCTGACGCTGTTTCTACAGCAGTATACATCATGAACAGGACTCCAATTGCAGCCATACATGATGTAACTCCAGAGGAGAGGTTTACTGGCAGAAAACCAGATTTGTCTCATCTGAAAGTCTTTGGATGCATTGCATATGTGCATGTGCCAGATGAGCTGAGAACTAAGCTGGATCCGAAAGCTAAAAAATGTGTGTTTATTGGATATTCCCTTGAGCAAAAGGGATACAGGTGTTATAACCCTGCTACACGTGAGTTGAGGGTAAGCAGGGATGTTGTCTTTGATGAGATGAGCAGCTGGTATGCTGCTGAAAAAGAAGCTATTGGGGCTGATGTGAGTGGAAGTGTGGTTGCACAGAATGCAGGTCAGCAATCACAGTCTTTGAGTGGACCAGGAGAGTCCTCATCTAGTGGGTCTGTTGATAGACCATGGAGTGGCAGGTTGCATCATAATACCAGTCCTGCAAATGTGATTAGTACATCACGTAAAGGAAAAGAGAAAGTGGTTGAGCCCCTTGGTATGCCTGACATTTCTGCAGGGCATTCTCATGTTGATGGAGAGTCTAGTGGCTCAGATATGAGCCTTGATGAGGAGCTTGGGATCCCAGCTATGAGAACACCTGGTGTAAAGAAGGCTATGGAAGCCATGAATGAGAAGCTGCGAAGATCTGGGAGAGTGAGAAATCATGTGCAGAGATTTACCTATGATGGTTATGTGGCACATCACTATGCATATATGGCAAAGGTTGTGCAGGTTGTTGAGCCCACATGCATTGATGAGGCTATTGGAAATGTGTGTTGGGAGAAAGCTATGGATGAGGAGATGGATGCACTATATGGAAATGAAACTTGGGATTTAGTGCAATTGCCAGAAGGCAAGAAAGCCATTGGATGCAAGTGGGTGTACAAAGTTAAACATAACAGTGATGGAAGCATAAACAGGTACAAGGCTAGATTGGTAGCCAAAGGATATGCGCAGACATATGGGATTGATTATGAGGAAACTTTCAGCCCAGTTGCCAAGATGGCAACGGTGAGAGTTGTGATAGCAGTGGCTGCGTCAAAGCAATGGTCTTTACATCAGATGGATGTAAAGAATGCATTCTTGCATGGGGATTTGCAAGAAGAGGTGTATATGTTGCAGCCACCTGGTTATGAGGATGTGGGTCACCCCGAGCATGTTTGCAGGTTGAAGAAAGCCTTGTATGGCTTAGAGCAAGCACCAAGAGCATGGTCTGACAAGATCTCTGAATATCTTGTCACTATTGGCTTTCATGTAGCCAATGCAGATTTCTCATTGTATGTGAGACATGGTGATAGAGGGGTTGTGCTTGTTGTCATCTATGTAGATGACTTGATCATTACGGGGGACCATGATGCAGAGATCTTTGATGTAAAGATCTTGCTAAGACAGAAGTTTGAGATGAAGGATCTGGGGGAGCTCAGATATTTCTTGGGCATTGAGGTGATTAGGTCACCACATGGTATTGGATTACTGCAGAGACAGTATGGCTTGGACATGTTGTCCAAGTATGGTATGATAGGCTGTAAGCCTATTTCTGTGCCATTGGATCAGAATGGCAAGTTGAGTGCAGATTCAGGAGAGATCTTGGAGGATCCTACTATGTACAGGAGCATAGTAGGAAGTTTGATCTACATGACGATCACCAGACCAGATTTGAGCTATGCTGTTGGGTTGGTGAGTCAGTTTATGCAGGTTCCACGAAAACCGCATTTGGATGCAGTGAGACGCATACTGAGGTATGTGAAGTCTACTTTGCATTGTGGACTATTCTATGAGACTGGGACAGAGATATGTGTACATGGGTACACAGATGCTGATTGGGCCGGTAGTATCTCAGATAGAAGATCTACCAGTGGATTCATGTTTTCTTTGGGGAGTGCTGCTGTGACTTGGAGCAGCAAGAAGCAGCCTACGGTTGCTCTATCGAGTACAGAGGCCGAGTACAGAGGAGCTGCTATGGCAGCATGTGAGGTAGCTTGGTTGAGGAAGCTACTTGCAGATTTGGGTCTATCAGTGGATAGACAAGTTGTCATTTTCTGTGACAACATTAGCAGTATACAGTTGGCCAGGAACCCAGTCTTTCATGTTCGTACGAAGCACATAGAGGTCCACTACCACTTCGTCAGAGAGAAGGTCTTGGCAGGAGACCTTGACCTTGTTTATGTCAGCACAGAGGATCAGGTAGCTGACATCTTCACCAAAGCATTGGGTACAGAGAAGCTCCGCAGATTCAGGGCTTCACTTGGTGTACATGAGATGGAGTTGAGCTCGAGGGGGAGTGTTGAGATATCGAGCTCTAGTGAGGCGGTGGACACTGATGACCCGCCTGGGGGATAGGCCCCGCACTTACACCACTGGCATGGTTGGTGAGATCTTGGGTGATATGCGGCCAGTGGGATGACAGGCTGTGTGACAGCCACTCTAGAGACTGGCATAGTTATAGCGCCAGCTCATTTAGTCGGGTTCACACTATAGAGAACCCGTGTATGTATTTGGTTGAGTACCTTTCATATTGTGTGTACTCTTATTCTTGTATATGGTGTGTTGAGTGTTGAGTAGAGAAGGAGAAGATTTTCAGCCTCTTACCTTGTGTGTTCTCTATTAGGGTTTTGTGAGTGTGTGTGTGTGCTTGCAAGAGCTCAAGCTCTCTTCCCCCCTGCATCTTTTCACAAGTCACTCCTAAGGGTGCATAATGTGGGTGTGTTTGGAAAGGTGGTATGCACACTCCCTAATAATACCATTCTTGACAATCCAGATCCAGAATTGGTGTATTAGTGTGGCGCCAAGTGAAATCCATTGCACGAGGCCTATACACTAGCCAAAGGATTTATGAAAACCTTTTGCTATTAGGCAATCTCTTTCTATCGTTGTGTGCTCATCTCTGTCTTTTTTATTTTTTTTTATTTTTTTGTGAAATATATGGTATGTGTTGTACGTTTTAGTAATCTTTTTAATATTTACTATACTTGTGGGAGTTATGTTTTCCCAATAGGCTCCCACTTTGCATGAACGTAAGTTGTCAAAAGGAGAAAATTTTTATTTGGGTTTATAAATACAGAAGTTGGTTATACACCCCCTTCCTGCATCTCATCATCCGTGGACTTCTCAAAGGGTGTTGTAAGCCTTTGAAGCCAATTTGTCCATTGTCCTTTGAGGATGATGTAAGTCTGATGACGAAAACTTTGGCACCATAACAATGTTGACATCTAGTTATAATGGTGGCAAAGGACTCTCATAAGAACTAATCAGGCCTATGGGTTTTGGAACCCAAATCCAATTGTTACCTTCGTAGAAGTCTTGAGCTTGAAAAGACAAGTGGGAAGCCTCCTTGAAGTAACCTTAGGGTTGGCTTTATTTGAGCAATGAATTTTCATAGGCTTTTGGGCCACTTGTTTGTCGACGTGGAGTAGGTTGAGTTGCCTAAGAAACCCATTTAAAGGTAGGCTAAGGCTTATTGGCTTGTTTCCTTGTTGGGCATTGGTCCCTCTTTGGGAAAGATGTGGATGTTGAGTTGGAACCTGAAGTCTTGGTTGGTAATGACGTTGAGGTTGGCATGGAGGAAGTAGTTGGGTTGAGTCGATGTTGAGGTTTCATCCTTATGGCATTCCAGTGCTAAGTGTTATAGCAGAGTTGCAAATGTGCATAGAGTGTAAGGGTGTAGAGTTAGTGGAGACACTCCTTGTGGCCTCTGTGGCTTAATCTATAGAATATTAAATAGTTTTCATCCATGCTTGGCCAAGAATGACTTATTCCTTCATTGTCCCCGTAGGCATGATTAAAAAACCGCTCACCTAGGGCCCGTTTGCACCATAGATAATAGTTTTTAGAATGCCTAGCACTTTGGTATTCTGATGCCCTTTGCTCTCAAAGGAGAAGTTACCAACTGAGGCTTTCCTAATTGGCTCCATACATTAAAAGAGAGTAAATTGTGACTTGCTTCAGTATCAAGAAATGCATTATAGAGCACTTTACCATAAGGGCTATGTAATTCAACTTGTATTCTGAGAGGTGCAATGTGATCTTATGTTTCTCCAACAAGCTCTCCTACATAAGCTTGTGCAGTTTTCAAGCCTTCTTTGTGTCACTGCCAAAGTTTAATTTGTCTAGCTCGAGCTTCCTCTCAAGCTTGAATTTTCTTTTGAGAAGCCTATTCTTTTGTAGGTTTCTTATCATGGGCAACAGGTAATGCTTTCTCAGTGAGAGGACCATACTATTTTTGAATTTACTCCCATTTAAGAAGCCAACAGTTTTAACTCCATCTAGAGTTTTCACACATATTGTCATGATCTCGCACACCCTGAATGGTCCTTTCCCCATATATTTAAACTTTTTCTTTTTATTTCAGATCCGTACATAAGTATAAGATCTCCAACATTAAGATCCTTATCTTTGACATGTTTGTAAAACCATTTTTTCCTTTTGTTTTTCTCAACTAGCATAGTTTGCACTGCTAGTTGTCTCTCCTCCCCTCAAGTCACCAAAGTGAGTAAATGTTCACCTAACTCATTACCCCCAAGATTTTCAGTTAGAACACTCTTAAGTTGGGTACCATGAACTCCCAATGCATCACCGCCTCAAGTCCATAAACCATCTTAAAGGGTGTGCACCCAATCACAACCTTGTACAGAGTGTGATAGGCCCATAAAGTTGCCATGAGTTTAAGCTCCCAATCATTACATTGAGCTTCTACTGTCTTAGTAAGTATAGATATTAAGAACTTGTTTGTGCTCTCTTCTTGACCCTTGGCCTGTGGGGTGGATAATAGACCATCGACTTGCGAGATGATGAGAGATCAGTATTTGATCATCTCGTTGATAAAATGACTCCTTGATCACTCACTATCTCAAATGGGAATCCAAAGCATGTTATGATGTTCTCATAAAGAAATTTGGCAATTGCACAGGCATCTGCCTTCCTTGAAGCTCTTGCTTCATCCCATTTAGTAACGTAATCTATTGCGATAATGATATATCTTGCTTGTGTTCCTCGTGCAGTAGGACTAATTGGTTCAACATAATGTCAACCCCATTTTTCAAAAGGTTGGCCTACTCGAATAGGATGCAAGGGCATCGTGTCCTTCCTTTGTGGTTTGGCACAACATTGGCGGTCATCTCACAACCTTTTACAAAGAGTGCAGAATCCTTGAAGAGCGTCGGCCCAACAGACCGTTTGGAGTATTTTCTTAGCTATGATTTCTGCTGCTGCAAAATGTCCACCCGCTACCCCTTTGATGCGCTTGTTCCAAGATGTACAAGTATTCATCCCTAGGGCAGCTTCTTAGTATATCATCTTTACCTCTCCTATAAAGGGTTCCAGCAATCAATTGCCTTAACTTTTTAGTGTTGGGGAATCCATTAGTGAGAAATTTAACAATTCTCTCACTCCACTCTAGTATAGCTTTGATAGTGTAGCATCAGGTAGATCGACTCAACTCCAATTGGTGCTTCACCATTAGGTATGCAAGATAGATGATCCACCATGACATGGTTTTTCCAGGCCTCACAACTACGGTGAAATCAAATTCAAGAAGAATCAATAACCACCTTACGATTCTCTTTGTGGAGCATGGTTTGTTAAAACAAGGTACAAGAGGGCTTATGATTAACATAAAAAATAAATTTATTAGCAACAAGAAGGTAACGCCTAACCGCATAAACCATTTCTAACCCCTCACGCTCTATGGTGGTATAATTAGACTCAGCCTCATTCAATTGACAGCTTACGAAACTAATAGGGTGGTCCAATTTATAATCAACTGGCTAAGCTAGGACGCATCCAATGGCAACGTTTGATACATCAATATGCACATCGAAGATGACATCCCAATTTGGCACTCGCAAGATTGGAGCACTAGACAAGGCTTGCTTTAATAGATCATAGGCTTCTTGACACTCCTTGGTACACAAATGCAATGAGTAGCTTGTACAAAAATCTAGCTATCTTAGCATAGAATAATATGAACCGTTGATAGTAGCCAACATGACCCATAAATATTTAAACTCCTTTGTAGTTTATGTTAAATTTGCAGCAATGTGATGAGCTATGGTGGATCAAATGCTAGAATCAACATCATAAACAAAGAGATTAGACGTAATTAAGATGTGATTAGTGAGTAATTAACTGATAGCTTAATGTAGGCATGGATAATCAAAAACCAGCAAATTCTCATTAGGCCAATGCCTCAATTTATAGGGTTTACATCCAAGCATCTAATCCCACTGATTTCTCCTTGATTCACTCCACCTCTTTTGCTTGATTCTCTCCACCTCTTCCCAGAATATCTCCACACCTCCTAAATCTCCTCATGCTACCCTTTATTCTCTCCCAGTAGATACTTCTCACCTTTTCATAGCTTCTCTCACATTTACAGATTCTCTTTTATAGCCTCTTGCTAAGGGCTTGTTCCTGCACACACCCTATTCACTTGTATATTTCAAAACCTCCCCCCCTCAAGTGAATACTCCTAGCACACCTAGACCCTATACCAAGTTTCCCTCTTACTTGATAGTTCGCGACAAGTGAATAATCCTAGCACACCTCCCCTCAAGTGAATAATCCTAGCACACCTCCCCTCAAGTGAATAATCCTAGCACACTTGGACCCTATACCAAGTTTCCTTCTTATACTTGATAGTCCGCGAGACCAGTGCCTAGCACACCTCCCCTCAAGTGAATAATCCTAGCACACTTGGACCCTATACCAAGTTTCCTTCTTATACTTGATAGTCCGCGACCAGTGCCTCAAGTCCCTAAACTCATAGTCCTTGACACTCTCACTCTCTCTATGTGTCGTCCAAGGCTACTACAAGTGCTCGTGACCTTGACTAAAGTGCTCACACATACATCTACCACATGGCCTACATCATCCGTGGCTCAGAGGTGGTTTTACTCTATTGGGGCAAGTTATATTGGGTTGTGGGTTTTCTCTCTCTCTTTCTCTCTCTCAGAGATTTTCACATGGCTCCTCACTTCTTGGAGCCTCACATCTTCTCTTGTCTTCAGTCTTCTTGTCGTGGCTGCTTCTCTTCACAAGTCCATGTCTTCCTTCAATGCTTCATCTAGCTCTTCTTCTTCTTGTTGATCTTCCTCTTAGAAAGAGATGTTCTTCTTCTTTCATGGCTGGGGCCATGAGCTTGACCGTCAGTTCTTGCTCCATGTGAGCAACATGTTTTAATGTATTGTTGACAGTTCTTTTGGGCTTTTGATGTTTATCTTGTCATTATGCAATGCAAACCCAAATCTATGTGGGAGGTCTTGCCTCTTGCCTTATTTTGGACAAGGATAATGTCTGATCCCATTTTTACAAAATGATGTAATGTGCCCAATACATAATGCATATAGCATTCATTCTTATGCACATTCCCAAATGCAACTCTGGTGGCTGTGAATAACTTGAATTTGTGTGTGGGTTAAATGCAAGATGATGATTACCACAAATTTATCAACATAATTTTGCCAAAAATTACATTAAACCAAGGGTAACAAATCTGTACGGAATGGTTGGAGTGTCAAACCATCTCCGAATTGCAATCTGAAGTTATAGATTCTGTATCAGATACCTAATGGTGGTTAATTTGAACCCTCAATTGCAATCTGAAGTTATAGGGATCTGTAGATACCTAATGGTTAATTTGAACCCTCAATTGTACCAAAATATAGTGATTAGTGTTTATTAATCATTGATTAGCAAATTAATCCTCTGTTTTGTGTGCATAAAACAAAGTATGCGGGGAGCCCAGATTTGAGGCCTTAGAGTTCAAATGAGCTCAAATCCTTTCAAGGCCATCAATAGCAATTAGTCTAGTAGAGGATTAAGCCAAGAAACACAAGATTTGACCAAACATTAAATGCTTAATCTCTATTTTACCAAAGTCACCTGCAGAATGAAGAGCTTGGATCTCATTGTAGACTTGATCAAATCAAAATCTGTCTTCACCAGCTTGTAGAGCCCTTGAAAACCCCTACGGCCAAGAGGAATTAGAGCAATTTGATCTGGAGAAGAAGACATTTCATTTTTCCCTCACAAAAACAGTGCCTAAATCGCGATTTTCGTGAGCTTTGCTTAGCAGTTTGACGTGCCGATTTGATGGACTGGACTGTGGGGAGGCTGGCTATGCTTGCCTAGAAGCTTTTTCCCTAATGTTTCTCTTGGAGGGAGATCAAGCCCCTCCACTGGCTGGGGGTGCAGAGAGCTAGTTGAAAAGAGGTAAAAATCTTAATTATCTACTAATCCTAATTAGCCAAGTGATTAGCAAGATAATGGGCTCACAAATTGATGGATTCTAGGCTAGGCTCTGATACCATGTTAAATTTGCAGCAATATGATGAGCTATGGTGGATCAAATGCTCTAATCAACATCATTAACAAAGAGATTAGATGATAATTAAGGCATGATTAGTGAGCAATTAACTGATAGCTTAATGTAGGCATGGATAATCAAAAACCAGCAAATTCTCATTAGACCAATGCCTCAATTTATAGGGTTTACATCCAAGTATCTAATCCCACTGATTTCTCCTTGATTCACTCCACCTCTTTTGCTTGATTCTCTCCTCTTCCCAGAATATCTCCACACCTCCTAAATCTACTCATGCTACCCTTTATTCTCTCCTAGTAGATACTTCTCACCTTTTCACAGTTTCTCACATTCACAGATTCTCTTTTACAGCCTCTTGCTAAGGGCTTGTTCCCGCACACAACCTATTCACTTGTATATTTCAACAGTTTGTGTAGCAATAAGTCCAAAATGACTTTGATTTTTCCCTCATCTATAGAAATACTATTTTTGGACACCATACGTTCCAAGATCACTCCATGCATGACCCAAAATTGGCATTTATAATATGCGATAAAGCCTATACCTTTCAGAGATCTTTATTAAGCATGCTATATATTCTTTCCAAGATGAATGAATGCATAAATCATCTAAGAAAGCTTTAATAAACTCTCTTAAGAATTCATTAAAGGTAGTGTTCATCAATATTTGTAATTTGGCTACTACGTTGGTCAGGTCAAATGGCATAACACAATAAGCATACACCCCACCTTCTGTAAACAAATGCTCTTTTAGCTTAATCCTCAAGTGGATATATAGCTTGAGTATCCATCTAAAAAGCTATAAGCTTCCTTGCCTACAACTTTCTCTAGTACATGTTCAAAATAAGGCAAGGGGTAGTGATCCTTGGGTAGCAACATTCATCTTCTTGAGGTCGACACACACTCTAAATTTTCCATTTTTCTTAGGCACAACCCCAATAGGTGAAACCCACTCTAAGTGTTCAATCTCACAAATGAATCCACATTCGATGAGCTTGTCTATCTCTTCTTTAACAATGTTAGCATACTTTGGATTCATTGGATAGGGTCATTGCTAGATTGGTCTAACATTTGGTACCATTGGGATGATGTGTTATGCAACACTAATAGCAGGAACTCCTTCATGTCATGATAAGTCCACACAAAGCAGTCCATGTACTCCTTGAGGAGAGCTACAAGTTCAACCTTTTTGGCCTTACTTAAGTCCTTGGATCTTCTCCTAGTTCAGCCAAGTCTACTTGACCTCTGTAAGACTTTCATTGACTCCTTCACTCTCACTTGTTAGTTTTTGTGTAGCCTCCTGATTTTCTTCAGCTGTTGTGCTGTGCAGCTTCCACTTCCCTCTCTTTGTTCTTCTTCCGCCTTAGTTGTAGCTTCCACTTCCCTCTCTTTCTGGGCCAATTCTTTGTTCTTCTTCCGCCTCATCTAGACTTTACAAGAATTTCTTGCTTCTGTTTGGAACAACTCGCTTACCAATTGAATCAAAGTCTTCATATGTTTCATTCATGTAAACTGGTTTTTCATATGTTCCCAAGTTTTCTCTTTTTATCTTGCAAGACTTATCCCCCTTCATAGATTTATTCCTTCTATGGCCTTTCTTCTTCTTAGATTCTCCCACTGAAGTAGTTGGAGTCTCTATTTTTCTTTCCAAAATTGGCTGGTTTTAGCCATAAGTATAGTTATGGCATTGACAGGAAGAATTACTGAGTTTTCATTTAACTTGTCACTTACACCAATCACATTGGAGTGGTGTGATGGTTCGACCACTCTATAAATTAGTTACCACAGGTTTCATGGGGAAATTCTTGATCATATGATCTATGCCACAATGACTACAAGTGGTAGGTGGTGGTGTAAAAGATGCACCTTGATGAGGGGTAGGTGGCTGTGGATGCTTAAGAGCACATTCAGAGATTCTGTGTGGTCCCTAGTAGTGATAACATTGAAGAGGCATTCTTCTAGAAGTGGCGTTAATATCACGACCTCTTCTTGCCACAACAAGTTGGTACACAAGTTTGACTCCATCTTGGGCATCAACTACATAGTACTCAGGAGAGAGTTTTGTGGAGTCTTCTCTGTAAAATGTGAGGTAACATCCAAGTCCACCACATACCTTGGGTAATCCATAGGTTCCTCCAAACCAATCTGATTAAGTGGTGTGATATTGGGAGGGGGTGGTTGGGGTCCTAATATGGGTGTTGGAAAAGGTACATTGACAACATTATAAATTCCCTTTGAGATTGACTGCTATGTCGGGTGGTTAGTAGTGTGTTGAGCTGCTATGGTTGGCATGATAGCTTGTTACTGAGGTGGTGCTAGTAAAGCTAGCTATGCTTTGGGAGCATTAGCAATGGCTTGCAAGCACATTCAACATTGTGAGACTTCATGACCATAGCAATCGTAGAAAGTGCAGCTTCCTTGGTATCATGCTCTCAAGATTGGACACTCACTTCTTGTATGAGCTTGTCGGCATATAGAACACCAATGCAACTCTCTCCTTGGGTACATATGTATGTTCTCAAGAGCTTTGTTGGCCCTCATCTCTTCTTGCAACACTTTCATAAAGTCCGTGAAATTTAATTTTGCCGAAGTGTTACCTCTAGCCAAGGGTTTAGCCGTTATCACTGCTGAAGCAACCGATTTCATGTCTGATTCTCTAGCTCCCTTAATCATCATTAGATTATCCTCTAGCTGGATGGCATTAGTTGTGACTTCATCCCATGTGGTGATACCTCTAATGACTAAGCCATTATAGATCTCCTCATATTTAAGCCCATGGATGAATTTATCAAGAAGCTAGTTATTGGTGAAACGTTCATGCAAAGCTTAACGAGAGTTCAAATGTTTGAGTCAGCTAATGAACTCCCTAACTAACTCTCCATCTTCTCTCTATGCCTTATGTAGTTGTGAGGCTACACTCCACAGTGCTCCCTCAAATTACTTTAAGAACAATCTCCCAATCTCTTCAAAGTTTAAGGGTTCCTCAACCCCGAGAGTTCTAAACCTATCCCTTGCCTTCCCATCTAGGGTTAGGATGAAAGCATTGATTCTAGCAATCTTGTTGCATTCCCCAAGAGCCTCGTAAACTTGATCAAACACTTCCAAGTGTTGCCTAGGATCTCCTTCTCCGTTAAACTTGTGGGTTAGCTTTGCTATATGAGTAGCCTTCCCTGAATTGCTTTGACCACTATCTCTAACAACTGGTGTGATACTCTTAGCTATCGCTCTTCCTAAGGCTTGAGCAAAGGCAACTAGGTCTGTTGGTAGAGATGGTGCTAGAATTATTGGTGCATGTGGTGTAGCAAATAGATCTAGGCACAACACGTGGCATGTAAGGTGCTGCATGTGGATGCAATGCTCTAAATCTGGGGGGACTAGGACGAGCATGTGGTGCATCTCTAGATGGTGTCCAATAAGAGTTGGCCTCAGAGTATGTGTTGGAGTAATGGGTCCAAGCTTATGGTGGTATCCCTCTCGCTCTCGACATTAGATAAGGAAAATGTGCACTAGAGTGAGATGTGACAAAAGGATGGGGATGTGAAGAGGATGCTCCTCCCGCGCCAGCTCTGCCTGGAGCAAGAAGGAATGTGTGGTGGTAGTAGGCGTGGGGTGTGGCATCAGGTGAGCCGTAGTTGTTACCACAGTGACTGTGGGCATATAGCTTTGTGGCATCAGGTGAGCCGTAGTTGTTACCACAGTGACTGTGGGCATATAGCTTTGTGGCAATAGTGTGTTGTCGGTCAAAGGTGTTGTGGTTGCCATTCTACTAATCATTGGAGTAGGGAATGTGCCAGCTGGGTCTCGAGCATTGATAGCTCTTGGTGGAAGGAATGTGAAGCTCGTGCTACCAGGGTCTTGGGGAATAGAAGATGCAGTCAAGTCTATAGTGTAGTCCAGTGACACTATGAAAGTAGGATCAATTGGGTTCATTGGTGGTGTAACAAGGTCAGGCTCATAGTGGGTGCTCTTGCCATTGATGTCCTGACCTACAGCATAGGTTCCTTAGGGGGTACCATGAACCCTTGTTAGAATCTCTCATGCTCCACTATCCTCTGAATGCAATCACAAATGACTTGCAAACAGATTTGAATGCTAATCAACTTCTTGGAAGTCAATGCAACATTACCAAGAGCATGTAGACTATTTGGCACCACCTGAATAGTCTCTGCTAGAGCCATTTGAGAAGCTTAGGCTGCTAATCTTTGTTGACCTCTATGTAAGATCTCTTGCTCTATAGCTCTAGTAGCCTATATGTGGGTTTCTACTTATTGTATTGCTTCTAGGGTTCTTTCATCAACCAGAACTTGTTGCATATGTGGGGGATCAACAGTTTGGTGGAGTGAGGTTTGTCTAGCTAGGAATATCCACATGGATACTCCCTTCTGATAATGAGGTCTCATCAAGGGTTGCCCGAGAGTTCACCTCAACTTCTATA
>NC_141072.1:19319382-19511882 GCF_041138505.1 Cibotium barometz | reverse complement strand
TGAATCTATATTGTTAAATTTTAGGTATATGTCATGATATAGTCTACGATCACAAATAAGGACATTGTTAATTGAGATGGAGGCGAGTAATACACAACATTTAGTGGTTGATGAATCATTGCAAGTTCCCTCACTTGAGGGCATCCCTACTAATTCCAAGTGCAAGATGAAGTGGTGGAACCAAATAAGAATAAGGCTATGAGGACAACACAAGTGAATGTGACTGATCTTGTGGAGGCAAGTCCACCATTTCTTGTTAGTTTGAAAAGGCCTAGAGAGAGATTTATTCAAGTAAATGATGATGACATTAAAGAATGGGTGGCAATGTGGACATGAATAAACAATATGTTTAAAGAAGAGCTCAACGATGAGTGGTTGTATTAGAGAGGCATAAATGTTTAGTATGGGATGGTGATCATTGCCTCAAAGCCTGGTAATCTTAAATCAATGAGGGTAAATGCACTAACCAATCTCAAAATAGATATTTTAAGTCATTTGTGTAATGTGAGAATTTAAGTCTACAATCCATGGTTATAAGTATGGATTGAGAATAGTTAGAGAGAACTCACTGTCACTATGTAATAGCATGGTTAAATTTATTTTGTAAGATTTGTAAAGTGTACAATCGATCCTCAATTTTGTATGTTTCTATTACATGCAGCTTATGCAACTGAGTGTATCATTATATGATGGTGATGTGTGTGAACACACTTAGGACCATCGAGGTACTTTTTTCCTCACTAGGAGGTTTTTTCCCCCGTGTGTATGTACACCCTCTTATCTACTCATTTTTGGGTGTGTACTTACCTTTTGTATCTGGCACACATTTGTTCATTCTAATCTAGTGATTTTGTGTGCTCTCAAGCTTCTCTATCTTGTGTGTATGCATTGTTGCAACCCTAACCCTAATTCCAACAATTGGTATCAGAGCTAGCTTCCTTGACACTTGATCTAGTAGTCTGTCTCCCTTCTCACGACCCTGTTTTTCTGTCTTCGATTGAGATACTCTCTTAGGAGAAAAAGGTATATATTGTAGTGTGCAGTATACAAAGTATACAGCATTTTCAAGGTCTGCACGTGATTCATGCGCGTTTTGGGCACCGCAGCATCTACAGTGTCTTCAACAACATCGACCATCATACTTTCACGCGAGTAACACTATGTTCTCTACTCTATATTATTTTTCATACACTTTGCAGGTGATTCAGTCAGTTGGCAGCCATCCGGGGTTGCATTCAATGAATACTGATGAGTACTTGCAGTGTGTTGAAAGATTTTGCATTTGGTAGACAATCATGGCTGGCAATAGTGATGTATTCAACATGTTGTCTGTTGAGGACAAACTTGATTGTTGTGGTCCTATATGATGAGGCATGTACTAGTTGCTAAAGGCCTTTGGAATGTGGTCAGTGGGGGTAGAGAAACTCGTCCTATTTCACAACTACCAGTACAACCAGGTGTTGTAGATACATCTGAAGTAGAATCTGATATAGATGTGGCTTCTCCACATGCACCACCAGTACCTCCCACTGCTGCTCAGACGAGATGGGATGGAAGAGATGCACATGCACATGCACATGCACATGCACATGCACATGCATTGCTTGCACTTTCTGGGAAGCGAAGCATTATTCCTCATATTCGATCATGTAAGACTTCAAAAAACAGGCATGGGATGCACTTGTTGCATTATACCAGGTGCGCAATGAAGCACGTGTTGCATATCTGCGCAAACAGTTGGAGTCTGAGCATATGAATGAGGGAGACTCAATGGACAGCTTCTTGACCAATATCATAGATTTTAAGGAGCAGCTCGCTGGTGTGGATAAGTGTTACCATATTACAGTAGTGATGTGTGTGAACACACTTAGGACCGCCGGGGCACTTTTTCCCTCACTAGGAGGTTTTTTCCCCCGTGCATTGTATATACGCCCATTATCTTCTAGGGCTTGTTATCTTTCATTTTGGCACTCATAATACACTACTGTGTTGTGCTCAAGCTTCCTCATCTTCTTGAAGCTGTGTGTGCATTCCTGCAACCCTAATTCCAACAATTGGTATCAGAGCAGGCTTCCTCCTCCCGGGCAGCATCACCGGCACCTGCCGCTTCATCTCCTCCGATTGCGACGAGGTTTCACGAGCGTCTGCAGGTTAGTATATGCCGTGGGAAAGCCCGTAGGGCTCGCTCGTTTCAGAATTTTGATCTGAAGTCATTTCGCCCTCCGTTTTTGCATTCCAAGTACTGCGCAGGCAAAATCGTCCTACTGTGCAGATTTTCTGTCAAGATTAAAATCTGCAGGACAGGTGCCCATTCGTCTGTTTTGGGCTGTGCTACATAGCACAGGTCGATTTTATACAGGTTTACCTCTTACAGACAGCATTTATATCTAGTAGTACAGTCATTGGCCATGGCTGACAACAATGATGTATTCCGCATGTTGGCTGCTGAGGATAAGTTGGATGGCACCAACTATCCATTGTGGGCATATATGATGCGACATGTATTGGTAGCAAAGGGGTTATGGAACATTGTGCAGGGTATTGATGCACGTCCTATTGTGGCTGGGAATGCTGCAAACACATCAGAAACAGGTACTGTTGATGATGGTGCAGGCACAAGTGCTGTAGCAGCTGTTCGAGAACCACCACTTTCAGCAGAGCAGATTCGTTGGGATGGTAGAGATGCGCAGGCTCATGCCTTGATTGCGCTGTCTGTCAAACGTACCATTATCCCACATATTCGCTCCTGCAGGACTTCTAAGGATGCTTGGGATGTACTTGCCACATTGTATCAGGCAAGAAATGAGGCTCGTGTTGCTTACCTCCGAAAACAGTTGGAGAGTGAGCATATGAACGAAGGTGATTCTATGGATAGCTTTTTGACAAAGATCAAGGATTTCAAAGAGCAGCTCATTTCTGCAGATGAAATCCTGTCAGACAGTTCACTTGTGCAGACTGTTTTGAATGGTCTACCAGATTCTTATCAGGGTTTTGCTTCCACTCTTCGCTTGATGATGAAAGGCAATCCCAATGCCTTATCATTTGAGGAGTTAGTTTCTGTTTTGCTGCAAGAAGACCAGTCAAGGCAAAACAGGAATATTATGCGTGTCGCAGATCAAGCTTTCGTTGCTAGTCAGAGAAGCGGGAAAGGTAAAGCTGGCTTTTCTTCTAGTAAGCAGAAATCTGCAAATGCTGCGCAACCAAAGAAGGAAGACAAAGATGAGAAGAAGGGTGACAAACAGAAGACATTTTGCAAGTACTGTAAGGGAAATGATCATGTCATCAAAGCGTGTCCTAAGCTGGCTGCGAAAGAGGCTAAGAAGAAAGAGGCTGGTATGGCTTGCAGATGCCTCTCCTTCTAACAATGAATCTGCTAATGTTGTTCAAGATACAGAATGGGCATTCAATGCGCAGTGCAGTTATGACCCATCTTTGCATGACACATGTATGTCTGCAGTAGATTCAGATGTATGGTACTTTGACAGTGGTGCCACTAAGCATATCACCTCGCAGCGCAGTTTATTCACTTTCCTTGAGTCTGCTCCCACAGGGAATACTGTCACTTGTGCCAATAACTCCTCTTATCCCGTTAAAGGAGTTGGACAGATTGTGCTGAATGTTGCAAATTGCAACACCTTTACACTTTTTGATGCATTGTATGTGCCAGGGATCAAAAAGAATCTGCTGTCAGTCTCCGCATTTGCCAAAACAGGTTTGGTTGTAAAATTTGTGGATGACAGATGTACTGTTCATGATCTCTCTTGTGGTGACATCATTATAGCATCTGGTTCACTATGTCGAGGGCTGTATAAGCTCAATATGGATGGCAAATGTGTAGAGGATTCAGCATGTGCTATTATGGATACGCAGGCTATTTCAAATGCAAAACTGTGGCATGCACGTTTTGGTCATCTGAATTTTGCAAGTTTGCTGCGCCTGCAGAAATCTGAAATGGTGTCTTCTTTGCCTAAGCTTGAGGCACCTGTCAAGCATGTTTGTGAGGGCTGCATATTGGGTAAAATGCAGCGTGCTTCCTTTCCCAAAGATGGATCAGTGAGAGCTGAACGCAGATTGCAGCTTGTTCACAGTGATGTTTGTGGTCCCATGCAAACTCCATCATTTGGAAACTACCTTTACTTCGTGACTTTCATTGATGATTTTACCAGGCATGCATGGGTATATCCTTTGAAGGCAAAGTCCGAAGTGTTTTTGTGCTTCAAACAGTTTTTGGTTATGGCTGAAAATGTGTCAGAAAGTAAGATGGGCACCCTCCGTTCAGATCGAGGGGGGGAGTATATGTCTTAAGAATTTAATGCATTTCTGGCTGAGCGTGGGATAAAACACCAATGTACAGTGCCGTATACACCACAGCAAAATGGTGTGGCTGAGAGAAAAAACAGGTCTCTCATGGAAATGGCAAGATGTATGGTTAAGAGTCAAAGTCTACCACATGGTTTTTGGCTTGAGGCTGTCATGTGTGCCACTTATGTACTAAACAGGTGTCCCACCAAAGCATTACAGGTTGTCACTCCATATGAGGCTTGGCATAGCCGCAAGCCATCTGTTGGCCATTTACGTGTTTTTGGTTGCCTGGCATATGCATTAGTGCCTGTGCAACATCGCAGAAAATTGGATGACAAAGCTGTCAAATGTATTTTTGTTGGATATAGTGCTGAGAGCAAAGGCTATCGTTTGTATCATCCACAGACAAAGCGCATTTTGGTTAGCCGTGATGTTGTATTTGTGGAAGATGCAGTTCAGCCCTTGGTTTCATGTACTAAGGAGACAGATATCAGCTCACGTGATGTCTATGATACATTGTTGCCTCTTTTCAGTGGTGCACAGTCAAGTGCAATACCTCATGAGGCAGTTTTTCAGCCTATGCAGGTTTTAAATGATGGCACAGATCAGCCTATATCTGATGCAGATGTGCATGATGCACTTGAGGATGAGAGACAAGAGATTGAGGGCTCTAGGAACATGCCTAGATGGCTGGTGCAGACTTTGCGTGACAGCAAGTTGGATGCCCCTTTGTCTAGTCGCACTCGTTCTGGCTCTCATGGTGCCTCTTATGCGTCAGATTGTTATGCATTGGCTGTTTCTAGTATGTGCGATGAAAGTGAGCCTGTTTCATTTGATGAGGCACAAAGTTCAGAAAATTGGATGGCTGCTATGCAAGCAGAATACGATGCTATTATGAAGAATGGTACATGGTCTTTATGTGACTTGCCCCCTAGCAAGAAGGCCATTGGCACTAAGTGGGTTTACAAATTGAAGCGTAAGCCTGATGGCACAGTGGATCGCCATAAGGCTAGGCTTGTTGCAAAAGGTTATGCTCAAGAGAAGGGCATTGATTTTGATGAGACTTTTGCTCCCACATGTCGTATGACCACTGTTCGTAGCATCTGTGCATTAGCAGCTCATAATGGTTGGAATGTACATCAGCTGGACATAAAGACTGCGTTCTTAAATGGAGATTTGCATGAGGAGGTGTATGTATCGCAGCCTCGTGGTTTTGTTCAAAGAGGGCAGGAAAACAAAGTGTGCAGGTTAAAAAGGGCTTTATATGGTTTAAAGCAAGCTCCACGAGCTTGGTATGAAAAAATACATGCATATTTGACTGCACATGGGTTTCAGAATAGTCCAACAGAAAGCACTTTGTATGTTAAACGTGTGGATGGTGTACATCTAATCATTGCTCTCTATGTCGATGACATGCTGCTCACAGGACCAAATGAGAGTCATATTGCTGATTTTAAGGCTGATTTGAATGCCTCTTTTGAGATGTCAGATTTGGGGCATTTGCATCATTATTTGGGGATACAATTTAAGCAGTGTGATGGAGGTATTGCTTTGTGTCAGACAAAGTATATTGAAACATTGTTGCGGAGATTTGGCCTTGAAGACTGCAAGCCTATTGCTACTCCAATGGAGACAGGTTTGAAGTTGAGTCTTCATGATGCTGGAAATCACTTTGATGTCACACTCTATCAGACAGCTGTTGGTTGCCTCATTTATGTATGCATTACAAGGCCAGACATTCAGTTTGCAGTCTCACAGGTGAGCAGATTTATGCATAGCCCAGGCATTAAGCATTGGCAGGCAGTGAATCGTATCTTTCGCTATTTGAGTGGTACTCGGCATCTTGGGTTGTTTTATCCCAAGGGGGGATCATTGCCGCCAGATTTACATGCTTTTTCAGATTCTGACTGGGCTGGTTGTTATGACACACGCGTGTCCACGAGTGGTTTTTGCTTCATGCTTGGAAGCTCATGCATATCATGGTTGAGCAAGAAGCAGCCTACTGTGGCCACTTCTAGTTGTGAAGCTGAGTACAGGGCAGCTTTCACAGCTACGGTTGAGTGTGTGTGGCTCAGACGCCTTATGGCTGATTTGGGTGTTGGGCAGCCATCTGCCACCACCATCTTCACTGACAGTCAGAGCGCATTGGCAGTTGCGCGGAACCCAGTGTTCCATGCTCGTACGAAGCACATTGAGGTGCACTACCATTATGTCAGGGAGAGACTCTCTGCAGGAGAGATCAATTTGGCTTATGTGCCAACACAGGATAACCTTGCAGACCTTTTCACAAAGGCTCTGCCTCGTGAGAAGTTCGAAGCTTTTCGCAAAGCTTTGGGCTTACTCCCTTTTGTGGATTCGTCCACATAGCTAGACACTTCCCTATACATGAGTGCTAGCTCTTGTTCACCGCATCACTCCAGGGGGGATTTGTTACCATATTACAGTAGTGATGTGTGTGAACACACTTAGGACCGCCGGGGCACTTTTTCCCTCACTAGGAGGTTTTTTCCCCCGTGCATTGTATATACGCCCATTATCTTCTAGGGCTTGTTATCTTTCATTTTGGCACTCATAATACACTACTGTGTTGTGCTCAAGCTTCCTCATCTTCTTGAAGTTGTGTGTGCATTCCTGCAACCCTAATTCCAACAATAAGATATATGCTGATAGTACATTGGTGCCCACACAGTTCTCAATGCATTGTCAGATTGTTATTGCCTATACCTTTAGACTCATGATGAAGGGAAATCCAAATGCCCTAACATTTGATGAACTGGTTTTAGTACTCTTGCAAGAAGAGCAGTCTAGGCAAAACATCTCTGTTATGTGAGTTAGTGACCAAGCTTTTGTTGCCAATAAAAAAGGCAAAGGTAAAGCTTCTTCGCATGGTGGCTATAAGCCAAAATCAGAATTCTTAGGTAAGGATGCAGAGAAAGAAGGTGATAAGCCTAAAAAGAAGGGCAAGTGTCACTATTGCAGGAAACCAGGGCACTACATAAATGAGTGTAAGAAAAGGCTCGAGAAGGAGAAGTTGTGTGGCTGATGCATCTACACCAAGTGCAGAGAAGAAGGAATCCGCAAGTTTTGAGCATGGACTGTACATTACAGTTATGACCCTTCTATTCATGATGTATGCATGTCAGTGGCAGAATTAGATGCTTGGTACTCTGACGGTGATGCTAGTAAGCACATTACTTCACAAAAAAAGGCATTAAGAAGAACTTGATGTCAGTTTCAGCCTTAGCCTTGCCAGGCTTGATGGTGAAATTTATGGATGACATATGTATAGTTCAGGGTGGAAATGATGGTTATTCTATCATTACATCATCAGGTACCTTGTTTCATGGCCTATACAAGAATGAATGTATTTGAGAAGTTACCGCATGATGCTTGCTCAGTCTCTACGACTCGTGCTATGAGTGATGCAAAATTATGGCATGGACGATTTGGCCATCTAAATTATGGCAGTCTGTCACGCCTTCAAAGGAATGATATGGTGTCTAAGTTGCCAACTCTTGAGACCCCTGCTAGACATGTATGTGAGGGGTGTATTCTTGGTAAAATGCATCGAGCATCATTTCCAAAGGATGGATCTGTGAGAGTTGCAGCTTATACATAGTGATGTATGTGGTCCTATGAGGACACCATCTATTGAGGGATATCTCTACTTCGTCACTTTTATTGATGAGTACTCCAGATATAGCTGGGTGTATCCATTAAAGCAGAAGTCAAAAGTTTTTATGTGCTTTAGGCACTTTGTATCCATGGTTGAAAATGCATGTGAATGTAAAGTTGGCACCCTTCGTTCAGATCGAGGGGGGGGGGGAGTATATGTCCAAGGATTTTCATGCATATATGGCTGAAAAAAGGCAAAAGGCATCAATGTACAATGTCATACACACCTCAGTAAAATGGTGTGGTTGAGAGCAAGAACAGGTCTCTCATGGAGATGGCATGATGTATCGGGTGAAAGCCCAAGATTTACCTCATGGTTTTTGGTTAGAGGCAACTATGTGCTCAAATTATGTGTTGAACAAATGCCCTACCAAGGCCTTGCAGTCTAAAACTCCTTATGAAGCTTGGCATGGCAGGAAGCCTTTTGTGGCTCATTTGCTTGTTTTTGGTTGTCTTGCTTATACTCTTGTGCCTGAGCAACAATGCAGTAAGCTATTTGTGGGATACAGTTCAGAAATCAAGGGATATAGGCTCTACCATCATCCAGCCTCAAAGCGGATTTTGGTAAGTAGGGATGTTGTTTTTGTCGAAAACTCACTTCAGCTCATGCTTTCATGCAAAAAAGCAGAAGAATGTATGCTCACAGGACATGTTTGATTTGCTCCTACCTTTATTTAATGGAGAGCAGCCATATATATAGAGCAATTGAATGCTCATCCAAGTGCTGAAATTTAGCCTTTGCAGGTGCAGAATCAGCCTACAAATCAGCCTTTTGATGAGGAAATTATTGAGGATGTAGTGGATGAAGAGAGAGCAGCCATAGAAGAATCTAGGCGTATGCTAAAATTGCTTGTGTAGACATTGAGGAATAGCAAGTTGGCAACTCCTTTACCTAGTAGAACTCGTGCAAGTTCTCATCATGCAGATTATTCTCATGTGGATCATGTTCTCATTTCTACTTTATGTAATGAGGAGGAACCTGTTTCCTTTGAGGAAGCACAGGATGATGATCATTGGTGGATGCATGCTATGCAAGATGAGTATTACTCTATACTCAAGAATGACACTTGGTATTTGACATATTTACCTCATGGCAAGAAGGCCATTGGTACTAAGTGAGTTTACAAGTTAAAACGCAAAGCAGATAGTAGCATTGATCGCTACAAGGCCAGACTTGTTGCAAAGGGGTATGCCCAACAAAAGGGCATTGATTATGATGAGACCTTTACACCCACATCTCGTATGACTACCATTAGGTGTCTCATTGCTTTGACAGCACATCATGGGTGGAATGTACATCAGTTGGACATTAAGACTATATTCTTGAATGATGATTTACATGAGGAGGTGTATGTATCGTAGCCTCCTGGTTTTGTTGTGAAAGGAGAAGAGTCTAAAGTATGCAAGTTGAAAAAGGCTCTTTATGGCCTTAAGCAGGCTCCTAGAGCATGGTATGAGAAGATTCATGCATACTTGGTTGCACATGATTTTTGCAACAATCCAACCGAGAGTACCCTCTATGTGAAGAGGAGTAAGGACATATTTTTGGCCATCATTCTATACGTTGATGACATGCTGCTCTCACGGGACTTGATATAGCTAAGATTTCAGCCTTTAAGGCTGATTTGCAGTCATCGTTTGAGATGTTAGATATGTGGCCCTTGCATTACTATTTGGGGATTCAGTTTATGTAACTCAATGTGATGGCATTGTTATGCTGTAGTTTAAATATATACAGAAGTTATTAAAGAGGTTTAATCTTAAAGATAGTAAACCTGTGGCTACACCTATGGAGACAAGTACTTGACTTAGTCTTCAAGATGCAGGGGACTCTTTTGATGCTGGTTTCTATTAGCAGGCTGTTGGATCCCTTCTTTATGTGTACAACACAAGGTCAAATATACAGTATGCGGTCTCACATTTGAGCAGATTTATGCATAGCCCAAGTACGAAGCATTGGCAGGCTGTTAAGCGGGTTTTTTGCTATTTACAGGACACTCAGTATTTTGGATTATTTTATCCAAAGGGGGGTGAGTCACAGCTACATGCTTTCAGTGATTCAGATTGGGCTGAATGTTATGACACACGAGTGTCCACTAGTGGGTTTTGCTTTCTCCTTGGTGATTCATGTATAGCATGGCTCAGCAAGAAGCAGCCTACACTGGCCACTTCCAGCCTGTGAAGCTGAGTACAAGGTAGCTTTTACAACTACAGTTAAGTGTGTGGCTTAAACGTCTTATGTGGCTGATTTGGGTGTTGGACAATCGTCTAGCACTACAATTTTCACTGACAGAGCCAGAGCGCATTAACAGTTTACGAGAAACCCAGTGTTTCATGCTCGCACTAAGCACATTGAGGTGCATTACCACTATGTCAGGGAAAGACTCTCTACATCAGAGATCGGCTTGGTCTATGTGCCTACACATGACAACATGGCAGATTTATTCTTCCTCGTGAAAAGTTTGAAGCTTTTCGTAAAGCTTTGGGCTTACTGCCTTTTCAGGATTGATCGGCCATACCTAAAATATCCCATAATGATGCAAGTAAATTGAATATCTAACCTTGCAATGCAATCCCACATCTCCCCTCTTACCTTATGATTATGAGCACCATACACATTGATCGCCCACACCCTTTCCCCTTTCACTTAAATTTCTACCACCAAAGTTCTGCATTAGGGTGATTGGTTATGATACTAGGCTTTAGTTCCTTCATGATTATAGTTATAACCCCACTAAAACCTAATTTAGTCCTCAATACAGTCGGCTTAAAATTTTGGATGTAACACGCGCATCTCACCGTAATTGTTGGTGAACAAGGGCTAACATTCGAAAACAAATTCATGCTAATTTAATGGAGTACTTAAATGTAAATGAGATCGAAACATTTAGAAGGGTTAAAGATGAGGAGCATAGATTTGGGTAATAGAGCAACTCCTACTGCTACGGTTCTTCAAGAACTTAGCAATGAAAATTCGAATGTTCAGGCACGTAGAGAAATGGTAGGAGGCCCTATTTCTTTTGATTCAAATGAACCACCTATAGACGAGATTGGTCGTGTTGAAGATGTTCCAACCTATTTCCTATTCTGTTAGCGATGTAAAAGGTATTAAATCCGGATGTCATTCTATAAGGCTTGTTTTTACATTTCCTCAGAATGTTAAGCACCCAGCAACCATAGTGTTATGTTCCGGAGATTGTACTCTTCACTCTTTTAGGGACCCTTTCTTACAAGTGCCATTTTTGTGAGGTGCTAATTTGGAAATGTGAGGCATCAAGAAAGCTTCGACAATATGTGGGAAAACATTGTTGTGCAAGTGAGAATATCTCTTTATTGCCTTTGGAAAATCCTCCTCCTACATTAGCCAATCTGTTACTTGGTAATGATAATGGAAGTAAGGAATACAGGAAGAATATACGCTCTTATAAGAATGCGTTAGCATTCATTTCACTGTGCCTACCTGATGAAACACGGAATGTAGCTCCTCAATTTACCCAATTGTATGTGGATGATACAGAGCATGAATTGGAGAATAGACTTAATGGGATGCCTTCTTTAAATCATAATGTACTTGAAAGGTCAATGATGTATGAACACTGTTACAGTTTAGTCTGTATGCAAATTTGAGAATGGTCATCACTGAAGCTCAATCAACATCAAGACAATACTTGGTTCCTACGGGTAGTGAGGTAGCTGCTATAATGCTAGGTCAAGGGGATGATTTTCATGTAGGTCATAGAGATATTCAAATATTGTCTCGCACAGGTCCTATAAATTTGCATCGTTCATATATGCCTCTATTATATGTTCTTTTGTTTCCTCGAGAAGAGAATGGTTGGCATGTTGGAAATCCACTCCATGGTAGGAATAGGCAAGGCTCAAATGAGGAGACAAAGACTATAAGTCAACAATAATATTATGCATATAGATTATAAATAAGGGAAGATACAAATGCTTCCCTTTTGCGCGGTGGTCGACTTTTGCAGCAGTACATTGTTGATGCATATAACAGCATGGAAGAATCAAGATTAGTATGGATACACAATAACAAGAAAGCATTGCGTGTTGAAGTATACCAAGGGCTTGCAGATATGGTTAATATTAGTGGTGGGGTCAATAGAGTCTCTAGGGGGTTGTTGGATGCCGGATAGTTTAGGATTCGATGGCAATTGTTAGGAAGATGGGCAAACTTGACCTATTTATTACCTTTACTTGCAATCCAAAGTGGGATGAAATATGCAATGCTTTATTGCCGGGTCAGGCTGCCCAAGATTGATCTGACTTGACGACACGGGTCTTCTATGAGAAGCATAAGGATATGTTGCACTTATTGGTGAAAAATCATTATTTGGAAGGGTAGTGGGATTTGTTTCTGTTATTAAATTTCAAAAAAGAGGCTTACCACATGCATATATATTGTTGATATTGGAGGGTACATGTAAACCTACTAAGATTGCTTACTATGATAAGTTGGTATGTGCTAAACTTCCAGATAAGGCGATGTTTCCTGAGTTGCACAAGATAATTAGCTAGTGTAATGTTTATGGATCATGTGGGGAACTAAATATGTACTCTCCTTGCATGGTTAACGGGAGTTACAAACATCATTATCCTCACAAGTTTTCTAAGACTACTATTGTTGATGACAATGGGTATCCAACTTACATGCGCGGCGAGATGATGGTAGTTTCATCCAAGTAAAGAATCATAGGGTAGATAGTCAATGGGTTGTTCCATATAACCCTTTTCTCTCTTAGGATCAGCTTCATGTACATGTAATGTTTGTAGGCTATGAAAAGCCTATCAGGATAGTTTTTCGGTGCATAGGCACTAGATAGTATAGAATTTTTTGATTTGGTGTTTACAAGCCTGTTCAAACACCATTCGTCTCAAATGTTGATCCACCGAATGAGTTTTGTAAGGTTCTATCTTTCAGCTTTTTTTTTCTTTAAAATTTTATCTTGCCATATCCAATGTTATTGTCTTATATATATTTTTTGGACAGATGACGTCGAGGAGTACATGCTTCCAAGGAGAGATTATCAAGTCGCTCGAAGATTGTTTTAATGGTTTATGCATGTGTGTTTGGTTGTCACCACTACCTTGGGTTAGAATGCTTGATACATATGTATGCCAATTTTGGTGCTTATTCAAAGAAAACTAAGTGTTTTGGGAGGTTTGATATTGTGACAAGCATGGTGTGGATATATATATGTAGGTTGTTAAGTCGACGACCATGAGGTAGAAAGTGGGCTCTAAATATAAGGCCTTTTTATCCTCTTCCTACAAGGCCATTTTATCCTCTTCCTACAAAGCTAGAATACCCTTGTCCGTTGGAGACGGGTCATGCCACTAGGCTTTTTTTTATACATGCAAGAATACTCTTGCCCGTCAGAGACGGGTCAAGCCACTAGTCTCAATAAAACACTATAAACTTTGCAAAGAGAATGAAATTGTAAAACATATATAATTAACTTCTTAATAAACTACTATAAGCTTTGTAAAGAGAGTGAAATTGAGGTTTTTTCAATGGCACACACGATGAGTTGGTACCGTAGAGGTTATAGTTTTAACCTTTATTATGAAAAGAGAGAGAAAGAGATATTAGTTTGGTAGAAGCTTCGAGACTTAAACCTAGACCCTTCGCTTACCTTCAAAGGCAGCTGGCCTCCTTCCCAGAACTCTCAACACAGCAGCTATGGCGGCCCAAGCTCTGCTCAATCACACCGTATCTGCCTCTTTCTCCTCACCTGCATCGTCTCTCTCCCTTTCTGTAAGACACGTCTCTCCTCTCTCTCTTAAACGCTTCTCTGTGTACTGTGGCTTCTGTTTAATTTCCATGAAGTTTTGCGCTGGTTTTTGTGGAAATTTGGGGGTTTAATTTTGTATAGTTATGCGATCTTTTAAATCTGGGTCAGGGGAAAAGATGCCCATTGCAAGGATGCTGGCAGGGGAGGAACCAGTTGCGGGGCGGAATACCAAGCCTGTATGCTCGAAAAAAGCACAGTAGTAACGCTGGGTTCCCTCGCCTGGTCGTGAGGGCAGTGGCCAAGGATATATCTTTTGACCAGGCGTCCCGTGCCGCTCTGCAGGCCGGCATCGACAAGCTGACCGATGCAGTAGCAGTGACCTTGGGACCTCGAGGTATGCCTGCCTGCCCCTCATTACTCTGCGTGATTATTTCGACTGAATTAGGGTTTTTCGACTACGCATGAGGCTTCTCTAGGGTAGTTACTGCACTAAGATTTTGTATCACTGTCCGTATGCCTATTCAAGTGTTCATTTTATATCTGAATTAACTAAGGGAAAATGCTTCCCCGACTCAAAACATATTTTTATTGTGGATTAAGGGTATCTTTAGGCCATTATACATATATTCATTCATCCATTTCATGCTCTGTTGATTTGCTCTGATCTCTCGCACATGAGGTTCTTTTGTCCTTTTGCCTTCACAATACTTACTTTATCCACATATAAGGGTCTATAGTCTAGTATTTTACAGTAATGTGTGCCCCCAAGAGGGGACAAGTAAGTTTGCTATGGATGCATGCTTCTGAACAAGCATGTTGTCATGCTTGCTCTCTGACATGGATGGGTTTGCACACCATCAGCAGTCTTGAGCAGAGTTAAGCCTTCTTCCCGCCGCTCTTCTTTGAAGTTAGTTATGCCATTGGGATTTGGGATGGATATATGTACATGTGAAACACCCACTTTGGGGTGCGTCTACGCTCACTATGTTCTGTTGTACTCTGATCTGGATGGAGTCGTACAACCCTATCTTTCTATTAGTTCATACTTGCTGCTAGTGCAGCTACCCAGCTGTGCATGCACCTTGACGCTCAAGACCTGTGTGACGTATATAATTGGCCTCGTCTTGTTTTGCACTTCCAAGTCGCTTTAAAGCACTCTTTTTGGGTAAAGTATTCCATTCACTGAAACTGTGGCAGTGTCTTTTAATTATGCCTGTAGATTAGCTATTCAGCATGAATTCTTATGTTGGCAACATAAGCTGTTGGCTAGTTGTCTGTGTGAAGCCTCGTGGTGGGAAGTCTTCAAATGCGTTTCTCCATGCAGATTTCAGTTTACACACGTATGTATGGATGGAAATAGAACCTTTTAGGTTTGTTGGCATGATAATTGATTGCGTAACCTATGAGTTTGTAGGTCGCAATGTGGTTCTGGATGAGTTTGGAGCGCCTAAGGTCATTAATGATGGTGTGACTATTGCCCGTGCCATAGAGCTTGCTGATCCTATGGAGAATGCAGGAGCTGCTCTCATTCGTGAGGTCATTGTCAATATATTTGTTGCATTTCCTATGTGGGCGTGGACATGCTTGTTAAGCTTTACTTTCATGTCTTCGAGTTTGTTTAGTATGTGAAAATCTGAACATATGCAGGTAGCCAGCAAGACCAATGATTCGGCAGGCGATGGCACTACAACAGCCTCTGTTCTCGCTAGGGAGCTCATTAAATTGGGTCTTCTCAACGTGACGTCTGGAGCCAATCCCATAGCTGTCAAGAAGGGGATTGACAAGACTGTGGTTGCGTTGGTCGAAGAATTAAAAAAGAAGTCTCGCCCTGTGAAGGGTCGAGATGACATTAAAGGTTTGGCTGCCATCTTGAAAAGCTTTGTAAACGCCGTCTGTGAGTGTATCTGATGGTCACATTGGTTATTTTGAGTATCTTGTGATGAGAGGAAGATTGCTCTTTGCAGCTGTGGCATCCATCTCTGCCGGAAATGATGATGCTATTGGTACAATGATTGCGGATGCAATCGACAAGGTTGGTCCAGATGGTGTTCTCTCGATAGAGTCGTCTTCATCATTTGAAACCTCTGTGACTGTAGAGGAAGGAATGGAGGTAAGAGTCAAATCACATTTCATAGCTGCTTAGATTGGACCACAGTTTGACTGCCACCACTCTGCTTATATAGCCTAAAGGTAGCTGCAGCTTGACCATCTGTCTTTGTACTTCAATTTGTGCAGATTGACAGGGGGTACATTTCTCCTCAGTTTGTTACAAATCAAGAGAAATTGACTGTGGAGTATGACAATGCGAGAATTCTTGTGACAGACCAGAAGCTAGCAACTATCAAGGATATACTGCCTGTTTTGGAGAAATCTACACAACTCAGTGCTCCTTTGGTTATCATTGCAGAGGATGTTACAGGTGAAGCACTTGCCACACTAGTGGTGAATAAGCTGCGTGGCATATTGAATGCAGCTGCCATCAAAGCTCCTGGATTTGGGGAGAGGAGGAAGGCGCTCCTCCAGGATATCGCTATTCTAACGGGTATAATATATTCACATTGGCTACATCTCTCACCTGACATGATTAACAGATTTGTGTTGGCAAGTTCACTAGAACAGAGGTAGTTGTTGTGTTGACGTGAAATGCTTGCCTATGGTTCACAGGTGCTGAGTTTTTAGCTTCTGACCTCGGCTTGAAAGCCGAAAACGCATCTGTTGAGCAATTGGGCATTGCAAGGAGGGTGACAATCACCAACAACTCAACAACTATAATCGCAGATGCAGCCACAAAAGATGAAATTCAGGCTCGTATTGCTCAGATTAAGAAGGAGCTAGCAGAAACTGATTCTGTTTACGACCAAGAGAAGCTGTCGGAGCGAATTGCAAAGCTTTCTGGAGGAGTTGCTGTTATCAAAGTCAGTGCACATTTCTTTCATAATAATTCTCTCTTGCGGTGGCCCCCCCCCCTGCCCCCTCCTGGCCCCACCCGTTGTCAGATCCTCTAGAAGCAGGGACAGGTGGGAATGTGTTAAGGGGCTTAGTCGAGCTATCCCACCTTGATGTGCTCTCTTAAATGTTGCAGGTTGGAGCAGCTACAGAAACAGAGTTGGAAGATAGAAAGTTGAGGATTGAAGATGCCAAAAATGCCACTTTTGCTGCCATCGAAGAAGGTATCGTACCGGGAGGTGGGGCTGCCTATGTTCACCTGTCAGCTGCCGTCCCTGCTATCAAGGATACTATACAAGACCCAGAGGAGAAACTGGGAGCTGATATTGTGCAAAAGGTGAATAGGCTTTCTCATATTCTTGCTTTTGCTCACCGAGTGTTTATGTACTTGTCTCATCAACAGGTGATTATGTATTATGCAGGCACTTTTAGAACCAGCTGCCCTGATTGCCAACAATGCAGGAACTGAAGGTGCTGTTGTAGTCGAGAAGCTTCTGTCAAGCGAGTGGGTAATTGGTTACAATGCCATGACCGACAAGTATGAGGACTTATTTGAAGCTGGAGTCATTGACCCTGCCAAGGTCACTAGGTGTGCATTGCAAAATGCAGCATCTGTTGCTGGCATGGTTCTAACAACTCAAGCTATCGTGGTAGAGAAGCCAAAGAAGAAGGCTAAGCCTGGTGTTCCCGCTGTGTCAGGGATGACCATTTGAATCCTATACATGATCACATTGCATAGCACCTATAATTCCCATCGTTGTGTCTAGGAAATCACTTGAGATGTCCGGCTGGTAGTCCTAGAAGAAGAGCTATACCAGTGTAAATGTAGAGGCTTGTCGGGCCCTGCTGTGTAACATTGCAGTAGTCCTTTGAAACTCATATCTAGAAATTTGCATTATGGAATTGTTTTTGTAATTAATGATATTCAGAGCTGGATTTATGGTAATGTTCAGCACAATGGCTTTAAATTCATTGATTTACATGGTTGTGCTTGCTGCTTTACTCCAGTTCATAACTCGTCATGTATCTGTGCTTAGGATGTGGTGTGGGGATTGATTCCAGACAACATAATTGATTCTTAGATCAGAACGGTGCAAGTTCCTGCCAAAATATAGTGTCCACTTCACATTACCCATCAATTACCCTATCAAATGGCAGCCAGATTGGTGAAGTGCTTCGACCAGGGGATGTAATTATGCTTGTATGCATTAGCTCAGAGATGCCTTTTCATACAGGGCATTGTGCAAATGTATTTTAATAATAAAGTAAAATCACGAAGGCTCGTGGATGGATACCTCTACAGTAGACCATCATTGCAGCTGTGTTTCTGGCTTTAAATAAACCTGGAAGGTCAGTGGAATGCATCCTCTGTACCTATCAAAGACCACCTCTGTTTTCTTCCTTTTGCAGTCCTAAGTAATATAGAATAGCTATCCATGTTTCATGACTCCATAACTTCCTCCTGACACTGGCCTGGTAAATACCATATTGAACGCACAGCCCAAACAACAGATGAAGGTTGGGGAAACAAGAGGAGAATATGAGCTTTCTTCAATAGATTCAGGGACCCAAAGACCTTGGCATCCTCCACAGTGCGACATGCCTCATGGCAAGCTTCAGAAGATTGTCTCCATATGGCAAGAAAGATTTCCACTACGTGGCCACAACCAGTCCATGTGCTGTTGAAAGATCATAGGGGTATAAGAGAGGACTTTGACCTTCTCTTCCTTGTGGAGCATTACTGATGTTGGACCATTTGAGTTCTTTCTTCAATTTGATCTTCAATAGGCCAGGTGGAAGGTGGAATCCACCACCAAATGATTGTAGGTTGACCTATATGTACATTTACAACTATTTAACCTAGTACCAGTCCACCTTGATTATATTTATACAACGGACATTGAAACTGGTGACACTTGACCTTGTTTACCATGTGACACATACAAAAATAATGCTTGGTCTCTCCAGTAGATAAAACAATTTCAAAGCTATGTGACCTTGATTATGCTTGGTATCCAGCTCAAGCAAGGACTTGATTCACTGGTACATGCATGAAGGATCTTGCAGCTCCATGGAGCAAAGAATAGTCATCCGTTGTCCTCTTAAGGCAATTGCATAATCTATTTCATGTCATTGTTATACATTTTGGTCTCCTTCATTTTCCCATATTCTTAATTGATTTTTTTTCCTATGTCTCGTCTTCTTCTTAGAATCAGTACCAAGGTCATAGATTGTTACTCGAAAATGGTACGGCCTTGATGGCAAATGGAACACCAATTAAGCTCTCTTCTTGGCATGTGCACATTATCCGAAGCTTTTCTAGCCTTCATTTCCTCTTGGAGAGCTTTTGAGAAGTTAGTCCAAGTCATTTTTGCTAAGATATTACCTTTAGCTATAGGTTTCACAGTGGTGGTGCTATGATTGCTAGTTGTGCTGATGCAACAGACTTAAAATTGAAAGCCTTGACTCCCCTTATCATTAGGTTATCCTCATGTTGGATGACATTAGCTGTGACATTCTCCCATGTGGTGGTATCTCTAATGAACAAACCATTATGGATATCTTCATGTTTAAGCCCATGGGTAAATCGATCAAGCAGTTGATTGTTGGAGAAGTGCTCATGTAGAGCACAATGAGAATTCAAATGTTTGAGATGACTAATAAAGTCTCTCATTGACTCATCTTCTTCTCTCTTAGCTTTGTGTAATTGTGACGCCACACTCCACTCTCGGTGGTCAATTCGATGGGCAAGACAATACCTCTGGTCATACGTAATTACGTATCAATGCCTAAGCCCAATGGGTTCAAAACTCATGAACTGTTAGCCAAAACAGTACAAAGCTCACTCTTTCACTTTTTCACTCACTCAGACAGTACACAATGAAATAATGCTCAAGGGCTCTGTATTACTATTAAACTTGTACAATGCTATTCAGCTCTCCAGACTAACTCTGTCTACTGTTCTCTTCTATCCCTCTATATATCTATCTCCTAACTGCTGAATACTTCCTTCTTTGCTACCTTGGAAGGACCTTCCTCATCCCATCCAGCCGTTGTCCTACTATTTCAAGACTCATTCTATTATCAAATTGTTACAATAAAGTACATATGATTACAACAGGCGTGCATGTGCACTGCCGTTTGTGCATGGCTGTTAGTGTGTTAAGTCTTTTATTGTCAGATTGTGTCCTTCAACTAGTTATTCAGGTCCCACCAATCAGCTCTTGTCAGACGCTCAACACCTGGCACACCCGGTGGCTCTGCGCCAGCAGCAGCTTTCTGAGAGGTGGATTAGACGAATTGATGAATGGGTGGAGGTGGTTGATGGTGGGTTGACTGGGATGACCCTTTGTTTTGTCACACAGTACCTGTTTGCTTCATGTGGATCACATCCTAAACCTTCCCTATTATCTTGGGGTTGAATTATATCAAAAATTCTTTTTGCATCAACATGTGCTACTTGGTAATTTAAAGAGTGAAAGAATAGTTTAGTAGATATTTGTATGTGTGGATTGGAGTCCAGTTGTTGCTGCAGGGCCTCACAGATATTTGGTTCTTCTTCAACTTGCCTTGAAGCAGCTACACACCATCATTTAGGATCCGCGCAAGATCCTCGGGCATGCGATGTGGACCTCTTCTGTGGTTTGTATTTGCGGAGGAATTCATCCATCTTGTATGGGTTGATAGGCAGGTCCCAATCCTCATCTTCATACTGTTGTTTGAATTTGGCAAGTGAGTAGGCAACATATTCCAGATTCTGTGCTCTGGCCTTTAGTTGTTTTGTCGCATGCGCTTGCTGTCTCGTTGATGTCCCTCTTGAAGATTGACTAGCTTACTGGCTGACGAAGGATGGTCACTTGATTGTTTGTAGCAGTTGGCGGAGTTACTAATCTCAACTGTTGCTTGGATGTCAGTAGCTCCTCATGCAGCTTCTTGTGTTTGCTTTGTTCTTGTATGAGCTGCATTCGAACCTTTTGCAGCTCCAGCGCCACACCTTGATAGCTTTTTTCAACTTGGTGTCTTTTATCTGAATTTCTCTGTGCAGATCTACCAATTATTTCTTTACTTCCTCTGTCAGCTCATTCAGTTTTTCCTATGGTTTGCTGGCTTCAACAACTTTCAACCCCTGTTGAGTTTTGTGCAGCTATAGGAGGTCAGCTTAGAGTTTTCTTATTTCACACGACACAACTATTTGTAACTTTTTGGCAGTGATGGTCTCCCTTGTTGCTCCACTCTGCTCTGCTGCTGCATCAGTCTTCTGTCGTTACCTTGTTTTGGGAAAGGCTTTCTTCTCCTGCGACTTGCTCTTCTAGCTGTATGAGCTTTGCCTTTTGTCTATCCAGCTTTGCATATACCTGAGCAAGTGCCTTGTCTGTTTTCTTGAATCCCTCTTCTAGTTCTATTAGGGCAATTTGTCTGGCTATGTTTTCATCTTGTTGCACAGACATCTGCTTCTCCAAGATGACGATTTGTTCTTTTAACTGAGTAGGTGTCATCTGGTCGATGACATGCATATTGCAAATTGTCACTTTGTTTGCGTTCTTCAAATGCTATATCGGTTCTTTACCCTTGGCCAGTGCGAGCTTTGTTTTCTGTTGTTTGTGTTCCAGTTGTTTTTTGAGTATCTCGATTTGTTTTTGGTGGTCCACGAGCAACTGCTAACCTGCGGAGCCTTCTCATGTGGCACCTTTGGCTGACACTTGTTTCCATAGTAGCTCTAGCTGGATCTCCAGTTCTTTTTTCCCCTCTAGCTTCTTTATCAGTCTGTGTATTCTACTCTGGATCTCTTTCACCTCCTAATCTAATTGTGTATTTCCTCTAGAGGTGGTGGCTATGGAGGAGGTGGTGTTTGCTGCACAGCTGAGGTTCTTGGTTGTGCAGAGGATGACCCTCCGGTTTTTCCTTCAACCCCATCTTTGTCTTGTGGTGGAATTAGTGGTAGTAGGAGGTGGCATGTGGGAGTTGGTAGTATCATGTATTCTTTGAGTAAGTGCAGATTGTCCTCCAAACATGCTTTTTATGACGCTGGCAGTCCCTGTTCCCAGTGCTTCATTAGTTCCACATGCATTTGGACTATGGGGAGCTCTTTTTTAGCCTCCATAGCCTCCTATATCTATCTTCCCTTTCACAAGGAGTAGCTCCTTGCGGTCTTTTCTTGCTGCTAGCTCTACATTGAGGATCATTTGAGTGGCATGGTCCACAATGCGTCTTGCTTTTTCTGCTTGCTGGCCTGAGTTGCCTGATCTACTTGGTGTAGCTTGCTTTGCATGTCATGCTTAGCTCAGTGATCACCATCTCTAACTCATACCCTCTCGTCTGCAGTGTTGTTGCTTCCTTCTCCAGTCTTGCAATGGTATCTTCCTGCTGTTTGCTGGAGAAAGTTTTGAGTAGCTGCTTGTTGATTCTCTTGTTGGATTTGAGTGGACAGCAGCTGCACCTGTGCTTCCACCTCATCTATTTTGGCAAGTCTTTCTTCAATCTCCAGCTTGTTATGACACAATTTGAAATATTTTCTAGCGCTATGAGAATGCTTTGAGTGGCCGAGTCAGTTATCTACCTCATCCTGCTCAGCCTATCACTTACTGTGGGCTGGTGCTTTTTGGATTTCCCCATGTGCTGCTTCTTCTGCTACTTGTTCATTGCTCGAGGACAATCTACTCTTCACCAGTTGCTTGTCTATGCTTCAAGTTGTTGCTTTTGCTGTGTCGGTTGCTTAGGCCTCCTTTGCTTCTTCGGTTTGAGAGTGGTGATGTGTTGAGACCATTCAAACTTCCTTTTGAGAGAATTTGCTTTGGAGGTTTCTTCTTCTCTAGTTATGTGCATAGCAATACACTAGTTTGATACGGAACATGCACAAGACGACGCAGAAATAGTTATCGGTTACAAGCAATTGCACAAGCGAAAATGATTACTAAAGATTGATCGACTCGTACGTAAAATCTGGATTGCAACAGAAGATACTAAAGACTTAAGAGACGGATTCACAAGAAATAATAGACAAGACGAATATACAGAAATGACATATAGACACGGCGAACGTACAGAGACGAATGTACAGAGATGATACATAACGATCTCCTTTGATTCACAAAAAGAAATAATACATCAATTAGACTCTGTACAAAGTTTTGACTACAAATTTTATATTGCTTAATGCGTAGTCATAGAGTGGTATAAGGATACCCTCGTGCTCTGAGCACGACTGATTTACAGAAGTAATGACCTAATTAATTGGTGTTAAGTGCCATTAGGGAATTTGGACTCAAATTGGGCCCTTTAAGGATTTCTACACATTCTCTCTCTACAAAAATGGGTTCATGGTGAATTTTTTACAAATCAACTCAGAAGAGCGGAGTTTTGGACATTTGGAATCTACTCTTGAAGGCTTTCCAATGACATCTAGCATGATGCGAAATTTCGCATCATGCTAGATATCATCGGAAAGCTCTCAAAAAGTAGATTCCAAATGTCCAAACTCCACTCACTTTTGAGTTGATTTGTAAAAAATTCACCATGAGCCCATTTTTGTAGAGAGAGAATGTGTAGAAATCCTTAAAGGGCCCAATTTGAGTCTAAATTTTTCCTAATGGCTAGCTCTGACGTACCGGTGGCATTCCGGCTTGGTGGTTGTCCGGACACTTGGCACGCCCAGTGGGCCGGATCCTCAATCTGACGACTTGAACCCTCAGTCTTCCAATCTTCCTTGATATTGTCAATCACCCAGAGATAGGGACCATGTTAGATACTCCTTAGCATCTACCTTAGCCTAGGGGATTTCTGATTGTAGATGGAAAATGGGCATACTAGTGAATCCTCCTCTACAACCCTAGTGCCCAGACTCCTGAACCCAGTGAGACAGGCACATCTACGATAGTGAACTGTGTGTCCAGGAAGATGATTTGGGATTTATCTTTGAGGGTTTGAGCTTTGAGCGAGTCGAGGAAGCTAGTGAATTGGGCAGCGATGCGGGCTTCACCTTCCCTCGCTATGGTCAGCTCCCTCTAGGTATCCACCACCTGCTGAGGGTAGTGTTTTCCTATTAGAGTTGATTGACAGTGTCTTGCAAGTGGAGCGTTAGGGCCTCAGCTTGGCGGATGCTGAATGGATCTTTGCCTTGGAAGCATTGGCCTAGGTACTTGGTGTACTGTTTGGCTGCTATGGAGATGTCGATGGGCAGCCGTGGGGTGGAGGGTCCTGCTGAGCTGCAGACTACCACACTGACTGGGCTAGGGCGACTGGGGCTATTGGGGGTCTCTCGGCCGGTTTGCGAGACGGTAGCTCCATCAGGAGATGCATTGCTTCTTTTCTTTGGAGAGCTAGGAGGTCAGCACCAGCTTGCGTTTAAATTGGGACGCCATGGCCAAGGATCAGGTGCGTCTCATTTCGGTGTTGAGGATAATGGTGTGCTCTGAGCTAGCCACCTCTATGGTGAGTGGCACAGTTGGGACCTCTAGCTAGGTTTTTGGAGTGTTTTGCACTCCCAGGGGCGAGGGCGGGCACGGTACTTCGGTGATGTTTGGGGGCAGGATTAGGGTTGGCCTATCTCGCCACCGACGAAGGGGAATAACATGGTGAGCAGCTAGCCCATCTTGGTGTGTGTGTTGCTCTTATCGAGGCGGGTGGCTTCTTTCTACAGCTTGGCAAAGCAGAGGGTGGCCCAAACGATGCCTTCCCCTTTCTCAGCCTTGCGGATCCAACAATGCCTGCTGTCGACCCGAGGGATTCACTCTTAGAAAACCTATGATATCACATGAGTGTATAAGAGGGGTTTTTTTTGAAATAAGGCATAAGCTTATAAGGCAAGGGTAAGGCCATGTATTTAGGTGAATACCAAATCTTAAATTTAAGTTAGGAGGGGGGAGGGGGCCTCAGTAGTACTTACTTTCATGGTGCATGTATGGTAATGATTTAATGATATCAAGAAATGATCCCAACATCCTTTAATAATGATTCAAGTAGGTTGTGGTGATTTACAGTGATGATTTCCTAGTACTTAACATCTATTTCTTGGTAGCATACATGAAGTACTTATGGTAATGATTTAATGATATCAAGAAATGATCCCAACATCCTTTAATAATGATTCAAGTAGGTTGTGGTGATTTACAGTGATGATTTCCTAGTACTTAACATCTATTTCTTGGTAGCATACATGAAGTACTTATGTTCGCCTCTAATAAGGTTCAAAGTAACATACTTAAATCTAAGGAGAGGGGGTGTGTGAATGCTAGAGAAAAAACATAGATATAAAGAAGGGGGGTGCCATAGTCATTTTTAAAGGTATCCTTATAGGGTGTTATCATGTTATGAGCATCATATATAGGGGGTTTTTTTAAGGTTCATACATGCAGGTGACATCCCCCTTTATTGTAAGTGAATCCCCCGGGACTGCCGAGATGTGCTGCGTCTTGTTCTGTAGAGAGTTTCGAGGAACATACTTAAATCTAAGGAGAGGGGGTGTGTGAATGCTAGAGAAAAAACATAGATATAAACAAGGGGGGGGCCATAGTCATTTTTAAAGGTATCCTTATAGGGTGTTATCATGTTATGAGCATCATATATAGGGGGTTTTTTTAAGGTTCATACATGCAGGTGACATCCCCCTTTATTGTAAGTGAATCCCCCGGGACTGCCGAGATGTGCTGCGTCTTGTTCTGTAGAGAGTTTCGAGGAACATCTTGTAATACTCCAATAAAGGGGGACGTCACCTGCATGTATGAACCTCAAGAAAAACCCCTATATATGATGCTCAAAACATTATAACACCCCCTATATAAGCTTATAAGGATACTTTAAAAATGACTATGGCACCCCCTTCTTTATATCTATGTTTTTTCTCTAGCATTTACACACCCCCTCTCCTTAGATTAAAGTATGTTACTTTGAGCCTTATTAGAGAAAACATAAGTACTTCATGCATGCCGAGAGATTTTAAAGGTATCCTTATAAGCTTATATAGGGTTGTTATCATGTTATGAGCATCATATATAGGGGGTTTTCTTGAGGTTCATACACACGTGACATCCCCGTTTATTGTGAGTGAATCCCCCGGGGCTGCCGAGATGTGCTGCGTTTTGTTCTACAACTAGAGAGTTTCCAGGAATATCCTGTGAAACAGGATGGTGGTGGAATTCTTGTGGTTGCCGAACTTGTGCTGCTCACCACCACTAACACAGTCACCAAAGTGCCTCACCATATAGTCATGTTTGGCTGGGGTGACATCTGTCAAGCTGACCAGGGAAACTTTAGGTGCTCGAGCCACCAAGGGCTTTGTGAGCGTGGTCTCAATGCTGCACAGGTTGATGGTGGTGCTTGCTTGCAGCTGCCTCATGAGGTCTTCAGCTTCAAGGTGCAGAAGGATCGTGTGCCAAGGCTTGTTAAGGAAATTAACCAGGCGGGTGATGCCTAGCCACTACTGCACATTCACATTCTCGATGACGATGCTGTTGAATGGCTCAAAGGTCACCATGGCTGTAAAGAAAGTAGGGGTTGCACGAGAAGAAAGAGAGACGATAGTTTACTAGTGAGGCAAAAGCTTGCGAAGAGATGGGAACAGGTGTAGGGTTGTTGCTTCATGCGAGAAGAGTTGCATGCAAAAAGATAGATACAAAAAAATTAACGGTAGTGTGCGATAATCTAAAAATAGTTACCATGCATTGTAGCATGTAGGATTGCCACACAGTCATCGAATAACCATGATGAAGGGGTATCAAATCGTTCGACTTTCTAGGCAAATATGCGATGATTATTTTTGGAGGTGTGCCCGTATCAAATTGTTCAACTTCCTAGGCGAATTTGTGATGATTGTTCTTGGAAGTGTGCCTGTATTTATATGATGGATTCTTGGAGGTGTGCCCATATTAATGTGATGGATTTCCATGTAGTGGATTAGTGGCGCCGCATCATAAATGAATGGATTAAGTGGCATCGGCCCATTGTACGGTCGCAAGTGGTAGCCATTGAGACTGGTTTTTTTGCATCCCTAGGAGGAATGTTTCGTCGTAGAATCTTTCACAATCCAAAAGCCTTAGCTTTAGCTTCCTTGGATGTGGACCCATCCGTGAGACTGGAATAATAGGACCGGATCTTCTTCTTTGAACAGTCGAAACTTGGAATGCCGGTCGACCCATTTCTTCCTCTGGTTTTGGATCACTCTGGTGATGAAGAAGCTCTTGAATCGATCTTTGTCCAATTAGAGGAGCTAATCTAGAACGATTCTCTAGTGATTCCTTGGGTCTTAGCTTCTTGGCTATGGCTATCCAAAGACTCGGCACGAAGAACTCCATGGGCAGGACAACTTCAGTGCCATATACCAGTTTGAACGGAGTCATCCCAGTAGAAACCTTTTAGGCTGTGTGAAATGCCCATAGTGCTGAGTATAGCTTCTCACCCCAGTCGGTGCAATTCTCATTGCTTAGCTTCTTGAGGATATGCTGTAGTATCTTGTTGGGGAGCTCTACCTGACCGTTGGCCTGTGGATCTCTTATGGATGATGAGGTGCTGGGTGACTAACTACTGGATGACATCATTAGTAAAGTGTTTGCCCTGGTCTCACTGATTAGCTTGATTGGGCAGCCGAACCGGCTGATGATCATCTCATAAAGGAATTTGGCAGTGGAATTGGCCGTGTTATCTCAGAGGGCTCTGGCTTCCCCCCACTTGGTGCTATAGTCGATTGTTGCCACTAGGATATATTTGTTACCAGTGAAGCGGGCTGGTGGCTTGAATGGACCAACGAAGTCAAGGCCCCATTTTTGGAATGGTTCTAGGGGAAGGATCATATTGTGAGGCATCCGGTCTCTATCAATCGGTTGGCTGAGGTGCTAGCACAGATCACATTTTTTGGCCCATTTGTAGGCACTGGCTAGGAGGATCTTCCTTCCTGTTACTTCCCTTGTGAAGTGACCGCCCCCGTCGATCCCTTGATGGTATTCTTTGAGGATAGCTTCTTGTTCATGAGGTGGAATGCACCTGCAAAGGATCTGATCAATGCCCTTATTATATAGCTGTCCGCTTATTACTTGGAAAGACTGGCTTTTAGATAGCTATCCTCTTTCTCTGATCTCAAGAAAGGTGATATATCCTCCATCAAACCTGTGGCCACAAATGCCAACATTTCATCATACTAGGTGTTTGAGAATCAGCATGACTGCTTATGCTATGAACATCTCCGCATCAGGTAGATCATCCGCTACTTCGATTGGGGCTTCACTAGACTCCAGTCGTGATAGGTAGTCCGCCACTGTATGGCTTGCTCCTCCTGGGGTATGCACAATGTTGAACTCGAATTCTTGAAGGATCAGCATCCACCTAGCCATCTTGCCTGCCAAGCTTTGCTTATTAACAAGATAAAGCAAGGCGGAATGATCCACGTGGAATGTGAACTTGTTGCTCAGCAAATAGTGGCAAAACTTGTTGACTGAGTAGATCATGCCAAGCACTTCCCTATGAGTGGTGGAGTAATTCTGCTCGGCATCGGATAATCTCTGGCGTTGGCGTAGTAGATGGGCTGAAACCATTTTTTTTTGCCTCGTGCATATCAAGACACTCCCTATTTCCACACGTGAGGCATCCACAAAAACATGGAATGTCAATTCCCAATTAGGTGCTTGGACTACAGGTGCTTCGGACAACATCAGCTTGAATGCAATGTCGCATTCCTTCGTCCATTCGAGATTGGTTTACCTCAACTGCTGGTTCAATGGCATTTTTATTTGTGCCATTTGGTGGTTCAGAGGAACTGATACGTGTGCTAGATGGTGGAGCATTTGGTTATGCCATCTGACTTTCTCCAAGAACCTTCTCAGCTCCTTGAAATTGGATGGGATCAGAGATTTCCAAATCACCTCCACCTTGGCCGGGTCTATTGCAATGCCTTCCTCAGATACTATGTGGCCAAGGAGCATACCACTTTGGATGGCAAAGGCACATTTAGTGGGATTCAAGATCAGTCTAGAGCCTCGGCATTTGGACAAGCACATCTACAGGTGCGTCAGATGTTGGCATGATTCCCCAAAGACACTGAAGTCATCGATGAACACCCGCATAAATCTTGTCAAATATTCAGCAAAAATCTCCTGAACCATCCGCTAGAATGTTGCCAGAGCTTTCTTGAGCCCGAAGGTCATGACGTTGGATGCAAAGGCTCCCCATTTGGTGATGAAGGCCGTGGTTGCGTATGAACTTAAACTACCTCCACATGTTAGAGTTCATCCAGTCTTTTATATCAATAGATTGAAAGGGAAATTGGGAGGTGAGGATAACACAGTTACTCCTCAAGAACTCGTTGAAGTCGAAGAACTATCCTATGTTCCACATGAACCTGATAAGGTGCTTGAATTCAGAGAAAGAAAACTTTGTAGTTGATTAATCCTCCCTGAGGTTAAAATTAGGTGGAAAGATAGGGAAATAGAGGATTCGACTTGGGAGTCGGTTGAGATTGTTCAGCGGAGTTCTGTTGAAATTAGAGCATTGTGATGAGCTATGGTGGATCAAACACTAGAATCAACATCATTAACAAAGTGATTAGCAAATAATTAAGACGTAATCAATGGGTAATTAACAAATAGATTAATGTAGGCATGGATACTCAAAAACCAGCAAATTCTCATTAGGGCAATGCCTCAATTTATAGAGTTTACATCAAGCATCAAATCCCACTGATTTTTCCATGATTCACTCCATCTCTTTTCCCTGATTCTCTCCACCTCTTCACTTTTCCCAGAATATCTCCACACTTCCCAGAATATCTCCACACTTCCTAAATCTTCTCATGCTATCCTTTATTCTCTCCCAGTAGATTCTTCTCACCTTTTCACAGGTTCTTTCACATTTACTCATCCTCTTTTACAGCCTCTAACCGCACACACCCTATTCACTTGTATTCTCAACACCTCCCCTCAAGTGAATACTCCTAGTACACCTAGACCCTATACCAAGTTTGCCTCCCCTTACTTGATAGTCCGCGACCAGTGTCTACTCCTCTCCTCAAGTTAACTTAGCACACCTGGACCCTGTATCAAGTTTCTTTCTTACTTGACAGTCCGTGACCAGTGCCTCGAGTCCCTAAACTCCATAGTCCTTGACACACTCTCTCTCTATGTGTCCAAGGCTACTATAAGTGCCCGCGACCTTGACTAAAGTGCTCACACATACATCTACCACGTGGCCTACATCATCGGTGGCTCAAAGGTGGTTTTACTTTGTTGGGGCAGGTTACATTGGGTTGTGGGGTCTCTCTCTCTCTCTCTCTCTCTCTCTCAGAGATTTTCACATGGCTCCTCACTCTTTGGAGCCTCACATCTTCTCTTGTCTTCAGTCTTCTTGTCGTGGGGCAGCTTCTCTCCATGCATCCGTCTCTTCTTTCAGTCTTCTTGTGGCAGCTTCTCTTCTCGTGTCTATGTCTTCCTTTAGATCTTCTTGGTGTGGATTTTCCTCTTGGAAAGAGATATTCTTCTTCTTTCATGGCTGGGGCCATGAGCTCGTCTGTTAGGTCTTTTTGCTCCATGTGAGCAACATGTTCAAATGATTTGCTGACAATTTCTTTGGGCTTTTGATGTTCATCTTGTGTCATTATGCAATGAAAACCCAAATTTATGCGGGAGGTCTTACCTCTTGCCTTATTCTGGACAAGTATTCTGGACAAGGGCAGTGTCTAATCCCATATTTACACTGATGTAATGTGCCCAATACATAATGCGTATAGCATCCATTCTCATGCACATTCCAAAATGCAACTCTGGCTGTGAATAATCTTGAATTTGAGTGAGATTTACAGGCATTAACCAGGGGTTAAATGCAAAATGATGATTATCACAATTTTCCCGGAAATTACATTAAATCAAGGGTAACCAATTTGTATGGGATGGTTGGAGTATCAAACCAACTCCGAATTGCAATCTGAAGTCATAGGGATCTGTATCAGATACCTAATGATGGTTAATTTGAACCCTCAATTGTACCAAAATACAGTGATTAGCACTGATTAATCACTGATTAATGATTAGCAAATTAATCCACTGTTTTGTGTGCAAAAAACAGAGTATGCGGGGACTCCAGATCTAGTGCCTTATACTTCAAATGAGCTCAGATTCTTTCAAATCCATCAATAGTAATGAGTCTAGTAGAGGATTAAGCCAAGAAACACAAGATTTGACCAAATATTGAAAGCTTACTCTCTGTTTTACCAAAGTCACCTGCAAATTTGATGAAGAGCTTGGATCTCATTGTAGACTTGATGAAACTGAATTATGTCTTCACCAGCTTGTAGAGCATGCTTGAAAACACCTTGGGCCAAGAGGAATTAGAGTGATTCACCCTGAGTGAGTGTAGATCTGAGATATTCTGCTGAAAAATGTAGCCTGCTAAAACAACGATTTCTCCTTCATCCGGCGGCGGCAGTTTGCTACGTTGTTTGGATGGGCTTGAAGAGCTATGAGATGCCTATCATGTGCTAGAAGGGTTTGGCCTAATTTTATGTGTGCAAGGAGAGGGAGCTCCTCCACTGGCTGGGGGTACAGAGGTGAGTTGAAAAAAGAGGAAAAATTATAATTTTCTACTAATCCTAATTAGCAAAATAATTAGCAAGATAATGGGCTCACAAATTAGCATGTCTCTGATACCATGTTGAAATTAGAGCATTGTGATGAGCTATGGTGGATCAAACACTAGAATCAACATCATTAACAAAGTGATTAGCAAATAATTAAGATGTAATCAGTGGGTAATTAACAAATAGATTAATGTAGGCATGGATACTCAAAAACCAGCAAATTCTCATTAGGGCAATGCCTCAATTTATAGAGTTTACATCAAGCATCAAATCCCACTGATTTCTCCATGATTCACTCCACCTCTTTTCCCTGATTCTCTCCACCTCTTCACTTTTCCCAGAATATCTCCACACTTCCTAAATCTTCTCATGCTATCCTTTATTCTCTCCCAGTAGATTCTTCTCACCTTTTCATAGGTTCTTTCACATTTACTCATCCTTTTTTACAGCCTCTAACCAAGGGCTTGTTCCCGCACACACCCTATTCACTTGTATTTTCAACAAGTTCTCCTTCTTTTCATTGCAAGAGTGCAATGTTTTGAGAGAGGGGAAGTATGTTATATGCACATTATGTGTGCATATACTAGAAGGCTAACCCACATTAGGCTTGTGAGCACGAGAGCATGTGAACAAGCTCTAGTGGAGCATGGGTTAGGACTAACCTTAAGGGTTAAGGTTAGGGTCAGGCATCCAAGGGTCATACATGGGAAATGGAGAGTCAAGAGTCACTTGAGGACCCTCCTATATAATAGGGACATGGGGCACACTCAAGGGAGGCTAAGGCTATGTTATCTTGAGGTTAGCTTATGATAAGATATTCTCTTGTATAGAGGATTGTAAAGTTTATGATAAGTATCTTTACGATTTTTTTTCATGCAATAATGTGTGGATGATATCTTCTAATCTAATAATTAAGTAATACTACCATTTCACACTATAGCTATATGCTGCTAGATTGGAGTTATACCTCTTGATGGTATGGGACATCAAGGTAAAGGTATGATGTACTTCATTATAATTCATGTGTGCATCCCTTGGGCTCGAGGGTGGTCGGGTGGATGAGTTTATGCCTGATTTATGCATGTTTATGCATAACAATTATCTAGAGAGATCCTAGGGTTTTAATAGCAATGTGGTATCATCACAGCAGAAGGGGGGCCACATCGTGTAGACAGATTTCCAGAAAGGGCTTTGTGCTAGCAAGAGCAAGAAGGACATAATCAAGGACCCCTGAGAGATCAAGAGGGAGAGGAAGAACACCAAGAGATCTGGAATAGAAGGCAAGGAAATCAAGGAGAAGAACAAGTAGTTTTGAGAAGAATGTCTCTGAAATGAAGGGCGACCACATCGTGTAGACAGATTTCCAGAAAGGGCTTTATGCCAACAAGAGTAAGAATGACATAATCAAGAATCCTTGAGAGATCAAGAGGGAGAGGAATAACACCAAGAGATTCAGAATAGAAGGCAAGGAAAGCAAGAAGGAGAAGAATAAGTAGCTTTGGGAAGAATGTCTCTGAAATACCTAAAGTTTAAGGGCAAAAGTGAGGAGGATCTAGATACTCATATCTTTGACTTTGAGACCACCTTCTTGGCCACCCGATCCCCTTTTCCACAAAAGATAAAGTACTTTGCAACAAATCTAGGTGGAAAAGCCACTAGCTAGTATGATTAATATGGTCTGGATCACTTCTAGGCGTTTGAGGAATTGAAGAAAGCTTTCCTGATAAGTTTTCAGAGAGACAAGACCCACCACTAAGGTATTGGAAAAGCTGCAAAGTCGGACTCAAAAGAAGAGGCCAACAGATGATTATGCAACATAATTCAAAGCATTACTAATGCATCTAGAATAACCCAACAAACTTACAACATCCACACTAAGTCAGTGGTTTGTGAGGATCGAGGGGGTAGAAGCTCTAGATGATAGCAGCTTCTTATGATTTGAATACTCTCACATTTAAACAAGTGGTAGCTTCCTTCAGCAAAGGAATCTTAAGTCAGACAAGTAAAGACTCTAGGAAGAAAAAGAAAGGAACTGAAAAAAGAAAAAAGAAGAAGAAACTTCAGAGTTGGATTTCGGTGAAGACACCTCGAAATCAGACTCCAGTCAAGATTTGGATGCCGATGAGAAGAAGCCTCCAAAGAAGAAAGGCATGAAGCACACAATGGATGATTAAGAAGAATTGAAGACCACCCTAGGTAAGCTTGGTGGAGGACACACATAATCTAGACTGAGACCAGATGTATGGTGCACCAAGTGTAATAACCATGGTCATACAAAAGAAGAATGTTAGATAAAAACCACATAGCAACCATGTGCTATTTGCAATAAGAGAAACCACGCCACTGATACATTCTTTGACAACACTCAAAATAGGAACCCGAGAGTAGTAGAAGATAACAACGTCAACAAAATAGGTTCCAATTGTCAATCAAGTTGCCATTGGGCCTTAAAACAAAAAACCTTATGGAAGAGGAGGAGATGGAAGATTTGGCCAAAGAGGAGCTGCACTAATATGCTACTACTACAATGCCCTTGGGCATAGGCAAATTGACTATCCCATACTACAATTCCATTAGCAAGAACTACAAGAAGCAAGACTACAAAGGGAGGCAAACCCAGCAGGAGCTGATGCAGTAATAAACATGGTGAAAGTGGATGAATGGGAAGTAAAACACTAAGAGAAGCCACCAGTAGTAATGGTAGTGACAAGGTCGCAAAGGACTTGACAAGACAGAGTGGCAAGAAGGAACATTGATCTGGAAGTAAAACACAAGCTAGAACAGTGGGTAGGGTAGTAGAGAATAAATCACTAATAAGCTTGTGCAACATGCACAAGGAATGGTACGGACAATGTAGGAAAGCTCTCTCTTGAATGAGCATGCTGACACTAATTGGACAAGCCTGGTCAAGAAGAAAGAAGATATTACAATAGTCAAGAATGGTACGGACAATGTAGGAAAGCTCTCTCTTGAATGAGCATGCTGACACTAATTGGACAAGCCTGGTCAAGAAGAGAGAAGATATTACAATAGGCAACAAGCTACTAGCAAGTGTTAAGATGACTAAAGAAGGGATGTAAAAGTGCCAACTGGAGCCTACAACAGCCCAGAACAATAAGAGCATCTTGCAAAAAGAACTAGAAAGGAATCCGGAGCAAGTCTAGACAAAGAATTGACATGGGAAGGTCACGAAGGAATATGACGGTGGGAGGATCTCAGAAAAATGAAGTTGAATATAACACCAGATCAAATGCTAAATTTGGTCCTCAATTATAGGCAAAAGTTTATCTAGAGGAAAAAGTGCCGAGTGGAAAATTGGTGCAACTACTCATTCCAAAAATGGATAATCTGGCCGTAGGATGCAGAAATGTGGAAGCATTTTAGGGCTACGACTTAGTTGTTCGTGGAGTGACCATAAAAATAAGAGGATAGACGGTGTTAGGAGTCATCCTGGATGGAGGATTAGGAGTCAATATGATATCAGACAGCCTGGCAAAGAAGTTAGGAACTATAAAAATGTAGTCAACTCCATTTTAGATTAGGATGGCTGATCAAGAAGGGTTTGGCCAATCGGAATCATTAGAGGAGAGAAAATTGAAGTGGCAGGATTTATGTTCACTACCATCTTTACAGTCCTGAAGATCATTGAGATCATGGGTGCATATCCCATGTTGCTAGGAAGAGCATGGCTCAAGATTGGAAGAATAAAACACAACTGGGAAATTGAAAGGATTACAATCGGGAAAGGAAAGAAAAAAGTATGCATCTTGGTTGCTGCTGCTGCAGGGAAGGACAAGATAAGTCTAGCCCGTCGACCATTGCATGTACAAGGTCTAAACTACTTGGAAGGGGTGGAAGATAATGAAAAAGAGTAGATCCTAAGGGAGAATCCGGACCTACTACCACTCTTTGAAGTATACTTAGAGAAAATCATCCAAAGGTATGATCCAAAAGTCCTGGTCACTCAACTTGAGGTGCTAATGAATGAAGAAAATAAAAAAGGATGAAATGGGGAAGAAGATGAAGACAGTCAAGACAGGATTACAGAGATACAAGTAGAGTAGAAGAAGACCATGTTTGTTCTCAATCAAGAAGAAGAAAATGGAAGAGGCATAACATTGGAGTGCAAGAAGATGATCTTGAAGAGATAAACTTAGAAGATGATCAAGAGCCCAGAATAGTCAAAGTTAGTGCAAAATTGAGTCAATAATTTAGAGAAAAACTCTTGGAACTATTGAGATCCTACAAAGATGCATGGAACTTCTCTCACATGAAAGGAATTGAACCCAACTTCTATCATCATAAGATCAATCTGAAGGAGGATGCAATTCCAATTAGGTAGAGTAGGTACAAGATGAATCCTAACTACACTAAGCAGGTCATGGAAGAGATAGATAAGCTATTGAGAGTGGGATCCATCTACCCAATACTACACAGAGAAGAATGGCTATCATCCATAGTCATTGTCCCCAAGAAGAATGGGAAGCTCATATCCTACGCATAGACTACAAAAAAGCAGAATGCCTCTCCACAATATTAGATGCATTTCCTCTACCGTTCATAGACTCACTATTGGATGCTATAGCATGACCTGAGATATACTCATTTCTCATGAGGTTTTTTGTGGACCAATTTAGTGTGTTTGGGAGAAAATATGACCACATAAAGCACTTGATGATATGAAAAAAATGCAAAATAGTCAAACGAGTCTCAACCTAGCTAAGTGTGCCTTTGTAGTCACAAGTGGATCCTTGTTGGGACACATAGTTTTTGTAAAAGGACTAGCAGTGGACCTGACAAAAGTTGAGGTCATAGTAAAGCTGCACAACCACCTAAGAATACCAAGGAGTTAGCCAGATTCTTGGGATTAATTAAATGGCACAACAGGTTCATGAGATTCTTGGCAAATGTAGCAATACCTTTGTATAGTATAACTATGAAGGATGCAGAATATGTTTGGTCAAGTTCATGTTAGGAAGCATTTTGGAATTTGAAACGGATGTTGTCTTCAACACCAATTCTCCAGCATCTGAATGTGAAATGGATACTGTCTTCACCACAAATTCTCTAGCATCCAAATTTTGAGCTGGTGTTCCAAGTGTTCGTGGATGCTTCCGACTTTGCCATAGGAGGTACTTTAATGCAGTGATACATGAAGGCTGGTTCCAATTGGTGTATTATATGCAAGAAGATGATTATCAAATCTAGAGAGGAATTATTCCACCACAGAGAAGGAATCACTACGAATGATTTACTCAATCAAAAAATTCAGGCATTATATATTGGGTAATGTTTTTAAATTTCATGTGGACCATAAGGCACTCTTATATCTGGTACACAAGATAGACATAGCACGAAAGTTAGTCAAATGGACGCTGTTATTGCTGCAAGAGTTTGAGTTCACCATTAAGCACACCCCAAGATGGATTAGTGGAGGTCACTTTTTCAAAGAAATCACAGGACGAAAAGTGTTCCAAGCAGGACTGTGGTGGCCAGCAACATTGAAAGATTCCCACACATTTATAAAAGAGTGTGACATGTGCCAAAGGCTAGGGTAGCCAAATGATTCAGACAAAATTCCTCACACCTTGATATTACCACTCAAGCCATCCCAAAAATGGGGTTTGGACTTTGTAGGCCCATTAAAGCTAGTAGCTCAAAAAATGAAAAACAAGTATATACTGTAGTTGCCATAGATTATTACACAGTGGGTAGTAGAAGCAAAAGCTTTAAAGGACTGCAGGGCATCATAAGTGGCGAAGTTTTTGTACGAAACAATCATGACAAGTTTTGGATGCCCGATTGAAATAGTTAGTGATCAAGGAAGCCACTTCCTCAATGGAGTGATCAAGAGGCTGACAAAGCAACAATGATTATGCATAAGAAATCAACACTCTACCACCCACAAGCTAATGGACATGCAAAATCCACAAATAGAATCCTGAAAGGAATTTTGATAAAGACAATAAATGAAAATATGACAGATTGGGACACAAAATTGCATTTTATATTATGGGCATTTAGGATAGCTTATAAGAATGCGACATGACTTATGCCATTTAGCATGGTGTATGGGATGGAAGCAATAGTGCTGATGGAATTCCTCACACAAAGTCTCAGAATAGAAAGATTATTTCCAGAAGAATCGAAAGTTCACAGAATAGAGCAGCTCCTTAAATTGGATGGAAAAAGAATGTATCATGCATGGATAGTTGAGATTGTGCAAAAAAGAAGGAAGCTCCAAGGGGACAGGAACACCAATTTCAAAATCTTTGAGGAGGGAGACATAGTCTTGTTACTCTCCTTAAGAATGGGACCTCACCCAGGACACCTGAAGATGAGATGGATAGGCCCATTTAGAATCATCAAGAAAATGGGAAAACGAGAATCTTTGTACTGGCAAGATTGGATGGAGAAAGGTTAAAGAAGTTGGTGAACCATTATAGGCTCAAGCCTTATCATGGAAGGATGCCAAAATAGGAAATGACACAAGAAGGAAAAGCACGTCAAGAATTGGAAAGCATCCAAGGAGGAAAATCAAAATCTAGTTAAGATCAAGAATGGGAATTGGGATAAGATTCTCGAAAGAGAAAAAAGGGAGGTGGTAGGAAAATTGATGTAGGAAAATTGATGGTGGCACCTCGTAAAAGGGAAAGGGACAGGAGTCCGGACGGAGGGTCAAGAAATCTAGATTTGGCTACATCCTCAGGACCAGAATCATGAAAGGCTCCGGACGCCCCAGCCTCGAATGGAGCTAATAAGGAAGTAGGAGTCAGCAGAGGTGGTGGCAGCAGCCAGCAGGTCTAAAGAACTGCAAAAAGAGAATGAGGAGTTGTGACAAGAATTGGAAACATGGAAAAAGAAATTTGCTATCTTGAAAGGAGAAGGAAAGAAACCAACAGCAGTAGAAACATAAGGAAAAGGTAAAGATATAGTGATGTGGACCGGCTCTACATTGGATCAAATCCCGACAAATGAGCTAAAAGAACATGCATGGGTGGGCACAAGGAAATTTGAAGAGAAAGCGAATGATGAAGTAGTGCTAAAGGGTCTAGGTGGAGGAGCTAGAGGCACCAATCGAAGAATGCAAGGAACAACAAAAGCAAGATTGCAAGACCATCAAAACGTTAATGATGAAGTAGTGCTAAAGGGTCTAGGTGGAGGAGCTAGAGGCACCAATCGAAGACTGCAAGGAACAACAAAAGCAAGATTGCAAGACCATCAAAACGTTAATGAAGGAAGTAGAAGCAGTCATGCCTACAAGGGTGACAAGGGGAAAGGAAAGAAAAATGAGCGTTATTGAGCTGAATCTGTCATTAATAACTACCAATGTTGAGATCCAAAAGAGAGTAGAACAATTGGATGCCATGAGGAAAGCCCATGCCGAGGAACTACAGTACAAAGACAAAGTACAAAGACAAAATGATTCAAGATTTCCAAGGCTAGGGCCACCTAGAAAAAAGGGGGAAAGAAGAGTGGAAGCTTAAGCTGCAAGAGGAGTTGGGGCAAAAAAGCCTGAGCACTTGGAAAGAGACAGCCCTGCAATGTATGCAGCAATTGGTGCACTCTACATGGAAAGAAGGAGCCATGAGACCTTCCAACAGGGACGGCATAGCTAAGTTCATGACTAAATTGGAAGCGTGCGGTGAGGCAGGACCAGGCCAAGGACACAAGACCTTCCCCAAGAGCAAAACGCAAGGCTAGATCTAGAGCCGTGTGGTGAAGCGGGGATAAATTATGACTAGCAGATTTGGGTGAGGAGGTAATGGCTCAATTAAAGAGTGACATTGTCAGTGCCCCTCACCAACGGAGTAAGCTAATAGAAACATCAAAGGGAGGGTTAAGGTTGAATCAGTCTAGAATACCGCCCTATGGGTGGAAGTGGAGCCGAGGTAGTAGAAGGGGCATAAGAAAACTGGAACAAGTAATCTTTGAAGATGATGCCATTTGTTTGGAGCACGCAGGACCCCACACCTTTGCAGCTAACATGACAGTGGCTGTGACGAGAGCCAAGGCCAAGTATCCGAATGCACAGTCTATCAAAGTGCAATTTAGAAGGGTTGATGAGAGAATGGGGCTAGGCCCTTTACTATCAAAGTGCATGGCCTATCAAAGTGCAATTTAGAAGGGTTGATGAGAGAACGGGGCTAGGCCCTTTATAGCTGACATAGCGGTGACTGTGGTGAGAGTAAAGGCAAAGTATCTAGCCTATCGAAGTGTAATTTAGAAGGGCTGATGAGAGAATGGGGCTAGGCCACACTTTAGTAGGTAGTTGAAAAAAGAGCCTACAAGCCTACGCACAACCAACGAGACGGACAATTTAGTTTGTATCGGGGGCACCAATGCCCAGATCGAACGCAGGAAGGAGGATGGAATGGACCATTGTAAAGTGTCTATACAGCATGGTCCGGAGTCGGAAATACAGTTTGGATCCGAAAAGTTTTCAAAGTGCGAGCAGGAAAAAGTGGGCTTTGCTGCCTAATTGACGCAACGTCCACTATGATTGCCAAGGGTTGGCAACCAATGTGGCTGCCACCAAAGGTCCTTCCTTTAGTAAAAAACTTATCATGTGTCTAGTCTTCTTGTTTTTGTAACAAATTTGTAATAGCTTCTTGGAACGGGGGGAGTACCTGAATGGATGTAAGGAGCAAAAGGAGAAATCCTTGGAGATCAGTAGATGCCGAAGTAATGTATGCTTGAGAATCTGAGATAATATTGAAAGAACGTCTTTTGGGTCGGTCTCTCTCTTGTTGCTACTTTGTATGGCATAATTCTATCTACTCTATGTCATTTGTATGCTTGTCTGTGTGTCAACTCCCCTAAGCATGGGCAGACTAGTAGCTCAACGCTCAACATTGGCTTTTTGCATTGAGAACAATTGAGTTAGTCGTAGCTCTTTAGGAGTTGACTAGGTGGTCTAGAACCATTGAAGTGTTAGGTCTTGACCGGACAATGATGACAGCCTAGGTAGTAGACCTTGAAGAAGAGGATTGGAATTAAAACCTGCCTGTTTATGATTAGGAATGACCACTCCGACAAGTTTCGCCCAAAATTTAGCACTTGTAGACATGGGTGTTAACCCATATTTTGATGTCTTATGACATGTGGGACCCTCTCAGGAGGAGACCAACTTTACTTTACACCCGGCCACTATCACTATCGTCGCTTTACATTTTGTTAAGTGCTTAGGTGTTGTTACAATTTTATTTTACATTGGAAATAACCCCTTGGAAGGAAAGTTTTATATGTCATGCATGTAGGGACAATGCAAAAAGAAATCCTTATGGGAAGAGGATGGATGTGCGGTGTCATATTGATTGGGACACAAGGACAACAAGACTACAACTAGCCTCAGGGAAATTATCTATCGTCATGATAGATAAAGAGCCAGAGCTATGCGGATCCCACCTCCACAAGATGAAAATTACTCCACCAACCACAACTCTGCTTACCAAAACATATGAAACTGTGCCACCAAAAAGAGGCCTCTCCATTACCAAGATCCCCTATCCAGCAAAGCCTCATCGGTGACAAGCTTCACAGCACCTCCAACCTCGCGCCAACAATGCCTACACACCCCGCTAACACTACTAACACGACTAACTGCCAGCATGTACCATCTCACCCTTGTTCCACCTTACCCACCCACCTGACCCACCAATACTCACTATTGGGTGCCAAAGAAGGTCCTTTTGTCGTACAAGGTTACTATAAGGGTACTACCGCCTTGTGGATCCCTCGAAGATCCCGCCTTTCTCCTTAAACCTTGGCAACCTCAAAAGCCATGACACATAAAACCACTGCCAAAGAAGGTCCTTGTCGCACAAGGTTACTATAAGGGTACTCCCTGTGGATCCCTCGAAGATCTCTCGAACCTTGGCAACCTCAAAAGCCTTTCTCCTCAAACCTTGGAAACCTCAAAAGCCATGACACATAAAACCACTACCAAAACCTCATGATGTCGGCAACAGCCACAAACCCACAGGGTCAGGGAGAACGTCCAGCGAAAGCCACCACTGAAGCGACACCCTCAACAAAGTCCACCTCATCCTCACATGACCACTACTACAAGTGGGTACCTAAAAATCTCCTCAACACCCAAAAGTTATATATGAAGGAAATAGGCAAATCTAGCTACCTTGACTTGCCGACATGCAACATCTCGCCCTCCAAGTTCACTACAGTGCAACACTTCCAATGGTAGCCAAATCTGGCCACATATATTACCACTAGCACTTTGCCAGGGATAAGGGAAAAATGAAGATCTAGGAGGGAGCCAAGGCCACACCGCCCATGCCCACTATCTCCATCAGTGATTTTCCCTCAACCTCAGCCACCCCACCTATCCTTATCATACGACTTCCCCATTACACACCTACTCAACCTCTTACCTCCCTAGCCCCTCACTATCAAGCAGCTCCCTCCCATGAGACAATGATGCTTGAAGAAGAGTTTCCAATCTTTCCCAAACCTAATTGGACATGACTTCTCACCATCACCAATTGCACAAGGAGTCAGTGTACAAAACCTGCAATGGCATGCTGACCACATAATACTTGGGTACAAATCCTGTTGATAGGGTGCCTAAAAAAATCCATGGTTGTTCACTCCTACAAAGCCACAATTGTTCCAAGGGTACAAAACCTAAGGGTGAGTGAATGACCGTTCACTCTTGCAAAGCCACGGCCGTTCACTTCCATAAATCCATGACTGTCTGTCTGTCAGGGCACGCTCGTTTTTTGAAGGTAGCCACGGCTATTCACTTATCCCAAACCATGGTCATTCCCTTTCATGAATCCATGCCCGTTCCTTTGTCCAATCAATAGCCATTCCTCAAGTGAGCCACGGTCGTTCGTCTATAAAGCCAAGACTATACTTCCCCTGCAAATCTATATAAGGGCCACCATCATTCATTTTTCTCACTTTTCTTCTTACTCCCTAGTTAAACTCTTGCCATTTTTCTCCCCAGATTTTCATAGCTTCCTGCCCACTTGCCAGCCCACCACTCACATGGCCACTCCCAAGAACTCTGACTCCTCTCTCAAGGTTGTCACTCACACCCCCCAAAAGAAGAGACGGCACATAGGCCACCGCTTCAAGGAGTATGGTAAGCAGCTCTCCCGTCTGGGTGAGGCATTCATGAAGCAGGCCGATGGCACCACACCATCCATATCCTGATGAAGAACACCCACAAAGTAGAGCACACAAGTTTCTCTACTACACAGAGCCCTCCTACCGCACCATCACTGAACCAACAGTGGTCACTTGCCTAGAGAAGATTGGACTAGGAGGTTTGCCTACCATGCAACCCTAGGGACCGAATCTCCTCAACTATCTCTACTTCATCGAGATGTACAATGCCTGCCATTTTATAGGGCAGGTGCTGGATTCAAAAGGTGCTCCCATCATATAGTGCACCTCAGCCTTGACCTGGTCTGGGATGCGCTCCACTTCCCTAGACTCGAGCAACCTTACGTGTGCCAGAGCCACCTCATGCGCCATGTGCAAGATACATTCTAGGGTCCTATGACCAAAGATGATGTGGAGTGGCACAACATCACTCGACATTAGTTCGTAATGCCCGCTCGATCCCTTTCCTTTCACACGACATGCTAGGTGGCGGACTGCTTCAACAGATGTAACCTCTCCACCCTCGCCCGCGTACATCAAGGTATCATCAAGGTGTGCCTGTGAACTAGGCCAAATACCTCCACAAATAACTCCATATTGTCTGTTCCAACCCATAGGGTAAGTTGGCAGCCTCATCCATCCTCTCACCAAGGTCCTCTACCATGCAACCGGCTAGGAGGACCTAGGATAGTCACAACCAAATTTGTGCCTCCTTCAAAGCCTATAAGAATGTTAGATGCTCAATAGAAAAGATGCACAGCTGTAGGCGACTGGGGAACACGTAACTCAGACACAATACTTAGCTCCAGGGCAGACATCCAACACTACCAAACACAAAGTTGATGCTTTGATGGATGCTGCCACCGAGCTGCCTAACCTCTCTCTCCCACCCCAAAACCCTTCCCAACTCTTAGAACTCCACTTTTTTGTACTCCAATTGAAACCCCCCCTAACACAACATATTCCTTGATGACCATCTCACCGCCTCAACCCTCATCACAAAAATCCCCCCCGTCCTCCATTAACTTCCTTGTCACCCTTTTCTTCCAAACCCAGCTTCCTTCAACAACCCCACCATCCTCTTCAACCTTCCCATTCATACTATCACCACCAACCTATCTAATTGGGCCAACATTCTCTAGTATGGAAACACCACTGACATTAATGCCTCCATCGAGATTACCGTTTCCCTCTTGCCTCTGTCTGTACCCCTATGACTTGTCAAAATCCATTAGTACCCTCGCCTACCTAGATCATCACCGGCTAGATAATTGTCTACTCAGCTTATAAGGCCCTCCTTCACCGCTCCCTCGCCCCTTACCCGATGCCCTCCAAAGCTCCCTCAATCCATCCACCCTCCATGCAAAAATACTTTTGAGCACCAGCTTGCCCCCTCCAACCTCTTCCCCTCTGCCACCCTGCCACCCTTCCCCTCTTTTCCTCACCCCATACCACACCATCTCGCGTTCCCTTTTGCCACCCCCTTCCCCTTCCCCAGCACAACGACACCAACACCAACACCACCATCACCTCTCTCCTTCCTCTATTTGGGATTGGGCTTGCCACTGCACCCCATGGACCTCCCTTCTTTACCAACATGCCCCTATCCTCTCCTCCATGCCTCATCGGCACCACCCCCTCTACCTCTAAAAATACTCCGCCTCAACCCCCACCCTCTAACATATCTTCCCCCACCCTTTAGAAGAAGGCAAGATCCCACCCCAACCCCCACATGAGCAAGTTGAGGTGGATCCCCCCCTCAATCCCCTCAACTAGTGCGATCCTCTGGACTACATAGAGTTCGAGCAAGCCATTTGCATCTTGCTAGGCCGACAGCTCCAACAAGTGCCATTAACGAAGATCATTGACCATGTGGACATTCATGTCCTTTGGCTCTACATCGATGCCAAGCAATGTGCTTGGAAATGATAGGACCCGCACAGACAACGTGGTAGTGACATCCAACCCAACTCGAATGCTCGGCCCCTCACATTTGATCATATGGGCGAGAGCAACCAGTTTGGCGGTGTCCATTCCTCAAGCCACAAATCTGGGCTGAGTACATCAAAGCCCCACGTAATCTTTACAACGCGCTTAGAAAACGATAGGACCCGCACAAACAACATGGTAGAGCAACATCCAACCCAACTCGGATGCTTGGCCCGTCACATGTGATCACATGGGCGAGCAACCAGTTTGGCGGTATCCATTCCTCCTCAAGCCACAAATTTGGGCTGAGTACATCAAAGCCCCACGTAATCTCTGCATCAACCCCGCCTACCTCCCCATCCACCAATGATGGGCTTGGGACCTCTTCTGCATTGAGCGGAAGCAGAACCTAGAGTTGCAATTCAATTTTCCCTGCTTCAACCCTCCTACATCCTGAAGCCCATGCATATACAAAAGCATGCTTGCCCAAATTCATGCTTTCACGAGACCAAGTACGATCAAGTCCCTAACCCTACCATCATCACCACCATCCGCTTTTTCAACCTCATCATCACCCTCTTGGTAGAGTTCCCCACATGTCACCACTACCATGATGAAGCCCAAGGCCTCACCTTCATCAATAAATGCCCCATAATCAAGAAGCTCTTTGGCTACTATGAATGCATCTAGTGGATGCCCGCTTGGCATCTCCAAACCTTCAAAGATATGATGGAGACAGCCTTCTAGACAAGCTATAAAGCTTTCCATTGAGCCCCCCAGTACCCCACATCGCAATACAATTTTTTTCACTATATCATTGAGCTTTCTGGCTAGTTCTGAGGACGGACGACCTGATAATGTCAAAAATTATACTGACCATAACTTTTGACATTATCCTAATCATTGTTATGCTTCATGTAATTTATTTTTATGTAAAACCATGCCAAGCAATTCATGTAAAAAGATATGGGATGACTGAACTTATGAGATGTGTAACGTTGGCCATAAGCAACAAACCTTAGGTGTACATAGAGCTAGAGAACCAATTTTGGGCTTCCAGTAGTTAAATGGGAATTCATTCATTGTAAAAAGAAAGCTCCTGTATATAAGTGACTTATGGAATATGAAAAGTATACAATACCATTATCACAATGGAGTCTTCTTCTTCTTCTTCTTGCTCTCTCTCTCTCTCTCTCTCTCTCTCACACACACACACACACACATGATGGCATGGAGATAGGAGTAGATCTCTCCATAGATCCTTCTCTCATTTCTCTCTACCTAGCTCAAGGAAAACTCCACTTGGGTGACAAAAGTGGTGGTGGAGTGAGTCCCAGGCATCTTTACATTGAGGAGTTAACCCTCTTAGGATTGGCCAAGTGCATAATCCCGAACCGACCCTTGTATCTTCTCTCTTCTCTTCTCTTCTCTTCTTCCTCTCTCATGCATATCTTCTCTCTTATCTTCTCTTCTTTCTCTCTTATGCAAGGAGAATGCTTATTTAGGTGAACAATCAGGCATGCATATATAAGTCTATGCATACACATATTTGCATGTAAGAGACTCTATGTATGCATGCATAAGAGAACCTATGTATAAAAGTATGTGCATAAGATACTCTATGTATGCATGATGATCATGCATTAGCTCTTATTCATGCAATCTATGCATAAGAGCTGGACATGCATAATATATTATGCATAATGTATGCATAAGAGCTAGTAAATTGTAAAGCCCACAAGTCCACAAGTCTATATTGTTAAATATCAATAGTGATTAATGTGAGAATAAACAAGTGCTAGGTGGTTATGTAAACTAGCACTGTATTTAGGCTTTAAATAAAGTAGTTCCAATGTGTGTGAACAATTGCTAGTGTGCATGAGTTATTTTGTGTGGGAAGAACCTCTTAGAAGGATATTATGTATAGTAATGATATGTGGCAAAGTGACACCTATTAGGGACACTTGGCATCATATAATGTAAAGTAATGATATGTGGCAAAGTGATACCTATTAGACACTTGGCACATCATGTTTGGCATATGGCAAATGTAGCGGGGTGGTAACATATGCTTCACCTTTGTGGTGGTAATGTATGCTTCACCTTTGTAAAGGGGGTCTCTCCTATAAAAAGGACCTATCTCTATAATGAAATTATGCTTTTAACTACTCTTGTATTCCTTTAATCCCTTTGCTATTATGCTAATAACCTTTCTAGTCAACATTTCTCTCTCTCTCTCTCTCTCTCTCTCTCTCTCTCTCTCTCTCTCTCTCTCTCTCTCTCTATTAGATGTGTGCCTACACTCTCACCCTAATAAGGAGCCATACCAATAATTGGTATCAGAGCCCTTTCAATCTCACCCTAAGGAACCATACCAATAATTGGTGTCAAAGCCCTTTCTACCTTTGCCTAGCTCATACCAACAATTTGTGTCAGAGCAGCCCTTGCTACCTACATGCAGTCGGTAGAGCTACCCATGAAAAGCCAGTCATTTGCCTTTCTTTAGAACCACTGTTACTGTCTTCCACCTTACAAAACCAAGATCCATCAATTCAGAGCCCACCATTGCCCAATCGTGCCATCTTGCCAACGCTATTGTGTAGCTTGCCACCATGGCTCAATCAGGCTATGGAGGTTAGCTAGAGCCTGCCACTATTTGCATAATGATACTGCAATGCCAGCCATTTTAGTAGGTGCCTCTACCTAGCCTAGTGGCTCTGAGAGTACTGTTATTACCGCTTCCATCTACACCTATGCTCAACTTTGAGATAGCTTCTGTCTAAGCTCTGTGCACTCTGAGACTCCTAGCCCCATTGAGTTCTTTGTGATGCCTTTGTGTTTTTATGGGAAAGAAAAAAGTGGTAGATCAACTTAAACCAGTATCTTGTTCACAGAGGTACATATATTTAAGCGTTTTCTTCTCTTTCTTTTTTTTACATTAGACAAAATTTGGACTAAAAAAGAGCCCTCTAAGAAATGCCATGTCGATGGACTGATTGTTAAATGTTTGTAAATAAATCGCAGATTGTAGATTAGGAATCCACTCTTCAAGATAGCATGATGGAAAGAAGAATCCAAATTGGTGATGACATGGCATGTTGAACTTGGGGCTTTTTTTTAAAACATTTACTACACATGCAATGAAAACAAGTCTCATTAGCCATATAAAAGTCCTTTAGCAAGACTAGGGAATCTCTATTTCTTATGTCTCATTATTTATTTAGATAGAAGATTATAAACAGAGTAAGAGAAGGGATGTTAATAGGAGTTCTTTTAATTTTTAGAAAGCATTATATAAGAGAAAATATGTTAAGGTTTTTTAAGTTTTTTTACAAGAGAAAAAAGCATCTTTATCTCTTCCTACACGTGTGTGCACACATGTGCCTGTGTACATGTGTGTGTATGTGTGTACGCATGCATGTGTACGTGCATGCCTATGTGCATGTACACATGTATGTGTGTAGAGAGAGAGAGAGAGAGAGAGAGAGAGAGAGAGAGAGAGAGAGAGAGAGAGAGAGAGAGAGAGAGAGAGAGAGAGAGAGAGAGAACTTTATATAAGACCTCCATAATCTACCCTAAGTTTCTTTTTGAACTTAATAGTGCCCAACCATTAGATTTAGATAACTTTAATAAAATTGACAACATTAATAACATTCATTGTTATCACCCATTATTAATAGCTTTAGAGTTGAAGAAGAACTAATTTTAAACCTAAGTTTCTTTTTGAACTTAATAGTGCCCAACCATTAGATTTAGAATAAAATTGACAACATTAATAACATTAATTGTTATCACCCATTATTAATAGCTTTAGAGTTGAAGAAGAACTAATTTTAAACCTATTCAATTTGAATTTCAACCACACTTATGTTAATGCTTAATGCTTTCTCAAGAAGCACTAATCTCAAACCTCCTAAACTTTGAAATTTGAACACACTTATGTTAATGCAAACTTAATAAATTAAAACCTACTACAAACTTTGAATTTTTCCTAGACTTATGTTAATGCTTAAACTCAATAATTTTAAACCTACTACTCACTTTGAATTTTCCCACACTTAAGTTAATGCTTAAATGCTTTCTCAACTCAGTAATTTTCTAAAGTTAAACCGAAATTTGCATTATGAATGGGTAAAATGTTTTATGGTTTTTGGGATTACCATGAAAGGTAATTATCACTGTGATGCATGTAAAAAAAAGATAAGTCATTGGAAGTCGTGCCCTTGTTTATTGTGGCAGTAGGTATAGTGAATAATGCCTTCCAACTTGCACATATTTTTTTAAACGGCATGCACATGGTATATGAGTTCATATTGTTGTGAACATTGGTTGCTCAAGTGATGCTAAAGTACTACTCCAATGCATACCTTTCATATACCAAAAAGTAAAGAGCAAGTGGAATTATAAAGTTAAAAAAAAATAGATAGAGTTTTCTCGCAAGTCTAAAGATGCAAAAACCAAGATATTTTAAGGTCTTTTGAGAATTTTCTAAAGATACCCCCCCTCCATTATTACTCGAATCCTTTTGGATATGATATGATGGCTAAAGACCAAAATTATAAGACACTTTTATCTTTACATGGAAAAGAAAGCCTAAATTCTTGAAAGAGTTCAAACTGTCGTAGGAAAAGCTATTCCTCTAAGTAGAATTTCTCTATCATAGGCAAAGCTATTCCTCTAAGTGGAATTTCATGAAGAGTGAGCAGAAGGGCCCAAACAAAAACTTGCCTTTGCAGAGCTAATAGAGCACACAGTTGATTTAGGTTTTAAAATTAAAATAATAAAAGTGAAACTTTAACATAGAATATAGAGATTCTTTTGTATGCATCTTTTCTTCATGTTTGGTGAGGGTGCTTTGAAAGAACTGATATGTAGAGAACATGTGAGAAAAACATTTGCATGGTAACTCATAATACAAACGCTTACATGTGAAATGTTTTTTCATGATATGCTATAAAGAATGATTTTGCGTTACAACATGAATTACATGATAACAAGGAGAAGATATATATATATATATATATATATATATATATATATATATATAAAATGTGAGGATTTACACACACGCACCCTTTATTTACTCCATCCCTTTGTGGACTAGTGTTTTGCGGGGTGGGGGGAAGGGGGGATTGGCATAATCAAACATGCGTCCTTGTGTATAGACGTAGCCATTCTTCTACTTTGGCTATTGTCCTCGCCCAAGGAGAAGAGATATTTCTCTATGAATATACATAGCTTGAAAGAGAGTTGTCCTTGATAAAAATATCCCATAATATGATCGGGCTAAAGAGGTAAGGCGGGTTTCACAAGCATCCAGTGGACGTAGTAGCATGTCAGGCAAGGTGGGCGCGCACTTTTTGGCTGCGTCCGTAGACATCCCCAAGTTCCATTTCACAAGCGCCGCTTGCCTGCAAATATAACATACCAAAACGGGACCACAAAAAGAATGCCCTATACTCGCATGCAGAGATAGCGGGAGCAGGGTGTGACGGGGCGAAGGCAGGAGAGGTCGTGATTGACGCCGCAGAGCACGTGGACACACGAGGTTTGCGCTTGGACGAGCCATCCCTGCCCGAAGCAGGGAAATGCGTCCGCCGTGACTAGGCATGCCACCTACTAGACGCGGGGTTTGGGTGTGAATAGAAGAAGCAGGCCGTCCAGTATGTGGCATGCATGCACTGGCGGCCTAAGACACTTGCTTTGAGTGGAGCCACTTGAGAAAAATATCCCATATGATGATTTGGTTAAAGAGCTAAGGAAGTTGCCTTGAGTTGGAGCATTTAGAGAAGGCATTGTAATGTAGTTATTTCACTTTTGGTAATCAAAATGTTGCTTCCATACTTGTTTCACTTTGGCTCGTAGAAACAAGGCCAATGTAGGATCATGTAGGAATGGGCGTACACGGATTAGCTTGATCTTTAGTGAGATTTGTGCGTGAGTTAATTGTTTTCATTTTTCTTTTTCAAGTAAGGATGTACCCAACGACCACATGCCACCCACTAGAGCCTGTGAACAGATCACAGGCTATTCTAATGTTATTGAGAAGCGGGTGCATGTGGTGTTATAACCTCGCCCTTGTGCGCTGTCATCACCTCGCTAGCTTCTCCTTTAGTGCCATCCGATCCACCCTCATCTCCGCCCGCCATGAACACTGTGAAGATCAACAAGCTTCAGCAGATCGTCCGGCTCAGACAGATGCTTACCAAGTGGCGGAGGCTGGCGCGAATCGGCGGCGCGAGTGCCGGCGCTCCGGCCGTCGCTATTCTCCCCACGAAGCCCGCCCCTCCCCCGGCCAAGGTGCCGGCCGGGCACCTGCCAGTGTATGTCGGCGAGGAGCGCGTCCGGTTTGTTGTGAAGACGGCCCACCTCAACCACGCCATCTTCCGGGCGCTGCTGAGGAAGACAGAGGAGGAGTTTGGGTTTGAGCATCAGGGCGCCCTCATCATCCCTTGTGAGGTCGTCTTCTTCGAGCACTTGCTCCAGATGCTGGACTCCACGTCGCACCCGGACGTAGGGTGCCCGGCACACCTCCAAGAGCTTCTCGACTTCTACTCCTCCGCCAACAGCCCAGACTCCGCCCACAACGCTGCAAGCTGCGAGACAGCCAGTTATTATCACGCCCTTCTAATGTCGCCCCTTGCAGAGGCAACAGCCTAGCACTGAGATTCCTATATTTGTCATAAATCAAAGGTTAACTTAAAGGTTCCATAAGTTATAAGTATGCACAATGTTTGTACCTCTTTATTAATTGTCTTTGATTCGGTTTATGCGATGGTGCAAAGCAGTGCTAGAAAAAAAAAACATATTTTTCAACCAATCAAAAATAGGACAACTCTTAGATCTGTCCGGTTTTTGTTTCCCAAATCTCTACTATATATTGGTTTTATAACTAAAATATACTAAAAGTTATTCCTTAAACTAAGGGCTACTAAAAATCTCAGCCGGTTTTTCTTAATTCTAGTTGGTACAAATACATTAGAATGCCATTCTTTTTGAGCACTGGTGCAAAGCGTATTCTAAGTTAGCAGGAATGAGAAAAAAATCACATCAAGAAACTCTAAACGATTGTGTTGTATATCTCTTGTTGTCTCCATTCCATTCACCCATGGACGATAGCTATTGATGATCTCTTTGATGTGTAGTGCCAAAAATAAAATTAAGGAAAAAGAACCCCATTGCAAAAATAAGATTAAGTGAAGAACCTTATTACAAAAGGAGGAAGTTCTAGTATAGAGGAAGGGTGTAGGTTTATCACTCACCTTAGCATCAAAGGAGGTCTTCTAGTTTTGGTGTATTTGTTAAGGGAAAAAGAAGAACCTTAGCTTAAGGGGTTTTAGTTTATGTAGGTGCGGGAGGTTATAGGTTTACTTGTGTTCCAATGTAAGAATAAAGGTGCCTTAGCTCAAGGGGTTTTAGTTTATGTAGGGTGTGTGTATAGAGGGAGATTGTAGGTTTATTTGTTCCAATGTAAGAATTAAGGTTTGTTCTAATGTAAGAATTAAGGTATCTTAATTTAAGGGGTTTTAGTCTATGTTGGGTGGGTGTTTACAAGGAAGTTGTAGGTTTATTGTTCTAATGTAAGAATTAAGGTACCATATCTCTACTAACCTTGAACAAATTGGGGTTTGGTAGGAGATTTTGTAGTATGGTTAATGCACTAGTTACCAATGTAAAGTCTCTAGTACTTGTCAATGGCTATCTAGTTAGGGAATTCTAGTCGCAAAAATTTACAATTCTAGTTGCAAAAATCTACAAGGCAAGGTTGCTTCCTTATACCTCTCTTGTAAAATATTTATTTGTCATATTCACAAAACCTCTCCTTGCTAATATGCTGTTCTACTATGAGAGAGGACTTATCAGGGGAATCAACCTTCCTCCAAATGGAGATCAGATTTGTACCTAATTAATCTTTATGGATGATAATAGTAGTATTTTGAAAAGGACAATACCATCTATGGCAAACTCTTGATGGTTGGTAGAGGAATTCCATGAGTTGTAAGGTCAATCAATAGTTTGCACAAAGTTGAGGGAATGGTGCTGTGAACAGGGGAGAGCTAGGTGAGTGGAGAAAAAAATACAACTTAAAATGAGCTATTACATTGTAGGGCAACATCTTAGGCTATTAGGATGTGTCCTATATCTTACTCTATTATAGGTATATGCCTTTAATACATGGCGTGGGAAGGTCAATAAGGTTATGTATTGGCTCTCTATTAATGTGTATTATGATTGGTCTTACACAAGATGCAATGATACTTAAAGATGTGTGTGGGACACGTAGGTTAAGTTGTATATCATAAGTCTCAAGGCTAGTAAGATGCGGTTGAAGTAAGAGTTACATAATGTGCAAAAGAATAAGCTAGCATCAATGATTACTCGTTGAAGATTAAAGGGATTGAAAATATCCTTGCCTCTATTGGTGCATCAATTTATGTTGATGATTTGATGTCGGTCACTTTGAATGGGCTTGGAAAAGACTATGATTAGTTTTGGACATCTAGTTGAACTTGAAAGAGGTTCGCAAACCTCTAGTACCTTAGAGAGATTTAGTCAAGAGATGAATGTTGGGAATAAACTATCCTCTAGTAATATGCAGGAGCACGACTTCTACATAGAAAGAGGTAGAGGTACATATGCAGGCCGATATAGAAAAATGAATCAATGAGAATTTTCAATTCACAAATAGGTGGAAGAGTGAAATGAAGTGGCCTAAGGGTTTACACACATCCCACTCATCTTAGGGAGTAGCATCTAAACATGGAATGACTGCCATGAATGAGCCATGAAAGCTTGGACATAAGCTCCAAGAAGACAAGATGTCTATATCAAATGATAAGGTGATTAAAGGGTAAAAGGTACAATAGCTTAGACCAAGGTCACTTATATAGTTCCTGGTCATTTCACACTAGCTAATCAATATGCCCATGCCCCAAATCTATGCTTAAGGGACCCAAGGTCCATGTGCCTAGGCCCATACCTATACATGTGCATTTGCATATATAATTGGTTCATTATAAACCACCCCCTATATTGATTTTGTCCTCAAAATCGAAGGGTTATTGTATACAAAAGACACACACAAAGGCTATATACAAAAGCAAAAAATCTCCCACAATTATAGTGTCAATGTCGAGGACGGACTCGGGTGGGTAGATATGCCAAACATGAATCACCAACTTGTCACAAAGCTCCCGGGATAAAATGGAAAAGATGATGGACTCTCGTCGATGATGAAGCTAGCCAAGCAACCACCTAGATCAAGAAGAAATTTGATCCATGCAAACTCTAAAGAAATAGCTCCCCATCCTTTTGGATCAAATGAAAGATATAAGGAAAAAATGTCGATGTCGAAGCTAGCCTTGTATCTACTAGAATCAAATGGATAGCCGTGGTATGCATTGTGGTCCCTAAAATTGATGTCACAATAGCTCCTAGATCAAAGAAAAATCTCAAAATGAGGAAAAGGTCATAGACTCCTTGTCGTGACAACAATATAAAGCCAACATCCAAGGTATTCACCAAATGAAATCATATCCCATAGCTAGAATGTTGAATGATCCTAGTATAAAAGAACCATCATCCAAGAGTTGTCACATGTGCATTTGAGTGATATGCCATGTAATGATCTGAGTGATATACCATGTAATCATCTACCATACATTTCAAATGACATATGATGCACCCAAAGATAAACGTCCTAACTCCAAAGAAAATAGGATCATGTAAACAATCATGGAAGCCATAGGAACATGACTCAAAGTCAAGATCGTGTAAGATCAAATATGAACGAACACCCTCATCCCATGTAGGGCTAGTCAAAAAATTGACAACATGATCCATTGTATCTATGTGTGAATAAACATGATCCCAACTATACAACACAACCTCTACTAGGTCGATCTCCCTAATAACTGAATCTAGGAAAAACCCTAAGTCAAATGAAAAACTCTCTAGATCCATAAGCATCAACCTGCCTCTTCTATGAGGCATGATCTCAATAAAGTCCACACTACTCTCATACACAATGCTTGACTATTCTAATATGTGTACTACATCCACGTGAACGCTGCGAGGCAGGCTATGAGAACTAAGAGTAGTGGTACTGGTCGAATCCTAAATTTCCCCACATGTGAAAGTCCTAGAAGAATAGCTTGTCCTATCTAGCACAAGAAACTCACGTGTATGCCCATAATTATCTTGAGAACTCACATGTAAAGTATCACTAAATGCATGTGCTATAATGGACATATCCGACTAATTGATTGCACACTATCCTCTAAAATGATCCCATGATCAACTAATGTATCTACATGATTTGTAGGAAGGAAGATAGGCATGGTAGTATCAACACCGATATGCTCCATCTCTGCCCTCGAGATCATGCCCAAATGATCCAACTCACACACATCACTATCATTATTATGTCCATATGTGGCAATAGCATAATGTGCATGTGTATCATGTGCATGTGTATCATCATATGCACGCATATCAATATCATCATGTGCACGTGTATCAATATCAATGTGTGTGGTACATCATCATGTGTATGTGTATATAAGATACATCATCATAAGTATGTGGGTGTGATACATCATCATTATCATCTGAATCTATGTTAGTGTAGTCCATGTTCTCAGAGACATAATCATAAAGGATTAAGAGTGTATGACACTCATGTGCCAAACAAAGAATCATCCCATGCGAACAATACCAAACCATCCATGTGAAGGAAGTCAAGCAATGATACAATGAAATCCCCGTGTGTGTGCATACCATTTGGCACAAACATCTAATTCATCAAACAAATGTCTCGAGTGACTAGGCATCAATCCCTCGAGCTCGAAAAACCACCTGTGGCATAAATAGGCTACCTCATCATAACATGAAGTCGATGAATGAGTATCTAAAGGCCTAAACCTCAAAGTGCCAAAAGTATGTGTGAATGCAGCAAAAGGAATATGATATGTGACATGAAATGGTAGCTCACAATATAGAGCATAGAGCCATGAAGATAATGCATGAGTATCCCTCCTAAGATCAGGATCTAAAATGGTAACATAGTGATGTCGATGACAATGATGGTTTGTAGAGTGTTGATCACTTGCAAGAAAAATAAAATCAACTTCTTCTTCTTGAACTACCACACCAGCTCTAGTAAGCTCGTCTATCAAGCACCTAATGTCATTAATGCGAGAACCCACTGCGGTCTTCTCCTCTTTCTCTAATCTATACAATTTCTTCCTTAAGAAGAGACAAGATGCAACATTGACTTGACAAAACATTTCTCTTAACCTTAACCAAGCATCATTAGAGGTAACAGAGGAATTGCCTTGATGAATTTGGTTATCACTTAAGCCATTAATGATGTATGAGAGAGATTTTGCATCATTGTTCTCCCATTTTGGAACCATGTCAAGTTTCCTAGCATTGGGTTTCCTTTTAGTGCCATGTCAAGTTTCCTAGCATTGGGTTTCCTTTTAGTGCCATTCACAATTCCCCAAAGCTCTCTACATGTTAAAGCCATTTGCATCTTGATGGCCCACGTGTGATACTTAGTCCCATCAAATCTATCTCCCTTTTTAAAATACCCATTCCCATTGCTCCCCATTGTTACAAAGTGAAAGAATACCCTCTCTAAGTAGGAAAAACCCTTTCTAGATGAGGGTTTGTAAAACAAGATTTATACTCAATAAAAAATAGCCAATGCTAAAGCTTCAATTCTAGAAAGCACCCTCCCCATACAAATGCATGTTCATTCCCTAAAATTTTGAGAAACCTAATTTACTTGATGCTTGGTAATGAAGGGGTTTATTGCTCACTTGAGTTTTGATTTTTAAAATTTTTGGATTAATGTGCTCAGGGTTTGTAATGCTTGATTCACATGAAGATGCCATGCATCTTTTCTTGACAAAATAAAATTCTCACTTGTGATTGCTTAAGGTGATGTGTGGACACACTTAAAACAAGACGTAGTGTCCTTTATACACTAGGACTTGTAAAAGGCTTGAGAAATCCCAAGTAAATCCTTACAATTTATAAGCCACCTTATCCACTTTAAATGAAGAAGGTTCAGGGTGTTAACACCATGCTTCAAGGCGTCAACACCATGTGTGAAATATTCCAAAAAGGATATCAAATCAACTACTTGCACTCTCAAGGATCCAAAATTAGGTCCATTACACATCGCCATACCCCTGCCTGCCCATGCTGATGTGGTGGGGGTATCCACCACCCATAATTCATGGGCAGGCGATATCCCCCACCCATACATGGGCGGTGGGGTATGTGTAACGGGCCTTAGTATCACCCACTTGCACTCCAATGCGTTCATGTGTGCGCCAAAAAACCTCAATTAATGAGCCTTACGTGTGCACTAGAATCTAGCTCACCGACGAATGCAAGCCACATGCGACTGATTAGTGCGCTATTTGCAGAAGCCTTGAGTTCATTTCTACATTGTTTTGCAAAAGCCTCGAGTTCTCAAAGGAATTTAAAAAATAGTCGCCACAAGATGTGATGCCTTGAGGTCTTCACACACAAAAAAGAAAGAAGCAACCAGTTGCTTTCCTTTGAGCCATCACCACTTAGTTTGTTAAATGCTATAAGTACTCAACTCGAGTTGGTGTTACTACAAATCATCGCCATCACCATTGCACAGATTGCTCTAGCACAGCTCCAACAAAATGTAGATTGAGGTCACTGGTAAGAGCTACCAAAGAGTTGCATAAGACTTAGCCTTACCCACCTCTCACTCTCTCTAACACTCAAGAAACCTCTCTTTCACTCAAAAAAAAACATAGATGTATCTCTCTTATGACTCATAAAGAATGCTTGAAAAAATTTGAGATTTCTATTATGCCACTCAAAAGATTTGATGAGTGATAAATCTCTAGTAAATGCCTTCCCCCTCTCACTCTATGTTTTCCACACACAATAGATTCAGTAGATGTGCATTACCCACTAGATAATCATAAAGATTCTTAATCCCTTTCTTACACAAAGATTAGGAAGGCTTAATCACTCTAAATATGCCACTTAGTTAGAGCAATGAGAAAAGACCTCCAACACAAAGAGGTTGCCCGTAACACTTAGATTCACAAATGCTTCCTTAGAGTCTCCCATTATGACAAGGAACACTCCCAAGAAGGGGGCTACGATACCATGTGAAAAGATTAGGAAGATTATCACACTAAACAAGATCTTATCCCAATCTTAAATCTACTTGGTTTAGCAACGAATCATAAATCCAAACAAACAATTAAGTAAACCAACAATTGATCACTCTTAAGCAATAACTTATGAGACCAAGCATAGATGGCTTGTCTCTAGCACATGAGGAGTCGATTGGCCCGATGGTATGTTAGCTTGCATATAAGATTAAACGAATTGACTTATAAACTTGCATAGAGAATAGACATATGAAAAGAGTGTTGGTACCACAAAGGTTCACTACTACTACTCTCCACAAAAAGGAGTCCACCACATAGGATACAATAGGAAGTGTCTACCCACATAAGGCAAGGGGATATTTATACACCTAGAGATAATAAAGCACCTCCATAGAAAGTTGCCTTGCCACTTGCATCCACTTGCAAAGCCTAGTTGACCTAGTCCACACACTACTTGAGTCCCTAATGTTACCCAAGTGAACTATGATTAATAAAATCACAGTCTAAGGTCTCCAAGTATTAAATCCACCATCCTAAGGTAGTGTGCCTATGACTAATGTAGAGCATGTGCATCTTTGAATAGTAAGAAGGCAAGGGGACAAAGTGGAACACATGCACAAAACCTTACATCATATTTGGAGTGGATTTGGGTGGAAGCATGTTAACTAGCTACACTTTTTGGTGGTGCTAGTTAGCATGACTTTTTAAAATGATTTTTGGATCCAAAGATAACCCACAATGAAAGATTTCTTATCATGCTATACAAGCTCTTGAAGAAGAGAATCTTTATATATAATCTCTGAAAAATTCTAATTCTATTTGCAATAATTTTACCACATGCCCAATTTTTATACTAGCACTACTAAAAAACACTGTTAAAACCTAAAAGGACATAGCACGTTAACATACTTCCACCCATTTAGAGAGATAAGGCAAGGTTTTGAGTGAAGGCTTTTACTACTGCTACTAGTGTTGATCCTTGAGAAGGAAAGAAGACCCAATCTATGGATAGAATTGTCAAGGGATTGAAGTCATCCATAAGAGGTGCTCATTGTTGCTATTGGAGTTGTCTTCAACAAAGGTCCAAGTTTGTGCTTAAGATAAGCTTTCAACTTGGTGGAATATACCCTATCCATAGATTTCCATGTGTGTTTCAAGGTAATAGAACCTATACTCTATTAGAGATAAATCTAGAGGTGTCCATGGGGAGTTTCATTGTGGTGGGGACTAGGACGATGTACATAGAAATGTAAGGGTAGGGTTAAAAGTATCTTATTCTATCTTATTATGGTTAAGTTCCAAGGATAGCTTCATGATTTCTAGCCACAATATTATAGTTAAAAGTATGTTAATCTATACTATTATTTGTAAAGTCCCCCCCATCCTAGATAGGGGAAACCTGAAGACAGTCTACTAGATCTAACAAAAGAAAAAAATATCCTACTCGTCGACACCTCGACCATGTAAGGATGCAAAGATACGACTAATAGGTAAGACCTAGTTCTATCCCACAGGGGGAGCGTGGGCTCCTAAATGATTCTTAAAATCAAATCACCCATAGAGTGATTGACCTTAACTTTGGAAACCTCTATTCTTGATTCCTAGAAACAATGCCTTTTTCCCCATCTATGCAAGGCACAGCCGCTGGCCTAATCCTCTAGAGAGTAGGGTTGCCGAGGGGCCTACTTACCTAACGTAGAGCTTTCAGTTAATTCTGTTGGAAAGCTACCCGACTAATCGGGTCCACCCGTTCGTAGGATGGTGCCGTCAGGGCATTCCATCCTCCCACTTTCCACCCAACTCACGCATCAATTTTGTTATCTAATTATTCCTACCACGCTGTACAACATATATAAATAAGTTTCTTAATTAATGACCTTACACAGTGTTCGTTTAAATAATCTTTAAACAATGATACAACAATGCTAGCAAACAAGGGATTTAATAAAAAATAAATACAATGTTCAACTCTATCCATAGCCAGATCCAGGCTCTCTTATTTCTTTACTTTATTTTGTCGCCTGCTGCCGACGATGATCTAGAATTTGGCCTTCTAGCCTCTATAGACCAAGCAATCACTACGAGACCATACACCACGTCGTTGTTGGTAGCTGGCGAGGACTCAAGCTAGCTTGTCGCATTCTCAAGCTCCATCGCTTGATCCTCCTCCTGCTTCTCGGAGGGATGTCTACACGCTAAGGTGGGCTTATTCATTGCACTAGCCTGGGCCTGTAGAACTAGGCAACATTCATAACACTCGCCTAAACTGGCATGTCGCATCTTCCCAATGGTAGGAAGGATACCTTGGGCTGCCTCCGGGCCGCCTCACTAACGTTGTCGCCTGGCTACACAAGCACGAAAATGAGATTAGCATCAAGGCGGGGAGAAGATGTACATGTACTTTAACTTAATCAAGATAACAATACAATTGCTTAACTAAACCATAGGATATGAGAAACAACATCATCTTCTCGAGAAAGCAACAATTTCACAAGAATTTCGGTATTTCAAAGCAAAGAAAAGTAGCACCTACTTTCTTGCTTAATGCTAACATTAAAAGTCAATAAAAAAAACATCTTTTTAAACGATCATTAAGCATTTGGGGCATTCCCTCTAGGGTAGTTGTTATGCATGCTTCTCGAGGTAGTATTTTGGCATCTTCGAGGAGGAGCCATTCTTTCCACCTTCTTGTAACCAATGCCCCCGTGAACTCAATGCTTCAGTTAGATCGCAAATTGGTGTTTGTTTGCTCACTTTAGGAGCATAAAACTCTTATGTGGGAACCACCTCTAAGAGCCAAAGTGTGCTTACTAAAGTCACCACCGCTAATGGGGGAAGAAAGGTGTCCTTAAATTGGAATTTATGACAAAAACCTACACTTAGAGGGAGAGAAGGGGAGTTTCTCCCTTAAGTCTATTCACATAGGGTGGGGAGGGGGGGAGCTAAGGAAACCCTGTCCTTAACACAAGGGTGAGATGTTAAAAAAAATCCTATAGAGCCTACTTGAAGATGGGCTGAAAAGGGCTTGCTGGGGGAGAGGGGTTGCAGAGGGCTATCGGGTACAATCCTGCACAGAGTGTTGGGTATGGATTGTCGGGCATAGTTTTTGTACAGAGTATTGGGCACACGGATAGTGCAAGGTGTCAGGGTACCGGCCACGTGGAAGTTGGGGGGCCGGTGTACCAGTATAGGTGTAGGGAAAGGGAGAGCAAAACGGGGTGCAAAGGACGTTGTACGGTGAAAGTGCACCAATTTGTGGATGCATGAGTCTAGGGAAAGGGACGATGCCTGTACGCGGACAAAAGGTGAGATATGCATGTACCTTCTGGGTTAGTGGTCACGTGGGTGCCTACGTGGCGGCTAGTGGGAACCGTACACTAGGGCGGTCGTGGCCTTTGGTCCTTGCATGACCATTGTACGGGCGCTCAGGTATGTGTACGCCATCTTTTTGGGACGGGGACCCCTTTTTGGGGCGTTGGCCTCGATATGCATGCCGGTGCGCCCGTCTCAGCTACAAAATGTTTTTTTGGAGAAATTGTCCGAGGTGTTTCCCTGGTCGTAGAGGTGTAGTCCGTTCGTCAATCGGACACCCGATCATGCATTTATTAGGTTGGAAGTTTACCATACTTTAACTAAAAATCTTTGTAGAGGCTTAATCCGGTGTTCGTTTTTTAGTGCCGTAAAATCCTATAATAGGGTAAAATTGTGCGCAGAGTCCAAATTTGGACTCAAAATTTTAAGATTCCAAATGGAAATAGCTCAATTATTAAAATTGATGATTTTTACACTATAAAAGACCATAAATTCAACTATCAATTATACATATATTATTATTGAATGGGCTTGTTACATTATTGTTAAATATCTTAATCTATCTTATTATAGTTAAGTTCCAAGGATAGTTTCATGTTTACTAGCCATAATCTTATATATGTAAGGCCTGAGGAATTCACTTTCCATAGAAAGGCGATGTCACATGTATGCTTGAAACTCATAAAACCCCTCTATTTAAGTTTCTCTAAAAAATAAACTATACCCCTTTCTAAGCATATGAGTCCCAATTATGAAATTCAAGTACCCCCTATTTAAGGTTTTAAAATCAAATATCAGATATTCATGTTATACATGTGACAAGTTGTAGCCCATGTAAGTAGCACGTATGTAAGTGCTAGAAGAACAAAGACCTACATGTACTGAAAGATCCCTGCCACCTCCGCGCAATGAACTCGGGGGTGCTAGCAGGCAGAAGTAGCACTTCTTATATGCAGGGTAGAGCCTTTCACTCAGAGCCTCGCCCACCACGGATATCCAAACAAGAGACTAATCCCTCGGTTCTTCAAAAACCAAACCTGGAAAAACTTCCCTCGCACAAAAAGCATGGGCGATTCCTCCAGGATATTTTTATTCTATGAGTTAAGAGCCTTAACTAATCAAACTGATCCAACCAAACCAATAAGTCACATGGTCAGATCAAGGAAAAGACTTGCACTTGGATCATAGAGACCAACGCTTTTTTCCTAGTCAAGAGGCATAGCCGTTGATTCTTTTCCATAGAACAAGGACTATCTCGGATTTACTTCATCTATCGTACCATAACAGAATTGAGTCTCATTTGATCCATCAGTCCAGCCTAACCCCATCCAGTCCCATGGTTAGCCAACCACCCAACCACTGTGATAGGATCCATTTAGAAATTTGGTTATGTTTTGCCCCGGGTACCAGGGAAAAGAGTTCCCAAGTCCCCTAGCCGGCGCTTCATGCAAACTTCAAGATAGTCACACGACTTACACACCCAATATGAAATTTCCTGTTTCAAAGATTCATCTGTCTTTAAAACAATCTTTTAATGAAACCATAATATCACTGATCATAATCCTCCAAAATATCCGGTTGAATTCTAATTTTGAATCATTCTTTCATCGCTGTACCTATGGCATCATTGTCAACCAGAATGCTCACCACCTATTCACTCAGGGGCCTTTCAATAGTTCCTAGCTCATAGTACCCGGAAATATATTCACGTATAAAAATCCAAATGGACTCTCCGTTGAAGATTAGCAAGATCAATCAACAGATCCATATAAAAGAGCCATGGACTCATCCGTTGAGGACCTGCAAGGTCAATCAACTAGATCCATGCCCGAGTTCAGAAAACAACTCTAACACCTTGTTCCATTTTCTTCCTCGACGCACGTGTGGGTATCTTCCCCGACCCAGAGCCCGAGCACCGTATGGTCAGCACCCTCTAGGATCCTTCGGCAGGTCACCTAGCGCTTCACTCATAGGCCGCTTCCTTGGTTCCTCATCCACCGTACCGGAAGCTCACCATTTAAATCGAACCGATGCTGGTCAAGACCTCGGCCGAGACCTTGCTATGCGAGATGTCCGTTGACTCTATGTCAGCTATTGCAACTTTATCAATTTGGTCTCCACAACCTCATTCACAAGATGGTCAAAATGCTTTCCCAGCATTCTTGACATAAAACATTCCTTTAAAAACAGGCCATAAATACAGTTTCTAATGAACTCTCTTCTTTCCACATTGTTCCATATCATTTCTCGTTATTCCACATTCTTCTACATCAATTCACATTGCTTTTAATCCACATTCAATCATATCTATTCCCATCGTCCTTCATCCATTCTCATCCAATCACATTATATTACATCCCATCACATCTATCCACATCTATCCTCATCACATCTCATCCATTCTCATCTACCCATATCCACATCATTCACATCACATCTCATCCATTCACAACTACCCCGATCCACATCACATCACATCACATCCATTCACATCACATCTGTCCCGATTCACATCACATCACATCACATCCATTCACATCACATCTCATCCATTCATATCTATCCCGATTCACATCACATCACATCCAATCATTCACATCTATCCCGATTCACATCACATCACATCACACCTCATTCATTCACATCTATCCTGATTCACATCACATCCAATCACATTATATGACATCCCATCACATCTATCCACATCTATCCTCATAGCATCTCATCCGGAAATTGGGTCTTCAGATGGAAGTACCGCAATTGTATGGAATCCCTGACTTGCTTGAGGCCTAATAAGATGGTATTTACCTTATAACTCCAAGGACCATGACTACCCATATATACCGTGGGTATATCTGCAACTCTTACTGACAATATATACGAGTAAATCTAAGACCTTGAAATTATAAGCAAAAATGCTATCCAAATGATGAATTCGAATGCTGGTTGATATATGATTTTAGAATTCTGGTTGAGAATTGATGAGTTGATTTGGATTCTGATTGAAAGATAATGATTCCTGAATTCTGGTTGAAAGAAGATAAGTTGAACAAAGCCACAATGAGAATGAATGGGATAAATCATCCCAGTGATGATATTGGGTTATATATCCATCATATCTCAACCTTCAGTAGGATACCTAACCCTCGTAGACCTGCATACACTTGGATCACTACCAAAGTGTCCTTAAAATAGCCATGGTTCTCCTTACACTAGGAGTAACCACAGATTGAATGATGAGATACTCATCAAGACTCTACTTAGAGTTGCTAGAATCACCATTCACATATGAGTGACCTACTAAAAGATCATGCACAAAAGGTTGATCTACCTTTTTCTTCTCTTTGCATAATACATGTGTACCTACATTTGTCCTCAACCTGCTCTCTAGGTCCACTAAGCACATGTGATTACTGCTCTACATGTGGTGCAATATCAACACTTCTTACATCTACATCTTCTGTTTCCTTCACTGCTAGTGCATACTAGCTACTCATCTCGTCAAAGACAACATCTCTACTTACTTGCATCTCACGAGTGGTAGGATTATAACATCTTTAACCTTTTTGCTCCATAGCATAACTAATAATCTACCTTTGGATCCAACTTTGTTCTTACTTCATCATAAACATGCGCATATATAATAAACTCAAACACTTTAAAGTGAGACACATTAGGTCTTATGCCTGTAAACTTATGTTCAGGCATCATACCATGAAAAGCTGCAGTGGGTGTTCTGTACACAGTAGTTGCTCTAGTGCTTCTGCCCAAAAATAATGTGGCATATTCTTTCAACCATCAAGGCACGTGTCACTTTTGCAATGTGCCCATTTTTTCTTTCTACAACACCATTCTGTTTGCAGAGTGTACCTACATGTAAATTGTCTCTTGATTCCCTGCTTTCTCAATTAATCCTCGCTGAACTCATTGGAGAAATATTATCCCTCACCATCTGCTCTTAGGCATTTTATTTGCGTGCCTTTTTTCTTCTTGACCAAGATTTTAAATCTCTCAAAGTGAGCAAACACCTCACTTTTCTCCTTTATAAAGTAAACCCACACTATGACTTCAGCAAATCACTATGAGGTTAGTGGATTGTGCTGACAAATTGTTGCTGTTATCCCTTGACTCAACGGATCTAATTAAGGGATGAAAAATTGAAAACCTACATAACTGAATATCCCATGGAGGAATGTTCAGATGGAATTTTCGGTCTGATGGACCATTACTAAGTTAAGAATATGAATGAATTATTCTCTGATAATGAGTTCTGTATGTTCTTCTATTAGAAGGGATCTTTATCCCATGATTCTGTGGGGGGCTGACCAATCTAAAGAACCCTAGAATCAGTTGGATCTAAAGTCAGATTTGAATTATAAATAAAGGGACTTAACAAGAATTTTCGTATTGATAGGATCGTGGATTGAGGTCAACGTGGTAGGAATGTTAACCCCCAACTCGATGAGGAAGAGATCGACTTGGATGTTCGTAAAACTCTTCATAGATCGCAGCCTGGACCTTTCAAGGGTGAAGAGGAAAACTTGGGTGAGGCTATGGAGAAGTGGATCGAAGCAATGGAAGAATACTTCGATGTCACCAGGTACAATGAGAAAAGTAAAATGGTTCTTGCAAGGCTGAAGATAGTAGAAACAGCTAGAGTGGCATGGAGAAACCACTACAAGACAAACCGTCTGGATCGGAACACCCAGACATGGAATGATCCTAAAATTTACCTAAGGAAGAGATTCTGTCCTCCCGGCTTTTTGGTGGAAACCAAGATGAATGAATTCTTAGAGTTAACCCAGGGGAGTAGAACTATTGAAGTGTATCACCAAGCGTTTGCTCTCCTCCTCAAATACTCTCGCCACCGCTGGATGAAGAACATCTGATGGCCTGTTGAAAGATGTAATCGTGGTGTTGTGTGTATGTGTGAAAGCACCCTAGAGGTGCAAGATATTGTGGTGAGATAGGAATGCCACATGTAATATTGCATGGTGTGCGCTTTTGCCGCACAGGTCGTAGCTGGGGACTTGTCGGACACCGTATGCGAGCCACGAATGGCTGCAAGCATACAACCAGGGAAGGAAGCTCAAACAGAATGCCAAAGGGTGTGTCACTCACCGCTCAACCGCTGCCTTGAAGGATTCCCGCGTCGCAGCCGTGAAGGAGGAGCCGCCGTCGCCGCTCTACCGCCTCTCCGCCGCCGTGCCGCTACACAGTGCTCGATCGCTCTCTCACTCTCTCTCTCTCTCTCTCTCTCACACGCAGGAGAAGGAAACCAAAGAGATAAGGCAAGAGCACTCTTGTATTCACAACACATGAGAATGAGGATTTTAGGGTTACATTTGACTCATATAGGTGACTTGGCCGTTCACACTTGGGCGCCCATACATGGTCGGCCGACCCTAACCCTTATCCTACTGATATCCAAGGTGCGCCTCTCATCGGCGATCACCCAATCCCTTCATCCTTAACATATGGTGCCGACAAGCCCGGCCCATGACTCAGAATATTTAAATTAATGACGTAAAATATCGTACGTCGCCATGTCCGCCATGGGTTAACATGCCCCCCTTCCTGATGTAGATTCCGTCCTCGGAAGCTATGGTATGGTAAGCTCGAGAGGGTGTTGTGGTAGACCGTCTGCAAAACAGGGAAGTAGAGTGAAGGTATGCTGGAATTCAAAAGATATAAAGTGTATAAATTCAAGCATGTGACACCACAATAGATGTTGCTATGAGAACTTAGTTTAAGGGTCACATGAGTGAGCTAGTGTAGCAAATTAATAGGAGTTTAAAATTATTGAAAGGAATTCAAGAGTTAGCAAGGTGTCAAAGGTTAATCAAGGTTTATAACTGGCCTAAGTCAAGGAAAATAACCAAGCTTAATAAATAAACACATGACCACACTGTGTCTACTCTAAGAACAAGTTAATACCACAAGCCTAGGGAAACAAGAAACATCAGAGTTACAGGAGCTTTTTGCCTCTTTTTTTTTTTTTTTTTTTGCACGTGACAATTTTTACACACAATGGCGACCTTCCTAAGGCAAAACTAACATCGATCCTGGTACCATGTTTAACACAAAGCATTATCCAGGAATCTATTAGCTCACTTTAGGCAAGGCTACCCCCTACCAACCAAGGCATCGGTCTGGAGTAGAATACTCCTCGCCTACCAAGTATCAATAAGGCGATAGGCCAACATTAAAGCACATCATAGACTTGTATTGCCATTTATTGTAGGCTTTTTTTTTTAAAGTTTCTTTTGATCTTCGCTCCTGAACTAAAATGTGTTCTTACATCCTTTCGACAAGGGGTAAAAGCTATGTCCTAGAGGTCAACACACACACAGCCAAGTGTTCAAACATTAAGATGGTTTGACCCTAGACCTAAGACAATCGTATTCCAAGGTTAACTAAAGACGTCATGCTGCCTAGGAATATTTCCAATAAAGTTAAGCTCATTAATGATTTACACTAGCATGCAATCAACTTCAAAAACTAAGTAGTACATTGACAATTTCCATGTGGTCATGCCTTATAGTTTATGAAATTAATTGAACAGTAAAAACGGAAGAGAGTGGGTATGGAAGAATTACACCTGTAATTGAAGATTGATTTGATGAGACAGCTTGCAATTTGATGTAGATATATTTTGATGAACGTTGCGACAGTCTCAGGACTTGAAAGCGAACCCACCTCAAACTTTTTAACCTGTACAATCAACTAACAAGCACTATACCTCGAGAGGCACATCAGTGTGAAAATTTCAAGACTTGTTTAAGGAATCTGAACTAGAAAAAACTTGAAAACGCTAACCTACCTACCAGTCACCACACTACTACTGAGGATACGGTAAGAGGATGTTGTAGAGTCCTGGCTCTAGCCCTAAGGCTAAGCCTCTATCCGCATCATCCAAATAAATAAAATCAACCTCAGTAGTGCCATGAGTTTCATCCGTCCATTCATCATTGTCAGATATTTCCTTTTCATTTTCCCATCCACATAGACTCATCAAAAATGTAACCATGCGAGGATAGTCATCTTGTGGAAAAGGAAAGCATTGGGCTATCGGGGATATGTCCTCTACGGAGTAGGGGTCAGTCATGGTCAATAGGCGAATTAGCCATTCTAATTCCTTAATATTTTTCTCTCTGGCTAGTACATCTATATGATCCCATTCAGTTTCAATTACAGGATAGCACATGTGGAATATCTGAGAAAGGTACAGATGATACCTCTCACCAAAGGTAGGAGTGGATGAAGTGTATGATGATCGTGCATCTGCCATATCTGCAAACACAGATATAGCATCAGTAGGTTTGTAACAGGTCAATCTAGTTCTTGATTGTATACGGATATCTCTGCTCTTAACGTGCTCTTGCTCTTTTTACTATTTTTTTATTTTCTTTTCTTTGTTTTGTTTTATGTATGAAGCTATATATATACATCCCCTTGAATTTGGCAATTACATGGTCAGGGGAGAAGGTTAAGGAGGAAGCATTAGAATGTCGAGCGTGAGTACATGCTCCCCCTTTCCTTGGGTAGATCATATTATTTGCAATGATGTTGCAGCCTCTTGGAACCAATTTGTCCAGCGGGTCATAGGTTGTGATGTGGGCAGATAGCTTTTTATGACCCTTGTGGCCACATCCAATTGCAAAGATGGTAGTGTACGCTCCCATTGACGAATGGAGGAAATGGTTTCCGACGATACCAGGGGAGACGTAGACTTATCGATTTTTTGTTGGGTGTTGACAAGAGTAGGTGTAGAGCATGTAGAAACTTCTATATGAGTGTGTGCCTGGCATGAGGAGCTAGAAGCTTCATGTGGCTCCCCCCTTCCTGAGCTAGGTGGTAATGATCGATATCGTTTGGGAATCCAAACTAACTCTGGAAGAAGTGGTGCGGAGCACTCCATTACCTTTCCCTTACCACGATCTTGAATTGTCTTTGGGGTGGCAACAATTGGTTTGCAAGGTTTCACAGGTGATGTAGAGGGATTCAGCTTATGTTTAGGGACCCAAATCTGGTCATTCCCCTCGTAGTATGCTTGGGCTACTAATAATTTTTTAGGGATCCACCGCGATGTTACATTGCCCTTTCTCGGGTGGGTAGCTGCTTTCCTTTTACGAGGCTTCTTGGTGGCTGAACGAGATTGAGCAGGGGAAGTAGCTGTTAACGAAGCTTTGGGGACCCATTTGTATGTACTCCTTGGCATAGTAAGCGAAGCTTTAGGGACCACCTTGCCTGTTTCCACTCTTGGCGTTGAAGCGTTAGAGGGGTGGCCAACAATCGAAGATCGTTTTGCCACTGGACTTTGTGATTTTTTGTTATCTAATATTTGAGTGGATGACTTAGGTGCGGGATTTTGAGCGGTCAGACCTAGTGTTGGTTCTTGCGTTGTGACTTGTCTAGTTGCCCAATCGATATTGCACTTGGTGGCCATCATCCATTTGCGCCCTAAGATTACAGTCCCTTCCATGGTTCCAGCAGGCATAACAAAAAAGCTTTGAATTATGGTTCCCTTGTCATAAGCAACCGGAGTGTGCAGAATTCTTGAGACAGGGGTTTTCTTCTTGTTGATTCCCTGGACTTGGATAGAACTCTTGGTTAAAGGTGGTTTTCCCAGTTGACACCACACGCCATATGATAGCAAATTGTGTTGAGCTCCTGTATCCAATAATGCATTATACAGCACCTCCCCGTAAGGACTCTGTAACTCAATTGGGTATCTTAGAGGTGGGTCAGATTCCAGTGCATCCTCTTCTGCTTCCTCGAAAAATACTTGCGTAATTCCCAAGTTGGCTTCTCGTTGTCTCTTAGCACGCTGTTGACGTTCTTTGGCTTCAACTCTTGCTTGTATCTTTTTAAGCTCAGCTTGTTCTTTAGCTGCCTTCTTTTGATGGATTGCATGTAACTCCTCCTGGCTCAGGGGGTCATAGTATCGTTTGAATTTACTCCCATTAAGGAATCCAATGGTTTCAACTCCGTCGAGAGTCTCCACTCTGATGGTACCTTGTGGGGTAATTTCACATACTCTATACGGTCCCTTACCAGCATATTTGAGCTTCTTTTTTTCGTTTCGCACTCCATACATCAGGACTTTATCCCCAACCTTGATGTCCTTGTCCTTTAGATGGCGATCAAACCATTTTTTCCTTCTATCCTTCTCCACAAGGGCATTGTATACAGCCAATTGTCTTTCTTCATTTAGCCGCTCAAGGATATACAGACGTTCTGCTAAGGGATTACCATCCCAACCCTCTTGAGTAGCAACACGAAGACTTGGAATGACAAATTCCCACGGCATGACTGCTTCTTGGCCATATACCATTTTGAATGGTGTACAATTAATAGCCACTTTGTACGCAGTACGATAGGCCCATAAAGCTGTCGTAAGCTTTAGATCCCAATCCGTGCGATGAGCTTCAACTGTCTTTGTCAAAACAGAGATTAAAGTCTTGTTGGTACTCTCAGCTTGGCCATTCGCTTGCGGATAGTAAGGAGTAGATTTATGATGGGATATCATGAAATTTGTTGTGAGCTCCTTAATCACTTCATTTATAAAATGCGTACCATTGTCGCTCACAAGTTCAAAAGGACAGCCAAAGCGTGTGATTATATTTTCAAAGAGGAACTTGGCTGTTGTCCTCGCATCTGCCTTACGTGTCGCTTTCGCTTCAGCCCATTTGGTCATATAGTCAGTGGCCACAATAATATAGCGAGATTGTGTGTTTCGGGCCGCTGGACTAATTGGACCTACAAAGTCTAAACCCCACTTTTCAAATGGTTGGTTTACTTTGATTGGATGTAGGGGCATCTGATCTTTCCGTTGGGGTTTCTTGTATCGTTGGCATTCATCGCAACCCTTCACAAAGAGTGATGCATCTTGGAACATAGTGGGCCACCAATACCCTGATTGTAAGATCTTTCGCGCAGTTAAGTCTCCTGAGAAGTGACCACCGGCTACGCCCATATGTGCCTCTTGCAAGATGTATAGATACTCATCCTCTCGGGCACAACGCCTAAGAACGTCATCCTTTCCTCTTTTATAAAGAGTCCCGACTATCAGGCAATAGGGTTCGCATTCTTTGATCAACTTCCGAGCTAGATCTTTACGAAGCTCCTTGGGTGGAAAGCCATTAACCAAAAAGTTAACAATTTTCTCACTCCATTCAGGCATTGTCTCCACCATGAACAGGGAAGTGTCAGGTAAGTCATCATCAACCCCCGTAGGAGCCTCACCATTAGGTATGCGAGACAAATGATCAGCCATAACATGTTTCTTGCCAGGTCTCACAACAACCGTGAAATCAAACTCAAGGAGAATCAATAGCCATCGTGTGATTCTTCCTGTGGAGCATGGTTTGTTTACCAGATACAATAATGCTTGATGATCCACATAGAAAACAAACTTGGTGGCAAGGAGGTAATAACGAAATTTCCTTACTGCATATATCATTGCCAACCCTTCTCGCTCCGTAGTGGTGTAGTTCATCTCAGCATCGTTCAACTGGCGACTGGCAAAGCTAATGGGGTAGTCTAGCTTGTGTTCTCCAGGTTGAGTTAACACACACCCAATAGCAAAGTTTGATGCATCAATATGCACATGGAAGAGTAAATCCCAGTTAGGCATTCTCAAGATTGGAGCACTCGCCAAGGCCTTCTTTAATAGCTCATAGGCACGGTCACATTCTTCGGTCCAAATAAACTCGATGAGAAGCTTATACAATGGTCGAGCTATCTCGGCGAAGAAGAGAATAAACCTTCGATAATAACCAACGTGACCCATAAAGCGTTGGACTCCCTTGTAGTTGGTGGGTGGGGGTAATTCCAGAATGACCTTGATTTTACTCTCGTCCGTGGAAATCCCATTTTTGGACACTATATGCCCTAAGATAACTCCGTGTTTAACCCAGAATTGGCATTTGAAAGGATTCAAGGAGATGCGATATAATCTACACCTTTCAAATATTTTTCGTAAACACATCAAGTGCTCGTCCCAAGAGGAATGAACACAAAGATCGTCTAAGAAAGCTTCACAGAAGTCCCTTAGATATTCCTTAAAGGCCGTGTTTATCAATCGTTGGAATGTTGCAGGTGCATTGGTCAGGCCAAAAGCCATGACGCGAAAGGCAAACACTCCAAACTCCGTGATAAATGCTGTTTTAGCTTGGTCCTCGTCTGCAATTGTGATCTGATTGTAACCCGAGTACCCATCTAAAAAGCTATATGCCTCCTTGCCTGCTACTCTTTCAAGCACATGTTCAGAATATGGCAAGGGGTAATGATCCCTTCTGGTGGCTGCATTAACCTTTTTGAGATCAACGCACACTCTGAGTTTCCCATTCTTCTTTGGCACGATGACTATCGGAGAAACCCATTCTGAGTGCTCAATTGGGTATATGAATCCACATTTTACCAGCTTTTCAATTTCCTCTTGTACAATCTTTGCGTACTTAGGATTCATTGGGTAGGGACGTTGCTGGACTGGTTTAGCAGTGCTAATCATTGGAATCGTGTGTTGCACCACCGAAGGTGGAACACCCTTCATATCATGATATGTCCAAGCAAATATGTCCTTGAATTCTTTAAGAAGCTTCATAAGTGCAGCTTCTTCCGCCTTGGTGAGGTCTTGAGCAATAAAAATTGGTTTAGACTCCTCACCCGGATCTGCTAAGTCTATCTCCTTAACTACCGCAGGGCCATCGTAGACACCGCTACTCCCATTGGTAGGCGTTCGTTGGGCTTTTGTGTAGACTACTTTACGTTCCCCTGTGGTGAATGATTTGAAATGCTCGGGTGCGGGGTGTAAGTCTACTGGTTCTTGTTGTGCCAGGCTTTTTTCTTTCAATTCCGCTTCCTTTTGTTGCTGAGCCAACTCTTGGTTTTGCCGCCTTCTTGCAGTACGACTTAGTTTTGGCTTCTCATCAATTTCTAATTGGGCGACGTCATGAGGTTGCGGAATACACCACATGACACTTTGGAGATATTGTCCCCAATTATTAGCTATCTTTCGATGAGCATCAATGGCTCCTACATAACTAAGCCATTCTGCAGTGGATCTTTCCTTGTTTATTGCAGTGCGTACATTAGCTCGATAGCGTTGGCGCTTATGTCTCGTTTTCTTCTTACCAAGTTTTTGATTTTTGTTTCTATCAGATTCGGACTCACTTGGTCGATCTTCATTTTCGGATGAACTGCAGGAGGCCACTGTCCTAGGCCTTGAGCACCTTGATTCCACATTTGGGTGAATATTTGATTCATTTTCTCCATCAGGCTCAGGGTCAGTTTCTTCTTGAGATTCATACTCAGAGTTGCATTGGTCAGAGTCTTCGCTACTTTTAGTGTCGGTGGAGTTTGCCACGTTCTCGCCATCAGGAGTCAAGTGCATAACACCTATCATGTTTATTGGCACTAACGGTGGCATATCTTGCCCCTCAGGTGTTACCCAGCTTGTGCCTCTATTCCCCCATGTGTCTATGGTTGCCGCTAGGTGTACCCAATCCACGTTATCCGACTCAGTCATACCCGGTAGAACATCCATATAAGGAGAATCTTTCCCATCATCAGTCTCTTTTTTGCATGTATAGCAATATCTTAATGGGGCAGAGTGAATAGTGGTATCTGATCGATTATCGATGATAACCTTGCTTCCTAAAGGATGTGCACGACCATTCTCAAGATCAACTCGAATGACAGAGTCCTGGAATTGTAGATAGACATGGTTTTTCGACCAGTCATGCACCATTTGTGCTTCCCTCATGAAAGGACGTCCTAAGATCATTTGATATGACATAGGATGCTTGGAGAAATCCATTATAATGAAGGTATGTTTTACCTTGTATCCCAGGACCTTGATCTTGAGGTCCCTTAACATTCCAATAGGTTTAGCTATGGTTCCGTTTGCCATCTTAACCACTATGTTTGTGACTTCAAGGTGAGGCCTTCCCATAGATTCCCAACAGTTTTTAGTCACAATGCTCACTCCAGCACCACCATCAAGGATTCCCTTTAGAGTTAATCCCTTGGTAGTAATGGGGAGGGTGGCATTAGATTTGTCCCCTTCAAAGTACTGTCCCAACTTGTTAACAGGTATTTCCACGACCGAGTTTTCATCTAGGTTGGGTTGTAGATCCCAATGTTCTCCTTCATCTTGAAGCGAGTCGGGTCTATCCATATTTGCAAATTGTGGTAGCCCCGCCTTTAGTTCTCCATTGAGAAATGCCCGAAGAGCTAAGAATAGCTCAGGATCTCCGTATAATTTGGATATGATCGTGGTTCTGATCTCAGAGGACATGAAATCCATTAACTTAGACACATTCAACGGTACTTTTCGAGACATCGCCCCTTGACTAGGGACTGGTGAAGATGGAATCACTTCCTCTTCGATGGGGTCAGGCATTCCCTCACTAAACATTCTTTCAAGCAAAAAGGGTGTTTGCCCACTTCCTGATGTTCTATCCTCACTTTCTTCTCGAATGATACTCGGTATAGCTAACGGTTTATGGTTCCTGTGAGGCTGAACTTGCGTAGGAAACACTGTGTCTGGAATTTTGATTTTTCTCGGGTTTGGCTCCAGTTCTCTTTGTGTTTCTTCCACCAAACCCCTTAAGTGTTGCACTTGTTCAATCTCCTCAACTGGGTTTGGGTAAGTTCCAATCTTTTTCTTGAGGGTTTTTGGCCCACGTGGCTTGTCTTGGGGAGTCTCAGTCAATTTGGGTGGTCGAGAGGGCATTAACTGACTTGGTTGTGGGGCCGAGGAAGTTTCCTTCTGTTTCCCCTTATTTTTGTACTCGCTTGATTCTCCTTCATTGAGCTCCCGATGAGTGGGTTCCTCCCTTAAGGTAGTGGCTTTGGTCCCCATGGTTTCTATTGAATCAGAATCATCTTCAGGATCATTCATATACACGGGGTCGTCTCCTGTCCCTATGTTGGTCTTTGAACTGGGCTTGGAGCTCGTGGCATTAAGCGATCTCTTTCGTCGTGTTTTCTTTTTCTTTGCCTGAGCGATTGATGCAGTATCCCTCTCTTCAAGAATGTAGTTTTGATTTTGAAGCATCGATCGTGTAACTACATTCGCGGGTACAACAGGTGTGGTTCCTCGTGCTTGGTTGGTGACCTCAAGCAAATTCAATGGCGTAATCTTGGGTGCATTAGGATTATGTGGACATTGAGCGATCAAATGATCTATGCCACAACGATTACATGTAAGTACCGGCATTCCCGATGTGCTCCCTTGATTTGGTTGCATTTGAGTGGCGATCTTCTGTAGCCTATTAGGGCACTCCGCTACACGATGCGGTCCACCACACTCGTAGCATTGAAGAGGTGGTCTCCTTGCCATGGTATTAAGGTTTTGCCCTCTTGTGGCAAGAGCAGCCGCTTGATATACAGGCTTGACTTGCCCGAAATGATCCTCCATGTAGTACTGGGGAATCATTTCAAATGTATCAATCCCGTATGGAGCAGTAGGGTCTATCTCCTCTTCATAATCCCCACATGCACTATGTGACTCACAACCCATCTGGTTTATTGGGGTAATCCTTGGATGTGGAGGTTGTGGTCCTAGCACTGGCGGTGGTAACGGCACAGACTGGACTACATTCGGATTCCTTGGAACTATGTGCTGTGACGGTTGCTCGATAGGTTGTGCAGGCATTAGCGCGGGTACTTGAGGTATGTTTGACCAAGCTAGTGGTGCCTGGTTTGCCAACATTCGCTTAAGTGTTAGGCAATCTTTAGATTGATGGCCATACTTACCACATGCATTGCAATTCCCATTGAATTTGACTCTGAATGTGGGACATTCACTTGTGCTATGTGGTCCTAAGCACACCGAACACCATTGTTGCTCTCTCCTTGGGTACATATGGCTATTCTGAGGAGCTCGATTACCCCTAAAGTATTCTTGGAGAGCCTTAGTAAGGTCGGTCATAGACATTTCAGATATCTTGGGCTCCTTGGCAATAGGTTTTATCGTCATTGGCTCGTGCCCAGATACTTGCGAACTAACAGATTTTGTTTCTGAAGACACCTTTTTACCTGCAATCATCAAGTTGTCTTCTAACTGGATTGCATTGGCCGTGACTGCTTCCCACGTTGTAAGACCTCTAATGACTAGGCCATTGTAAATGTCCTCGTGGCGCAATCCTCGGATGAATCTATCGAGGAGTTGGTTGTTATTGAAGCGTTCATCGGGAGTGCAGCGAGAATTTAGATGCTTCAATCGACTTATAAAGTCTCTCACTGACTCCCCTTCCTCGCGTTCAGCTTTTTGGAGTTGAGATGCTACCCCCCAAAGCACACCCTCGCGTATGTATTCTTTCAACAACAATCTCTTGAGAGTGGGGTAGTGAGTGCGCTCTTCAACCCTTAAGGTTCGATACCAATCTCCGGCCTTCCCACTCAAGGTTAAGCCTAAGGCTTTACACTTGTGCAGCTCATTGTGCTCTTCCAAGGAATCACACACGTGTTCAAAGACTTCAATGTGCTTCCTAACATCCTCGTTACCACTGAAGTTTTGAGTGAGCTTAGCCACTTGTACTGCCTTGCTTCTAGGTTCTCTCTCAGGCATACCCCGCATGTTTTCTGCAATGGATCGTCCGATCGTCTGAGCAAATGCTGCGAGATCACCTAAGTGAGCAGGCATAGTTGGTGGAGGCACTTCTGGGATAGCCTGGCTGATAGGAGTTGGCGTTGGTCTGAGTAAGTTGGCAAATGACGTAGGATATGATATGTGACTAGGCCTAGCTCCCCTTGGATAATGGTTATGATAAGGCGGTCTTGGAGCATACGCCATTGGCATACTAGGAGGCGTAGGAGCTACATGGGCATGAGTAGCAATAGGTACATAAGGCCGATAGGCACTACCATGCACTGTTGTAGGTACTGTTCCACTAGGTAGTGGTGTCGTACTAACTACAGTGGTAACAGGTGCACTTTCTGTCATGCTCATCATTGGGGTAGGCATTGTGGATTCCCTAATGGAAAGTTGAGCCAAGGTTGGAAAGGTAAAGTTATTGCTCGTGGGCTCAACCTGCATTGAGACTCCAGGCAAAACAACATATGAAGGGTCTATGGGACTCACCGAGGGAGTCTCCAATTGTGATAGGGTTGGTTGTTTGGCCTTGCCCGTATCCAAAAACCTCATAGGGCCAGTGGAAACTAGGTCCACTCCCCTATTTTGCCTCTCAATTTGGATAATTCTATGAATAACATCACATATCATTTGCTGTTGCTCCTCTAGATTAGTGGCGCTAGATGTGGATCGTAGGACTTCTAACCAACCTACATGGTATGTGTAACCCGTGTATAGGTCCGTTAGAGTCTCTGTGTGTAGATCATATTCCCAATTTTCATTGAGAAATATCCCATCTAGACTTGGTGTGCCAAATGGTTCTCTTGAAGTGGACGCAATGTCACTTCTTATGGATTGGCTTCTAGGGACCTCTACTTTAGGAAGAGCATCGGAATGTGGTAGCTCAGTAGGGCCCTCATTAAACGAAGTGGGTAGAATATCCACATGGACACTCTTTGGGAGGGTAGGGCCTACATAAGATGTGAATGGCGAATCTACTACCCCTCCTTCCTCATTTACTTCGCTTGTCGCATGTTCAGAGCGTGTAGCTCTACTAAAGGTCTCTATTAGACGACTAAACATGCTAGATCCGGGTTGTGGGGCCCACACTGGCATGTTTTGGCTTGTCTCCTCAGGGTTCTTGGTAGGGTGCCCTTCCATGGCTTCTGAGTCAGAGGATGAGTCACTATCCACTATTCGTGGATCTTGGGTTGCACTCCCTTGGGTTCCAGCCAAAGGCCAAGATGCCAACGTGGAGGGATGGTGTGAGCCTGCGTAGACTGAAATGCTTTCTAGTGGTTCAGGCTCTAGCACCCGACCAGAACGTAGATGCATGTGACGTGGGTACCCTACGTGCGTTGGTAACTACCCTTGAAGCCCACACAAGTGGTTTCTTGGGTATTTTGCACCTCGTTTTTACTTGTTTTTAGATTGTTTTTAACTCGTTTTTGACCCCCTTACTTACGGTCGAACTTGGACTAGGGCGTGTGATAGCTCGAAACGAGCGTATCGTTTAAAGGGTCCTAGTGTGCTTTACAGCACCGTATTCGCCTATCTAGAGCTCCTGTAGTCCTCAAAATAGTCCGTTTCCTTTGGGGGGAAGGGGCAAAAGCCTATTTGCTTGTGGAGGAAAGGGTGAGGGCTTTATCCCACATGCTCACTTTACTCCTTGGGGAGTGGGCTACATATAGGGCACGACTTCCCATAAGCTCTCACTTGAGAGAAAGCTATGGAGGCTCACTCTCCTATATATATATATCAAAAGACCGAGACCGAGACCGGGGCCGGGGTCGTGGGTCAATTGGGGTTCTTTCTTTTCAAATTTTTTTTCTCCAATTAGAAAATCTTTCCTCTCCACATGTTTGGTTCTTTCTTTGAAAATAAAATTTAATTTTTTCTTTTTTCTTTTTTATAATTTTTTTATTTTTTATTTTCTGTTTTTTTTTGTGAGATAAGTTTTCTAGGGTTTCCTTAGGGTTCAGCCTTGGCCGCGGTGCAGTTCGCACACACAACGCAGATCTGGGGATTCAGAAATCCCTCTCACACGCAGAAACCAGATAACAGAACGTACGCCCACACGCGGAGCGAAAATATAACAAAAGAAACAGAAATGCAGAAGACAAATTGCAGAAACAGGGATTGCAAAACACAGAAACACCTCAACAACAAACACACAGTCGCTTTCCTACAGTGCAGATTAAACTTCACGCAACAGCCGAGCTGTAAACTGGAGCTTGGTGCAGGGCAACTCCCCGGCAGCGGCGCCAAAAATGTGCGCTTTTGCCGCACAGGTCGTAGCTGGGGACTTGCCGGACACCGTATGCGAGCCACGAATGGCTGCAAGCATACAACCAGGGAAGGAAGCTCAAACAGAATGCCAAAGGGTGTGTCACTCACCGCTCAACCGCTGCCTTGAAGGATTCCCGCGTCGCAGCCGTGAAGGAGGAGCCGCCGTCGCCGCTCTACCGCCTCTCCGCCGCCGTGCCGCTACACAGTGCTCGATCGCTCTCTCACTCTCTCTCTCTCTCTCTCTCTCTCACACGCAGGAGAAGGAAACCAAAGAGATAAGGCAAGAGCACTCTTGTATTCACAACACATGAGAATGAGGATTTTAGGGTTACATTTGACTCATATAGGTGACTTGGCCGTTCACACTTGGGCGCCCATACATGGCCGGCCGACCCTAACCCTTATCCTACTGATATCCAAGGTGCGCCTCTCATCGGCGATCACCCAATCCCTTCATCCTTAACATATGGTGCCGACAAGCCCGGCCCATGACTCAGAATATTTAAATTAATGACGTAAAATATCGTACGTCGCCATGTCCGCCATGGGTTAACACATGGTGTGAGAGTTGACCAAAAGAGTGGAAAAGGAGTTGCCACATGGATGATGATGTGTAAAGTGGGATAAGGCTAGAAAGCCTATATCATTGTATGGTTCATTGTGATATGCAAGGGAATAGTGTTGAGTGTGCAATCTCTCTCTGTCTAGTTATGGAGTTTCTTGTGTGGTTTAATCCACCTTAATTATGTTACTTAATCTATGTTTATCACCATGATCAATCCCATTTCTAGAATCTCAACATGGTATCAGAGCCAAATGGGCTCTTAGTCATGGTGATTATTATGTATATTAGCTTGCTTATGTGTTCATTTGATTAAGCATTATTTTCAGTTTATTATAAAAAAAATTATGCACTCAGAATATCATTTGGATTTGCATTTGTGAGGATTTGAGAGGAGATTTGCATTTGTGAGGAATTGAGAGGAGATTTACAACAAGGAGGTTGCATAGAAGCTGCCCAAGAGAGTTGCAAATGGAGTTTTGCAACATGGAGAGCTTGCTCATCATCATCAAGGAAGCTGAAAACGAAGATTTCAGCATTATGAAGGCTATGGAGTCTTCATCATCATCAAGGAGAAGCTGCCAAGAGAAGATATGCTGCTGATTATGCCTCAAGAAGGTTGGTTTTGTAAAGTTTGGCCTCAAAGTTTTATGTTTGAGCATGGAAGAATGCTCTATGAAGGGTTACTATGTATGGGATTTGTGTATCCCATGAATCTTGTGGAGGTGCATGCTTGTCAAGATGATGGCAAGTGAGATGGTGAACTCAATGGAGTTCACATGTGCGTGCATCAAGAAGAGTTACACTTGTGAATGTTTGCTCAATGGAGGAGAGCAAAGAAGGGGATGGAAACCTTGGCAGTTCCCACATGCTTATGCACCTTTGGTTTAAAGAGAAACCGTGTTAAGAAGCAGCCTTGAAGGTTTAGCATGCAAAGAGGAGGAGCATGCAAATTTTGAGCTCAATTGGGAGCTCATGGTGGCCTAATTAGTGGTCACATTGTGGAGGTTGGTTGAGCCATGTTAATGGCTTGTTGTGGAAGATGAAAGAATGGTGACTAAAAGAACCTACGTGTGGCAAATGAGGTTATAGGTATGAATATTGAAAGTTCAGCAAGGCAAGAGAGTAGAGCAAAATAACCTGCACACAGAGGTGTAGTTGAGTATAGTGAAGCCTTTGGAGAAGACAGAGAGAATGCCAACTAGAGATTTGGTGCATGTAAGCAACATAGAAGAAGTAAGTTTGCGCGTGGGAACTCTGAGCAGCCAACAATGCTAAATTACTTGAAGATTTTGGCAATGATAATGATCTGCAGCACAGCAGCAGAGATAGAAGAGTGCTAAGGATGCAGTTCTTGCACACGGCTGCACAACAACCTGTGCTAGTGGAGATTCAACATTAAGAGCAAACAAGCTCACAGCAGATTGAATGAGAGAGTAAATGCAGTTGGAGAAGAAGGAGCGCATTCGAAGTACGTTCAAGCAGTTGTAGGCTCATGAAGAAACCATCTTTGGCAAGAAAGCGGGTGCGTAGTAAAGGTAGTGCAGGAGTAGGAGCTAAAGGAGGCGTAGCGAATTAGAAACACCTGTACTTGAAGATTTTGGCAATGATAATGATCTGCAGCACAGCAGCAGCAGAGATAGAAGAGTGCTGAGGATGCAGTTCTTGCACAAGGCTGCACAACAACCTGTGCAGGAGTAGGAGCTAAAGGAGGCGTAGCGACGAATTAGAAACACCTGTACTTGAAGATTTTGGCAATGATAATGATCTGTAGCACAGCAGCAGCAGAGATAGAAGAGTGCTGAGGATGCAGTTCTTGCACAGGGCTGCACAACAACCTGTGCTGGTGGAGATTCAACATTAAGAGCAAACAAGCTCACAGCAGATTGAATGAGAGAGTAAATGTAGTTGGAGAAGAAGGAGCACATTCGAAGTACGTTCAAGCAGTTGTAGGCTCATGAAGAAACCATCTTTGGCAAGAAAGAGGGTGCGTAGTAAAGGTAGTGCAGGAGTAGGAGCTGAAGGAGGCATAGCGAATTAGAAACAGCAACAATGGGAAACTTCTGGTTCCATCAGTAAATCAGGTGGTTGGAAAAGCTCCGCCAACTGCAACTACTGATGAACAACCAAAGATCTTTCGTATGAAGCTGTGGGCGATTAATGAAGTGCGTGCCAAGTCCAAATTTTGGTACTTCTTGGGAGGACGGCGAGGTTGCAGAGGTTCAAAGCAACACAAGCCAAGGTTGGCTATGGCGGTGACTGCAACAAATTATGCAGGGCAACATGAAGAAGAGGACAACAACCAAGCATTGATTGTGGGTCCCAAAGCTGGCACGTAAACCAACTGGAGTCTGATCGTGCTACAAAACAGCTCACGAGAGCTCACACATTCAACGGCGAGCACCAACTGCTTAACTGAAAAATAAAAAATTTTAAAATTTTTTGTTTGGTTCAATTTACCCTTAATCAGTAAGGGTTGCTTTACATCATTCCCTCATAAGCCTTAGTTCACATGGTTGTTAAATACTTGTTGTAAAAACACAAGTGAAATTAAAAGTAGTTGATACATGTTCGCACACACACATCGAGGGTCCCCTGCCCGGTTGTGACCAAGGGGTTTGTAATTTTATTTTTCACCCAAATATGATGATGGACAATTGTCCACGAGCATGCGTGCTCAGAACGGAAAAATTTTGTAATCATCCACGGTATGAGGGTAACCATGCCCGAGCTCACCTAGAAGCTCGAAATGAGTGTTGCGTGATGTGTGCAAGAGCGATGCACATGTGAGGTGCATGCGCATGGGTTGGTTCCCACCCGAACTTCCATGTTCAAATCGGACTCAGTGGTTCCGCTGTGAGCGAGTCGGCTCAAAATGGACTAGGTGTCTAAGATGGTAGACACGCGCACACATGTTTGGTTGATGGACACTCCAATGTATCATTGAGGGGGAGTGTTGAGAGGTAGCGATTGCGATTGTGCAATGCTACATTGATATGGGTGATGGATGATGGGTGAGTTGTGGAACACCTCGATTAAGAGGGGGTGTTGAAAGATGTAATCGTGGTGTTGTGTGTATGTGTGAAAGCACCCTAGAGGTGCAAGATATTTTGGTGAGATAGGAATGCCATATGTAATATTGCATGGTGTGTGAGAGTTGACCAAAAGAGTGGAAAAGGATTTGCCACATGGATGATGATGTGTAAAGTGGGATAAGGCTAGAAAGCCTATATCATTTAATGGTTCATTGTGATATGCAAGGGAATAGTGTTGAGTGTGCAATCTCTCTCTCTCTAGTTATGGAGTTTCTTGTGTGGTTTAATCCACCTTAATTATGTTGCTTAAACTATGTTTATCACCATGATCAATCCCATTTCTAGAATCTTAACAATGGCCAGGCTCATTTGGGGACTGAATAAACCTTTGAATATCCTAGTCAATAATGCCAAGCCAATTTCCATGGCCAAAGCAGTGCGGATGGTGAAGGATTTCGCCAAGGCCTTTGATGTCAAGGTCCCGTCAAAGCCAGCACCATCATCTTTCAAAAGATCTCTAGCTCCAGAAGGTGATTTCAACCTTCCACCGCCTAAGAGACAACAAGGTCAAGCTCAGGATATGGAAAGTTCCAGAATGGAAGAAAGGTCCTTTTCCCAGAACTCAATCCCCTGGAATTCAACTTCAGAAACTCTACCCTTGAACAAGGAAGTGAAATGCTATAATTGTCAAGGATCTCGACATCATAGTATGGATTGCCCAACTCCTTTTGGATCAAGGTTTTCGGGGCGAGGAAATCAGGGACCAAGATTCCAGACTCCAGCTCCTTCCTTCCAAAGTAATCAAGTTCCTTTCTGCCAAAATCAGAAAAATCCCAGAGGTAGACCCTCTAACCAACCCTCAATTTCAATCCAAAGTGATGCAAGACCTCTGCCTCAGAATAGGGGAAGTCAAAGAGAGATGTTCCCAAATCGGCCATCCACTTCCAAGGCAGTAACGCTGGAAGTGATTGAAGAAGAAGAAGATGCAAGAGATTATACTCCACCTGCGAGATGAGGACATCTCACGTTTTTTAAGTGGAGTAGGATGTAAGATTCCTCCCTCCATCTTTTGAGGTGTAAAGGTGTAAGAACCTACCCTTCTGTTCTTGTAATTATTCCCCTCTCTCAAATTGAAGAAAGATCTTGTTTTACCCGGTTTTGGCTTAGAGAGAGAAAATGTCTAGAGAGAGATAATTCAAAATTGAGATATCTTTGGATATAAAAATCCTCCTAGTGTCTAAAATAGTTTCCCCTGAAACAGATGTTCAAAATAAACTTTCCAATGTGCATTAGAAATCAATTAAAAATGATATAAGGGACCTTAGCCTAAGGGTCTAGATTTTCAAAAAAATGGATTATGGTCCAATTAAGGTTCCTATGGGCCAATAGGATTAATCCAAGTGTTGGGATGAGATGAATCCAAAGAATAAAAGAAAATACCTAAAAATGAGTAAATGCTCATCTAAGATGAAGAGTTGACTGAGTACAAGGTTTATTAAGAGATATTTCTAAAAAAATGAGATATTTTTGAGAAATGATGAATTTTTGACACCTTGGTAAGGAGGGGGACACCTTTAAGGTAGGCACCTAATTCACACATGTGGATGAGTTTTTAATTCAAAAAAATTGTGACATTTTTATCTCTCCTCTCTCCTGGATCAAACCAAATCAACAAGGGAGCCAAACTGGTCTAAATCTTGTCCAAATTCAGCCAAACTAAAGCTGAAAAATTCTAAAACTTAGTTGGACTCAGTTAGTGGCCTCCCTCAGATATAAATAGACCCTCATTCTTTTGTATTCTCATCTTTGAGCTATACCATGCCAGTATTACATGCTAGTATTATATTAAAATAATGATATATTCTATTATCCCTTAAAAATCCTCTACTTTTGGAGAGACTGGAGCTTCTCTATCTCTTCAACAATCCTTGGAGCTTTCTTCTCAACATACTAAACCAATTGATTGGTTAAGATCTTCCTTCTAAGATAAAGAAGCAATCAAAATCAAGAGGTAAGATGTAATTTCAGGGTTTTCTTTAATATTCTCAATGTTTTCACTTCTCAACCCCTCTCAAGCTTGAGAAGTTTCAAATGAATTGTTTTTCAATGCAAATTAAGCTCTCTATAAGAATTCTAATGATTAATCACACAAAGTTAGTTTTTATGCTTTTTATGTATATCTCTCTTCCCCCAAAAGAATAGTCATTCCTATGAATAATTCTTATTCAAATGGATGCTTCTCATTGATAAATTCTCAATTCAAAAATCAAACTCTATGCTAGTTAAGCTAGAGGTTATGAAAATGGCTTTTTATACTTTTATGCTAATAAAATTATAGTAAACTTATGATTTAATTCCATAAATTGGATTAAGGTCCAATGATAGTTATTCTATCATATTATGTATTATAAAGTCTTATTCTTTTTAAAAATATTAAAAATGATCAATAATAGCAGCAAAGCTATGGTAAATTTTTTAAGCAATTAATACATAATTCATTTTTGTACATATTGTGCAAAAAGGCCTTCCTACCATATTCTAGGATTGGTCATCCTCTGCTAAAAGAATGATTTTCATCACATTCATGGAAAACTAATTTTTAGTGTTTATGCATAAATAAGTAATTAAGAAAAGAGGTAATTTTGGTAATTTTATTTTAATGCAAAAAGAGAAATTCCCATGATAATGGAGATCCATGTAATTAGATAGAAAAAGAGAATATTTTGTATATTAAAATAATGAATATTTTATTTAAAGAGGAATTTTAGATAAATTTATTTTATGCATGAGAAAATTTAAATGATAAAAGAGGAATTCCCATGACATTTGGAACTCAATCATTTAAATAGTAAAAGCGGAATTCTTGGGATATTTGAATTAATGGATATTTGTATTTAAATTTAAAGAGAAATTTTAGATAAATTTAATTTATGCATGAGAAAATTTAAATGATAAAAGAGGAATTCCCATGACATTTGGAATTCAATCATTTAAATGTAAAAAGAGGAATTTCCATGATATTTGAGATCCAAGAAATTAAATGGGGAAAAGAGAAATTTTTAGCATAATTCAAATTATGAGTATTTATCAAAAGTGGAATTTTGAGCATTATTGGAAAATATGAGTAGAATTGATTTTTGTAAATCCCATGAATGTTTTACTCAAAAGAAGAATAATGAATATATTTCACTTGAGGAATTTAAGAAAGAATATGAAAATATCCATCGAGAAAAAGTACCTTTAACTAGGCCAAGCAATTGGTAGAAATTTAGAAAAGTCCCATCGGTATCAAAAATAGAAAATGATACTAAATGTGAATAGATGTGAATGAAGAGATGAGAATGAGATGCGAGGATATGTGAAAGGATGTCATGTAATGTAAATGGATGTGGATGTGCATGTGGATGTGAATGAAGAGATGAGAATGAGATGTGAGGATATGTGAAAGGATGTGATGTAACATAAATGGATGTGGATGTGGATGTGGATGTGGATGTGGATGTGAATGAAGAGATGAGAATGAGTTGTGAGGATATGCGAAAGGATGTGATGTGATGTAAATGAATGTGGATGTGGATGTGATGTAAATGGATGTGAATGTGGATGTGATAAGATGTGATGTGATGTAAGTGGATGTGGATGTGATAGGATGTGATGTGATGTAAATGAATGTAGATATAGATGTGATAAGATGTGGTGTGATGCAAATGAATGTAGATGTGATGTGATGTAAATGGATGTGGATGAGATGTGATGTGATGTAAAGGGATGTGGATGTGAATGTGATGAGATGTGGATGAAATGTGATGTGATGTGAATATATGTGGATGTGAATGTGAATGTATGGATGGATGTGGATAGACATGCATGTGAATGACTGGACGGATGTGGATGAATGAGATGGAATGTGTATGGATGTGATGAGATATGGATGGATGTGGATGTGATGTAATGTGGATGGAATGAATGAGATATGATGAGGATAGATGTGGATGTGATGTAAATAAATGTGAATGGATAAGATGTGATGTGAACGGATGTGAAATAGATGTGATGTTATGTGAGATGGATGTGATGTGAATCGAGATAGATGTGAATGAATGAGATGTGAATGTGATGTGATGTAATGTGATGTGATGTGAATGGGGATATATGTGAATGAATGAGATGTGATGTGATATGATGTGATGTGAATTGGGATAGATGTGAATGGATGAGATGTGATGTGAGTGGATGTGATGTGATGTGATGTGGATCGGGGTAGTTGTGAATGGATGAGATGTGATGTGAATGGATGTGATGTAATGTGGATGGAATGAATGAGATTTGATGAGGATAGATGTGGATGTGATGTAAATAGATGTGAATGGATGAGATGTGATGTGAATGGATGTGATGTGATGTGAAATAAATGTGATATGATGTGAGATGGATGTGATGTGTGAATCGGGATAGATGTGAATGAATGAGATGTGAATGTGATGTGAATCGGGATAGATGTGAATGAATGAGATGTGATGTGACGTGACGTGATGTGATGTGAATCGGGATAGATGTGAATGGATGAGATGTGATGTGAATGGATGTGATGTGATGTGATGTGAATCGGGATAGATGTGAATGGATGAGATGTGATGTAAATGGATGTGATGTGAATGTGAATGGATGTGATGTGAATGTGAATGGATGTGATGTGATGTGATGTGGATCGGGGTAGTTGTGGATGGATGAGATGTAAAGTGAATGGATGTGATGTAATGTGATGTGGATATGGGTAGATGAGAATGGATGAGATGTGATGAGGATAGATGTGGATAGATGTGATGGGATGTAATATAATGTGATTGGATGAGAATGGATGAAGGACGATGGGAATACATATGATTGAATGTGGATTAAGCAATGTGAATTGTTGTAGAAGAATGTGGAATAATGAGAAATGATGCGGAACAATGTGGAAAGAAGAGAGTTCATTAGAAACTGTATTTATGACCTGTTTTTAAAGGACTGTTTTATGTCAAGAATGCTGAGAAAGCATTTTGACCATCTTGTGAATGAGGAATTTTTAGCATAATTCAAATTATGAGTATTTATCAAAAGTGGAATTTTGAGCATTATTGGGAAATATGACTAGAATTGATTTTTGTAAATCCCATGAATCTTTTACTTAAAAGAAGAATAATGAATATATTTCACTTGAGGAATTTGAGAAAGAATATGAAAATATCCGTTGAGAAAAAGTACCTTTAACTAGGCCAAGCAATTGGTAGAAATTTAGAAAAGTCCCATCGGTATCAAAAATAGAAAATGTTACTAAATATGAATAGATTTGAATAAGATGTGAATGAAGAGATGAGAATGAGATGTGAGGATATGTGAAAGGATGTGATGTAATGTAAATAGATGTGGATGTGGATGTGAATGAAGAGATGAGAATGAGATGTGAGGATATGTGAAAGGATGTGATGTAATGTAAATAGATGTGGATGTGGATGTGAATGAAGAGATGAGAATGAGATGTGAGGATATGTGAAAGGATGTGATGTAATGTAAATAGATGTGGATGTGGATGTGAATGAAGAGATGAGAATGAGATGTGAGGATATATGAAAGTATGTGATGTAATGTAAATGGATGTGGATGTGGATGTGAATGAAGAGATAAGAATGAGATGTGAGGATATGTGAAAGGATGTGATGTAAAGTAAATGGATGTGGATGTAGATGTGAATGAAGAGATGAGAATGAGTTGTGAGGATATGCAAAAGGATGTGATATGATATAAATAAATGTGGATAAGGATGTGATAAGATGTGATGTGATGTAAATGGATGTGGATGAGGATGTGATAAGATGTGATGTGATGTAAATGAATGTGGATATAGATGTGATAAGATGTGGTGTGATGCAAATGAATGTGGATGTGGATGTGATAAGATGTGATGTGATGTAAATGGATGTGGATGTGGATGAGATGTGATGTGATGTAAAGGGATGTGGATGTGAATGTGATGAGATGTGGATAAAATGTGATGTGATGTGAATATATATGGATGTGAATGTGAATGTATGGATGGATGTGGATAGACGTGCATGTGAATGACTGGATGGATGTGGATGAATGAGATGGAATGTGTATGGATGTGATGAGATATGGATGGATGTGGATGTGGATGTGATGTAATGTGGATGGAATGAGTGAGATTCGATGAGGATAGATGTGGATGTGATGTAGATAGAAGTGAATAGATGAGATGTGATGTGAATGGATGTGATGTGATGTGAAATAGATGTGATGGATGTGGATGTGAGTGATGTGATATGAATCGGGATAGATGTGAATGAATGAGATGTGAATGTGACGTGATGTGATGTGATGTGATATGAATCGGGATAGATGTGAATGAATGAGATGTGATGTGAATTGGGATAGATGTGAATGGATGAGATGTGATATGAATGGATGTGATGTGATATTATGTGGATCGGGGTAGTTGTGAATGGATGAGATGTGATGTGAATGGATGTGATGTAATGTGGATGGAATGAATGAGATTTGATGAGGATAGATGTGGATGTGATGTAATAGATGTGAATGGATGAGATGTGATGTGATGTGAAATAGATGTGATGTGATGTGAGATGGATGTGATGTGAATCAGGATAAATATGAATGAATGAGATGTGAATGTGATGTGAATGTGATGTGATGTGATGTGAATCGGGATAGATGTGAATGAATGAGATGTGATGTGACGTGATGTGATGTGAATGGATGTGATGTGATGTGATGTGAATCGGGATAGATATGAATGGATGAGATGTGATGTGAATGGATGTGATGTGGATCGCGGTAGTTGTGAATGGATGAGATGTGATGTGAATGGATGTGATGTAATGTGTTGTGGATATGGGTAGATGAGAATGGATGAGATGTGATGAGCATAGATGTAGATAGATGTGATGGGATGTAATATAATGTGATTGGATGAGAATGGATGAAGGACGATGGGAATACATATGATTGAATGTGGATTAAGCAATGTGAATTGATGTAGAAGAATGTGGAATAACGAGAAATGATGCGGGACAATGTGGAAAGAAGAGAGTTCATTAGAAACTGTATTTATGACCTGTTTTTAAAGGACTGTTTTATGTCAAGAATGCTGGGAAAGCATTTTGACCATCTTGTGAAATGATAAAGTTGCAAAAGCTGACGGAGAGTCAATGAAGGACGTCTCACATAGCAAGGTCAGCCGAGGTCTTGACCAGCCTCGCTTCGATTTGAATGGTGAGCTTGCGGTATGGTGGATGAGGGACCAAGGAAGCGGCCTATGAGTGAAGCGCTAGGTGACTTGTTGAAGGATCCTAGAGGGTGCTAACCATACAGTGCTCGAGCTCTGGGTCGGTGAAGATACCCACGCGTACGTCGAGGAAGAAAATGGAACAAGGTGTTAGAGTTGTTTTCTGAACTTGAGCATGGATCTGGTTGATTGACCTTGCTAGTCCACGGATGAGTCCATGGCTCTTTTGTATGGATCTAATGGTTGATCTTGGTGATCTTCAACGGAGAGTCCATTTGGATTTTTATAAGTGAATATATTTCCGGGTACTATGAGCTAGGAACTATTGAAAAGGCCCCTGAGTGAACAAGTGGTGAGCGTTCTGGTTGCCAATGATGCCATACGTACACCGATGAAAGAATGATTGGAAATTAGAATTCAATCGGATATTTTGGAGGATTATGACCAGTGATATTATGGTTTCATTAACAGATTGTTTTAAAGACAGCTGAATCTATGAAACAGGCAATTTAATATTGGGTGTGTAAGTGGTGTGACTATCTTGAAGTTTCCATGAAGCACTGGCTGGGGGGCATGGGAACTCTTTTCCCTAGTACACGGGACAAAACAAAACCAAATTTCTAAATGGATCCTATCACTACAGTGGTTGGGTAGTTGGCTAACCCATGGGACTAGGCTGGACTGATGGATCCCTAAAATGAGACTCAATTCTGTTATGGTATGATAGATGAAGTAAATCCCGGATAGTCCTTGTTCTATGGAAAAGAATCAACGGCTGTGCCTCTTGACAAGGAAAAAAGTGTTGGTCTCTATGATCCAAGTACAAGTCTCTTCCTTGATCTGACCATATGACTTACTGGTTCGATCGGATCAGTTTGGCTTAAGGCTCTTGACTACGTTAGAATAAAGATATCCTGGAGGAATCGCCCATGCTTTCTGGGCGAGGGAAGTTTTTTCAGGTTTGGTTTTGGAAAAACCGAGAGATTGGTCTCTTGTCTAGATATCCGTGGGGGTGAGGCCCCGAGTGAGAGGCTCTACCCTGCGCAAGAAGTTCTACTTCCGCCTGCTAGCACCCTCGAATTTGTTGCGCAGGCGGGGCAGGGATCTTTCAGTTGGTATCAGAGGGAATTGGCTAAAGTGGATCAACCGAGAAGCAAGAAATGTCAAAATTTTATGAAGTACCAGTAAAAGATTGTAATTGTGTGATAAAATTCATACAAATTGATATTCAAAATAAAAATTCATAAATTGGTAATTGGGTCTTCAGATGGAAGTACCGCAATTGTATAGAATCCCTGACTTGCTTGAGGCCTAGATATGATGGTATTTACCTTCTTATAACTCCAAGGACCGTGACTACCCGTATATACCATGGGTATATCTGTAACACTTTACTGACAATATATACGAGTAAATCTAAGACCTTGAAATTATAAGCAAAAATGCTATCCAGATGATGAATTCGAATGCTGGTTGATATGATTTAAGAATTCTGGTTGAGAATTGATTAGTTGATTTGGATTCTGATTGAAAGATAATGATTCCTAAATTCTGGTTGAAAGAAGATAAGTTGAACAAAGCCACAATGAGAGGATGAATGGGACAAATCCCAGTGATGATATTGGTAATTGGAATGACGATTATGACTTCAGCAAATCACTATGAGATTAGTGGATTGTGCTGACATATTGTTGCTATTAACCCTTGACCCAGCGGATCTAATTAAGGGATGACAAATTGAAAACCTCCATAACTGAAATTCCCGTGGAGGAATGTTCAGATGGAATTTTTGGTCTGATGGACCATTACTAAATTAAGAATATGAATGAATTATTCTCTGATAATAAGTTCTGTATGTTCTGTTAGAAGGGATCTTTATCCCATGATTCTGTGGGGGGCTAACAAAAAAGAGGACTTCCTATCATATTCTTGGATAGGTCATCCTATGCTAAAAGAATGATTCTCATCACATTCATGAAAAACTAATTTTTAGTGTTTATGCATAAATAAGCAATCAAGAAAAGAGGTAATTTTGGTAATTTTATTTTTATGCAAAAAGAGGAGTTCCCATGATAATGGAGATCCATTTAATTAGATGGAAAAAGAGAAATTTTTGTATATTAAAATAATGAATATTTTATTTAAAGAGGTATTTTAGATAAATTTATTTTATGCATGAGAAAATTTAAATGATAAAAGAAAAATTTCCATGACATTTGGAACTCAATCATTTAAATAGAAAAAGTGGAATTCTTGGCATATTTGAATTAATGGATATTTGTATTTAAATTTAAAGAGGAATTTTAGATAAATTTAATTTATGGATGAGAAAATTTAAATAATAAAAGAGGAATTCCCATGATATTTGGAATTCAATCATTTAAATGTAAAAAGAGGAATTCCCTTTATATTTGAGATCCAAGAAATTAAATGGGAAAAAGATGAATTTTTAGCATAATTCAAATTATGAGTATTTATCAAAAGTGGAATTTTGAGCATTATTGGGAAATATGAGTAGAATTGATTTTTGTAAATCCCATGAATCTTTTACTCAAAAAAAGAATAATGAATATATTTCACTTGAGGAATTTGAGAAAGAATATGAAAATATCCGTCGAGAAAAAGTACCTTTAACTAGGGCAAGCAATTGGTAGAAATTTAGAAAAGTCCCATCGATATTAAAAATAGAAAATGTTACTAAATGTGAATAGATGTGAATAAGATGTGGATGAAGAGATGAGAATGAGATGTGAGGATATGTGAAAGGATGTGATGTAATGTAAATGGATGTGGATGTGGATGTGGATGTGGATGTGAATGAAGAGATAAGAATAAGATGTGACGATATGTGAAAGGATGTGATGTAACGTAAATGGATGTGGATGTGGATGTGGATGTGGATGTGAGTGAAGAGATGAGAATGAGTTGTGAGGATATGCGAAAGGATGTGATGTGATGTAAATGAATGTGGATGTGGATGTGATAAGATGTGATGTGATGTAAATGGATGTGGATGTGGATGTGATAAGATGTGATGTGATGTAAATGGATGTGGATGTGGATGTGATATGATGTGAAATAGATGTGATGTGATGTGAGATGGATATGATGTGAATCGGGATAGATGTGAATGAATGAGATGTGAATGTGATGTGATGTGATGCGATGTGAATTGGGATATATGTGAATGAATGAGATGTGATGTAATGTGATGTGATGTGAATGGATGAGATGTGATGTGAATGTGATGTGGATCGGGGTAGTTGTGAATGGATGAGATGTGATGATATAATGTGGATGGAATGAATGAGATTTGATGAGGATAGATGTGGATGTGATGTAAATAGATGTGAATGGATGAGATGTGATGTGAATGGATGTGATGTGATGTGAAATAGATGTGATGTGATTTGAGATGGATGTGATGTGAATCTGTGAATGAATGAGATGTGAATGTGATGTGATGTGATGTGAATCCGGATAGATGTGAATGAATGAGATGTGATGTGACGTGATGATGTAATGTGAATCGGGATAGATGTGAACGGATGAGATGTGATGTGAATGGATGAGATGTGATGTGAATGGACGTAATGTGATGTAGATGTGAATGGATGAGATGTGATGTGAATGGATGTGATGTGATGTGATGTGGATCGGGGTAGTTGTGAATGGATGAGATGTGATGTGAATGGATGTGATGTAATGTGATGTGGATATGGGTAGATGAGAATGGATGAGATGTGATGAGGATAGATATGGATAGATGTCATGGGATGTAATATAATGTGATTGGATGAGAATGGATGAAGGACGATGGGAATAGATATGATTGAATGTGGATTAAGCAATGTGAATTGATGTAGAAGAATGTGGAATAACGAGAAATAATGTGGAACAATGTGGAAAGAAGAGAGTTCATTAGAAAACGGTATTTATGACCTATTTTTAAAGGACTGTTTTATGTGAAGAATGCCGGGAAAGCGTTTTGATCATCTTGTGAATGAGGTCGTGCAGACCAAATTGATAAAGCTGCAACAGCTCACGGAAAGTCAACGTAGGACGTCTCGCATAACAAGGTCACTCGAGGTCTTGACCAGCCTCGATTCGATTTAAATGGTGAGCTTCCGGTACGTTGGATGAGGGACCAAGGAAGCGGCCTATGAGTGAAGCGCTAGGTGACTTGCTGAAGGATCCTAGAGGGTGCTGACCATACAGTGCTCGGGGTGTGGGTCACCGAAGATACCCACGCATACGTCGAGGAAGAAAATGGAACAAGGTGTTAGAGTTGTTTTCTGAACTCGGGCATGGATCTAGTTGATTGACCTTGCTGGTCCTCAACGGATGAGTCCATGGCTCTTTTATATGGATCTGTTGATTGATCTTGCTAATCTTCAACGGAGAGTCCATTTGGATTTTTATACGTGAATATATTTCCGGGTACTATGAGCTAGGAACTATTGAAAAGACCCCTGAGTGAATAAGTGGTGAGCGTTCTGGTTGCCAATGATGCCATAGGTACACCGATGAAAGAATGATTAGAAATTAAAATTCATTCGAATATTTTGGAGGATTATGATCAGTGATATTATGGTTTCATTAACATGTTTTAAAGACAGCTCAATCTATGAAACATGCAATTTTATATTGGGTGTGTAAGTGGTGTGACTATCTTGAAGTTTGCATGAAGCGCCGGTTAGGGGACATAGGAACTCTTTAACCTGGTACCCGGGACAAAACGTAACCAAATTTCTAAATGGATCCTATCACTACAATGGTTGGGCGGTTGGCTAACCCATGGGACTAGATGGAGTTAGGCTAGACTGATGGATCCCTAAAATGAGACTCAATTCTGTTACAGTACGATAGATGAAGTAAATCCCGGATAGTCCTTGTTCTATGGAAAAGAATCAACGGCTATGCCTCTTGACGAGGAAACAAGTGTTGGTCTCCATGATCCAAGTGCAAGTCTTTTCTTTGATCTGACCATGTGACTTAGTGGTTCGGTCGGATTAGTTTGGTTAGTTAAGGCTCTTGACTACGTTAGAATAAAAATATCCTGGAAAAATCGCCCGTGCTTTCTGGGTGAGGGAAGTTTTTGGGTTTGGTTTTGGAAGAACCGAGGGAGGGATTATGTAAGATCCCTGTTCCCACCGAGCAACGGATTCGAGGTACTAGCAGCGGAAGTAGCACTTCTCGCGCGGGACAGGGGTCCCACATTCGGGGCCTCGCCCACGGATATCCGGACAAGAGACTAATCCGTCGGTTATCCAAAACCGAACCCGAAAAAACTTTCTTTACCAGGAAAGCGCGGGCGATTCCACCAGGATAATTTTTACTCTAACGTAGTCAAAACCCTTACTGATCAAACAGATCCGACTGCATCTATATAGATACTTGGTTGGATTAAGGAAGAACTTGCACTTGGATCATTGGGATCAACGCTTTTTTCCCCACCAAGGAGGCACAGCCGTTGATTCCTATCCATAGAACAATTACTATCCGGGATTTACTTTATCTATCGTAAAAACAAAAGTTTGAGTCTCGATTTACGGATCCATCAGTCCAGCCTAACCCCATCCGATCCCATGGGTTAGCCAACCGCCCAACCACTGTAGTGATGGGATCCAATTTGGAATTTGGTTAGGTTTTGTCCCGGGTACCAAGGAAAAGAGTTCCAAGGCCCCCTAGCCGGAATTTCATGCAAACATAAAACTAGCCACACCACTTACATACCCAATATGAAAATTGCCTTTTTTTTTAGCATCAGTTAACTTTAAAACAATCCTTTAATGAAACCATAGTACCACTGATCACAATCTCCCAATTTATCCAGTTGATTCATAATTTCCCATCATTCCTTCATCAGAGTATCTATGGCATCATTGGCAACTAGAACGCTCACCACCTGTCCACACAGGGGCCGTTTCAATAGTTCCTAGCCCATAATACTCAACAATATAATCACTTATCAAGATGGACTCTCGTTGAAGATCAGCAAGATCAACCAACAGATCCATATAAAAGAGCCATGGACTCATCCATTGAGGACCAGCAAGGTCAGTCAACCAGATCCATGCCCGGTTCCAGAAAACAACTCTTACTCCTTGTTCCAATATCTTCCTCGACGCACGCGTGGGTATCCTAGGCGACCCAGAGCCCGAGCACCGTATGGTCAGCACCCTCTAGGATCCTTCGCAGGTGACCTAGCGCTTCACTCATAGGCCGCTTCCTTGGTCCCTCATCCACCGTACCGGAAGCTCACCATTTTAATCGAACCGAGGCTGGTCAAGACCTCGGCCGACCTTGCTACGCGAGACGTCCTCCATTGACTCTCCGTCAGCAGTTGCAACTTTATCAGTTAGGTCTCCATGACCTTAATCACAAGACAGTCAAAATGCTTTCCCAGCATTCTTGACATAAAACAGCCATTTACAAACAGTATTTACAAACAGTTTACAAATACAATTTCTATATTAACTCTAATTTTTCCACATTATCCCTCGTATAATCCACATTATTTATTCCTCATTCCATTTATATGTGTACTCATCCAATCACATCATTTTCCATCTCTTCACTTCATATTCCTTCACATCACATATCATATATTCACATCCATACATCCACATCCACATCCACATTCACATCCATACATCCACATCTACATGCTTACCTTCATTTTCACATCCTCATTTATACATCCACATCTACATGCTTACCTTCATTTTCACATCCTCATTTATACATCCACATCCCATATCCACATTCATACATACACATCCATATCCACATCCATACATCCATATCCACGTGCATACATCCACTATCACGTCCTCATTCATACATCCACATCCACATTACATCCAATATCACGTCCTCATTCATACATCCATATCCACATACATACATACATCCACATCCACATTCCCATTCACATCTATACATCCACATCTACATCCACATGCATACATCCACTATCACGTCCTCATTCATACATCCACATCCTCATGCATACATCCACTATCACGTCCTCATTCATACATCCATATCCACATACATACATACATCCACATTCACATTCCCATTCACATCTATACATCCACATCTACATCCACATACATACATACTTCCACATCCACATTCCACATTCACATCTATACATCCACATCTACATCCACATTCACATATATCCACATCCACATTTCCATTCACATCTATACATACACATCTACATCCACATACATACATACATCCACATCCACGTTTCACATTCACATCTATACAACCACATCTACATCCACATTCACATACATCCACATCTACATTCACATTCACATCTATATGCACATCTATATTCCCATTCACATCTATACATCCACATCTACATCCACATACATACATACATCCATATCCACATTCCACATTCACTTCTATACAACCACGTCTACATCCACATTCACATCTATGCATATACATCTTCATGCATACATCCATTTTCACATGCATACATCCACACTCCCATCTCCACATCCACACATCCACATACATACATCCATTTTCACCTTCCCATTCATATAACCCCATATGCCTTCATATCTAATCTTTTATATCACATACATTCTCACCCTATCACAACCCATATACATCTTATCTCATCTCATACACTTCTTATCTCATCCCATACACATCTTATCACATCTTAACTCATCTTATATGCATCTTATCATATCTTATCACTTCCCATATCTTTTATGCATACTTCTATGCATGAAATTCAATTATGCTAAAAGTAACACTTTTGATATAAAAATTTATCCATTATGCATACTTCTATGCATGTAAATAAAAATGATAAAAGTAACACTTTTGATATAAAAATTTATCCATTATGCATACTTCTATGCATGTAAATAAAAATGATAAAAGTAACACTTTTGATATAAAAATTTATCCATTATGCATACTTCTATGCATGTAAATAAAAATGATAAAAGTAACACTTTTGATATAAAAATTTATCCATTATGCATACTTCTATGCATGTAAATAAAAATGATAAAAGTAACACTTTTGATATAAAAATTTATCCATTATGCATACTTCTATGCATGTAAATAAAAATGATAAAAGTAACACTTTTGATATAAAAATTTATTCTTTATGCATAATATAAAAATTCAATTTCTCCATGATTATAATGAAATTCTTTCAATTAGTCTAGGATGATAATTCCTAGAATATGGTAGGAAGTCCTCTTTTTATGCTTTGAATGAAATTATTTTATGCATAATTTTTATAAAAATTTTGCCATAGCTCCGCTGCTATGACCGATAAATCTCAATTTTTCTAAGGGATAAAGCTTATCATTAAGGAAATAATTAAAATGATCTCTAATTGGATCATTAATCCATAATGGATTGAATCATCAATATGCATAAACTAAAAACATAGAAAAAAAAACCATTAATTTGGCCTCAAGCATAGCTTAATCTTGGATTAAGGAAAAGCTTTATGAAAAGCTTCATTTGGATTGAGAATGGGTCATGAGTATGACCATTTCATGAGTGAGAGAGAGAATTTACATAAAAATCATTAGAATTTAAACATAAATGAAAATTAACTTCAATAGCATTTATTAAATTATGTAACTCTTCACTACTATTCAAACTTCAATAGTATTTAAAAAAAAACCATACCAATTAAACTTCTCAAGCTTGAGAGGGGTTGAGAAGAGAGAAACATTGAGAAATTATAGAAAGATCAATATTCACTAATTACCTTACAACTTGCTTGATTCTTTGTTCACGGTAGAGGCCCCCAACCAATCAATTGGTTAAGTATGTTGATGGAGCCACTAATGGGGATTGAAGAAAGAGGGAAGCTCCAAAAACTAGTGAATTATTAAATGAATTCACAGTTCTTGGCTTAGGTGGAGTAGAGTAACGATGCATAAACACTAACTATTTTTCAACAAGGGGGAGGCTTCTATTTATAGGAAAAATTGAGCTCCTAACCAAACAAACTGATTCTAGAATTTTCTAAATCAGTTTGGTCAATATTTGACCATTTTTAGGTCAGTTAAGCTAACTTTTTGGAACTAGACTTGAATGAGGAGAGAGGAGAGATGAAATATCTCAATTTTTATGAGTTTAAAACTCATTCAAGCATGTGAAATATGCACCTCCTTTAAAGAACTCCCCTTCCTTACATATGTGTCATAATGGAATCATTTTAATATTGCTCATAGTTTTTTTTTACTAATAAACCTTGTACATTTTCAACTCTTCATCTTATGTGAAATATGCACCTCCTTTAAAGAATTCCCCTTCCTTACATATGTGTCATAATGGAATCATTTTAATATTGCTCATAATTTTTTACTAATAAACCTTGTACATTTTCAACTCTTCATCTTATGTGAAATATGCACCTCCTTTAAAGAATTCCCCTTCCTTACATATGTGTCATAATGGCATCATTTTAATATTGCTCATAGTTTTTTACTAATAAACCTTGTACATTTTCAACTCTTCATCTTATGTGAGCATTTACTCATTTTTGGATACCCAAAATATCTCATATTTTTAATATTGCTCATAGTTTTTTACTAATAAACCTTGTACATTTTCAACTCTTCACCTTATGTGAGCATTTACTCATTTTTGGGTATCTTCTTTTTACAAATTTGGATTTATCTCTTCCTTACACATGGATTGATGCTATTGGCCCATAGGAACCTTAATTGGACCATAGTCTAAAGATTTCTGAAAATCTAGACCCTTAGACTAAGGTTCTTTATACCTATTTCCAATTAATTCCAATTGCACATTGGAAAATTCTTTTTGAATTTCTGTTTCAAGGGAACTCATCTGAATTATAAGAGATATTTTTCTATCCAAAAATATTCAAAATCTGAATATTCTCTCTCTAGAATAATTTCTCTCTCTCTAGGCTAAAATAGTTAGCAACAGGGTCTTTATATTTCTGAAGAGGGTTGATTACAGGGGAAGATACTAGACATCAAAAAGGGGTTGGGGGAGGAATCTTACAGATTAGTCTCTTGTCTGGATATCCGTGGGTGAGGCCCCGAGTGAGAGCCTCTGCCCTGCGCAAGAAGTGCTACTTCCGCCTGCTAGCACCCCCGAATTCGTTGTGCAGAGGGGGCAGGGATCTTTTAGCTAGTATGAGAGCGAATTGGCTAAAGTGGATCAACCAAGAAGTAAGAAATGTCAAAATTTTATGAAGTACCAGTAAAAGATTATAATTGTGTGATAAAATTCATACAAATTGATATTCAAAATAAAAATTCATAAATTGGTAATTGGGTCTTCAGATGGAAGTACCGCAATTGTATGGAATCCCTGACTTGCTTGAGGCCTAGATATGATGGTATTTACCTTATAACTCCAAGGACCGTGACTACCCGTATATACCGTGGGTATATTTGCAACTCTTTACTGATAATATATACGAGTAAATCTAAGACCTTGAAATTACAAGCAAAAATACTATCCAGATGATGAATTCGAATGCTGGTTGATATGATTTTAGAATTCTGGTTCAGAATTGATGAGTTGATTTGGATTCTAGTTGAAAGATAATGATTCCTAAATTCTCGTTGAAAGAAGATAATTTGAACAAAGCCACAATGAGGATGAATGGGACAAATCCCAGTGATGATATTGGTAACTAGAATGCCGATTATGACTTCAACAAATCACTATGAGATGAGTGGATTGTGCTGACAGATTGCTGCTGTTAACCCTTAACCCAGCGGATCTAATTAAGGGATGACAAATTGAAAACCTCCATAACTGAAATTCCCGAGGAATGTTCAGATGGAATTTTTGGTCTGATGGACCATTACTAAGTTAAGAATATGAATGAATTATTCTTTGATAATGAGTTCTGTATGTTCTTCTGTTAGAAGGGATCTTTATCCAATGATTCTGTGGGGGGCTGACCAATCTAAAGAACCTCAGAATCAGTTGGATCTAAAGTCAGATTTGAATTATAAATAAAGGGACTTAACAAGAATTTTTGTATTGATAGGATCATGGATTGAGGTCTGTTGAGATATCGAGCTCGTCTAGTGAGGCGGTGGACACTGATGACCCGCCTGGGGGATAGGCCCCACACTTACACCACTGTCATGGATGATATGCGGCCAGTGGGATGACAGGCTGTGTGACAGCCATTCTACAGGCTGGCATAGTTATAGCGCCAGCTCATTTAGTTGGGTTCACACTATAGAGAACCCGTGTATGTATTTGGTTGAGTACCTTTCATATTGTGTGTACTCTTATCTTGTATATGGTGTGTTGAGTGTTGAGTGAAGTAGAAGAAGATTTTCAGCCTCTCACCTTGTGTGTTCTCTATTAGGGTTTTGTGTGTGTGTGTGTGCTTGCAAGAGCTCAAGCTCTCTTCCCCCCTACATCTTTTCATGGTATCAGAGCCTGGTTCATGCTAAGGGCTGAGCTACAAGCATAAGAACCACAGGAAGTGGTACGAGGGTAAGAGCTGCAACTACTCTTCCCTATTTGTGTTGGTGACTACACCCTTGTCAGGAGCTCTACAGGAGGCACCGGTAACGATCTCTGATTGAGGAGCTTTCTTCGCGGGAGTAAAGCTATAGGGCAACTATACTGTCCTATTGGACAATATTTTCTGAGTCAAAAAAGTGTTTCGAGCGTGTCTGGACCTCCGTTTTTCAGAAAGCAAGCGATTTCAAGCACTGCGGATAAGTCATCGCGATTCTCTGCAGAACTCTGTTTTAAGAACTGCAGGAAGACAGATTGATTGTGCAAACACTGTGGGTGCTGCAAAGAGGTCTACAATTGCCATTGGGTGTATGTATGCACATTGAGGTCACTGGTTGTGACATTTGAGAGTACTACAGTACCGCTGCAAAAAATACAGCATTTTGTTCAGGACAAACCAGAGTGTTGTTTCTGGTAAAATTGTGTGTTTGGCGAAATGTCAAATGATGGGATAACCCAGATTGTGGCTAAGAAGCTTGATAAGAATAACTTCCATGCTTCGAGGTTCAGGTTGACGAATTTCCTGATGGGAAAGGGCTATTGGGACTACATAGAAGGTGAGCATGAAGAGGCACCGGAAGCTTTATGAAACAAATACCAAGGCACGCAAGATACAGTTGAAGAATGAACTTCATACTGTGGAGAAAAAGAGCATGTCTGTGAATGACTATGCGTTGAAGATAAAGGGTATTGTGGAATCCCTTGCATCTATTGGTGTGTCAGTAGATGATGATGATAAGGTGGAGGTCTGCTGTCTACGTGGTCTCGGGCCACAATACAAGGCGTTCAAGACGTCTATTCAGACTCGGGAAAACATTCCCAACTTTACAGATTTGGTGTCTATGCTCATTATTGAAGAGAAGAGCTTGGGTGAAGACCAACAGTCTTCACAAAGCAAAAACAGTTCAGAGCAACAGGCCTTCTACACGAGTTCAGGAAGAGGACGAGGTAGAGGAGGCCGTGGGCGCGGTCAAGGAGGTGGCCGAACAGGTAATCAGAATTATGGACAGCAGCAGCAACAACAACAGTCCCAGAATACGCAACAACAATAACAACAACACGCAGGTGGAAGAGGCAAATTCAGAGGCAGGGGGAGTCAAAGAGGCCGTGGAAATTGGCAAAGGCAGTATAATGATGCACGTGAATGCTATTATTGTGGTAAGCTTGGACATGTGCAGGCAGAATGTTATAAGAAGCAGGCTGACATGCAAAATGGGAAAGTGCAGCAAAACAACTATGCATCCTCCTCAAGCAAAAATAATGAGGATAATGAAAGGTTGTTTGTTATGCAGCATGTTGTGAATGCCATGTCTGAAAATGTTGATGCAGCACAAAAAGATGATGTATGGTATGTGGATTCAGGTGCTTCGAACCACATGACAAGTCATGGGGAGTGGTTCAAGGAGATGAAAAACCCGAAAAGACCAGGTTTTGTGGAAATAGGGGATGACACTGCTCATCCAATTCCCCATGTTGGAGATATGCCATTGTCTATGCAGGATGGCAAAGTGAAGTACCTTGCAGATGTACTTCATGTACCGAACATAACAAAGAATCTGGTTTCAATTGGCCAGATGATTGAGCAGGGTTTGCACGTTCGGTTTAACCCTGATGGTTGTTATGTTGAAGATTTTAAAGACAAGTGCAGGTTGGTTGCAAAAGGCAACAGAGTGGGTAGAATGTTTACATTGTGAATGTAGACGTGCCTGAAATGAGTGCTGCGATGTTTGCAAATGGTTCAGGGATTGTTGCAGACACAGACATTTGGCATAAAAGAATTGGACATGTGAATGTGCAGAGAATAAAGTCTATGCAGACTAAAGGAATTGTGACAAGGCTGCCAAAATTTAAAGTGGAAGGTATGCAGAGAGTATGTGAAGCATGCCAATTTGGGAAGCAAACAAAGCATGTGTTTCCACATAATAGATATGTGAGCAGAAATGCACTAGATGTTGTGCATTCAGATGTATGGGGTCCTACGAAGACCATGTCTATGGGAGGCTGCAGGTATTATGTGACTTTCATTGATGACCACACAAGGAAAGTGTGGGTATATTTCATGAAGGAGAAGAGTGAAGTGTTCACTCACTTTCAAAATTTCAGAGTTTTGGTTGAAAAGCAAACAGGGAAATATGTAAAGTGCCTAAGGTCAGATGGAGGGGGAGAGTACTTCTCCAACGAGTTCTCTGAATTTTTGAAGAAGAATGGTATTCGGAGATAGTTTACATGCAGATACACTCCGCAGCAAAATGGAGTTGCTGAGCGGAAAAACAGGCACATTGCTGAGATTGCGCGAGCATTGATGGAAGAGAAAAATATGCCGCATAGCTATTGGACTGAGGCTATTTCTACAGCAGCATACATCATGAACATGACTCCAACTGCAGCCATACATGATGTAACTCCAGAGGAGAGGTTTACTAGCAAAAAACCAGATTTGTCTCATCTGAAAGTCTTTGGGATGCATTGCATATGTGCATGTGCCAGATGAGCTGAGAACTAAGCTGGATCCAAAAACTGAAAAATGTGTGTTTATTGGATATTCCCTTGAGCAAAAGGGATACAGGTGTTATAACCCTACTACACGTGAGTTGAGGTAAGCAGGGATGTTGTCTTTGATGAGATGAGCAGCTGGTATGCTGCTGAAAAAGAAGCTGTTGGGGCTGATGTGAGTGTAAGTGTGGTTACACAGAATACAGGTCAGCAATCACAGTCTTTGAGTGGACTAGGAGAGTCCTCATCTAGTGAGTCTGTTGATAGACCATGGAGTGGCAGGCTACGTCATAATACCAGTCCTGCAAATGTGATCAGTACATCACGTAAAGGAAAAGAGAAAGTGGTTGAGCCCCTTAGTATGCCTGACATTTCTGCAGGGCATTCTCATGTTGATGGAGAGTCTAGTGGCTCAGATATGAGCCTTGATGAGGAGCTTGGGATCCCAGCTATGAGAACACCTGGTGTAAAGAAGGCTATGGAAGCCATGAATGAAAAGCTACGAAGATCTGGGAGAGTGAAAAATCCTGTGCAGAGATTTACCTATGATGGTTATGTGGCACATCACTATGCATATATGGCAAAGGTTGTGCAGGTTGTAGAGCCCACATGCATTGATGAGGCAGTTGGAAATGCGTGTTGGGAGAAAGCTATGGATGAGGAGATGGATGCACTATATGGAAATGAAACTTGGGATTTAGTGAAATTGCCTGAAGGCAAGAAAGCCATTGGATGCAAGTGGGTGTACAAAGTAAAACATAACAGCGATGGAAGCATAAACAGGTACAAGGCTAGATTGGTAGGCAAAGGATATGCGCAGACATATGGCATTGATTATGAGGAAACTTTCAGCCCAGTTGCCAAGATGGCAACAGTGAGAGTTGTGATAGCAGTGGCTGCATCAAAGCAATGGTCTTTAAATCAAATGGATGTAAAGAATGCATTCTTGCATGGGGATTTGCAAGAAGAGGTGTATATGTTGCAGCCACCTAGTTATGAGGATGTGGCTCACCCTGAGCATGTTTGCAGGCTGAAGAAAGCCTTGTATGGCTTAAAACAAGCACCAAGAGCATGGTCTGACAAGATTTCTGAATATCTTGTCACTATTGGCTTTCATGTAGCCAATGCAGATTTCTCGCTGTATGTGAGACATGGTGATAGAGGGGTTGTGCTTGTTGTCATCTATGTAGATGACTTGATCATTACGGGGGACCATGATGCAGAGATCTTTGATGTAAAGATCTTGCTTAGACAGAAGTTCGAGATGAAGGATCTGGGGGAGCTCAGATATTTCTTGGGCATTGAGGTGATTAGGTCACCACATGGTATTGGATTACTGCAGAGACAGTATGGCTTGGACATGTTGTCCAAGTATGGTATGACAGGTTGTAAGCCTATTTCCGTGCCATTGGATCAGAATGGCAAGTTGAGTGCAGATTCAGGAGAGATCTTGGAGGATCCTACTATGTATAGGCGCATAGTAGGAAGTTTGATCTACATGACGATCACCAGACCAGATTTGAGCTATGATGTTGGGTTGGTGAGTCAGTTTATGCAGGTTCCACGAAAACCGCAGTTGGATGCATTGAGACGCATACTGAGGTATGTGAGGTCTACTTTGCATTGTGGACTATTCTATGAGACTGGGACACAGAGATATGTGTACATGGATACACAGATGCTGATTGGGCTGGTAGTGTCTCAGATAGAAGATCTACCAGTGGCTTCATGTTTTCTTTGGAGAGTGCTGCTGTGACTTGGAGCAGCAAGAAGCAACCTACAGTTGCTCTATCGAGTACAGAGGCCGAGTACAGAGGAGCTGCTATGGCAGCATGTGAGGTAGCTTGGTTGAGGAAGCTACTTGTTGCAAATTTGGGTCTATCAGTGGATAGACAAGTTGTCATTTTCTGTGACAACATTAGCACAGGAACCCAATATTTCATGCTCGTACGAAGCATATAGAGGTCCACTACCATTTCATCAGAGAGAAGGTCTTGGCAGGAGACCTTGACCTTGTTTATGTCAACACAAAGGATCAGGTAGCTGACATATTCACCAAAGCATTGGGTACAGAGAAGCTCCGCAAATTCAGGGCTTCACTTTGGTGTACATGAGATGGAGTTGAGCTCGAGGGGGAGTGTTGAGATATCGAGCTCGTCTAGTGAGTGTTGAGATATCGAGCTCGTACAATGGATCAAGGTTTTCGAGGTGGGGAAATCAGGGACCAAGATTCCAGACTCCAGCTCCTTCCTTCCAGAGTAATCAAGTTACTTTCTGCCAAAATCAGGAAAATCCCAGAGGTAGACCCTCTAACCAACCCTCAGTTTCAATCCAAAGTGATGCAAGACCTCTCCCTCAGAATAGGGGAAGTCAAACAGAGATGTTCCCAAATCAGCCGTCCACTTCCAAGGCAGTAACGCTCGAAGTGTTTGAAGAAGAAGAAGATGAAAGAGATTATACTCCACCTACGAGATGAGGACATCTCGCGTTTTTTAAGTGGGGTAGGATGTAAGATTCCTCCCTCCATCTTTTGAGGTGTAAAGGTGTAAGAACCTCCCCTTCTGTTCTTGTAATTATTACCCTCTCTGAAATTGAAGAAAGATCTTGTTTTACCCTGTTTTGGTCTAGAGAGAGAAAATATCTAGAGAGAGATAATTCAAAATTGAGATATCTTTGGATATAAAAATCCTCCTAGTGTCTAAAATAGTTTCCCCTGAAACAGATGTTCAAAATAAACTTTCAATGTGCATTAGGAATCAATTAAAAATGATATAAGGGACCTTAGCCTAAGGGTCTAGATTTTCAAAAAAAATTGGACTATTGTCCAATTAAGGTTCCTATGGGCCAATAGGATTAATCCAAGTGTTGGGATGAGATACATCCAAAGAATAAAACAAAATACCCAAAAATGAGTAAATGCTCACATAAGATGAAGAGTTGACTGAGTACAAGGTTTATTAGTTAGAAATTAAGAGATATTACTAAAAAAATGAGATATTTTGGAGAAATGATGAATTTTTGACACCTTGGTAAGGAGGGGGAGACCTTTGAGGTAGGCGCCTAATTCACACATGTGGATGAGTTTTTAATTCAAAAAAATTGTGATATTTTTATCTCTCCTCTCTCCTGGATCAAACCAAATCAACAAGGGAGCCAAACTGGTCTAAATCTTGTCCAAATTTAGCCAAACTGAAGCTGAAAAATTTTAGAACTTAGTTGGACTCAGTTAGTGGCCTCCCTCACCTATAAATAATGTGCATAATTCATTTTTGTGCATAATTTATTTTTGTACATAATTCATTTTTGTACATTATGTGCAAAGAGGACTTCCTACCATATTCTAGGATTGGTCATTCTGTGCTAAAAGAATGATTTTCAGCACATTCATGGAAAACTAATTTTTAGTGTTTATGCATACATAAGTAATTAAGAAAAGAGGTAATTTTGGTAATTTTATTTTTATGCAAAAAGAGGAATTCCCATGATAATGGAGATCCATGTAATTAGATGGTAAAAGAGAAATTTTTGTATATTATAATAATAAATATTATATTTAAAGAAAAATTTTAGATAAATTTATTTTATGCATGAGAAAATTTAAATGATAAAAGAGGAATTCCCATGACATTTGGAACTCAATAATTTAAATGGTAAAAGTGAAATTCTTGGCATATTTGAATTAATGGATATTTGTATTTAAATTTAAAGAGAAATTTTAGATAAATTTAATTTATGCATGAGAAAATTTAAATGATAAAAGAGGAATTCCCATGACATTTGGAATTCAATCATTTAAATGTAAAAAGAGGAATTGCCATGATATTTGAGATCCAAGAAATTAAATGGAAAAAAGAGGATTTTTTTAGCATAATTCAAATTATGAGTATTTATCAAAAGTGGAATTTTGAGCATTATTGGGAAATATGAGTAGAATTGATTTTTGTAAATCCCATGAATCTTTTACTCAAAAGAAGAATAATGAATATATTTCACTTGAGGAATTTGAGAAAGAATATGAAAATATCCGTCGAGAAAAAGTACCTTTAACTAGGCCAAGCAATTGGGTAGAAATTTAGAAAAGTCCCATCGGTATCAAAAATAGAAAATGTTACTAAATGTGAATAGATGTGAATAAGATGTGAATGAAGAGATGAGAATGAGATGTGAGGATATGTGAAAGGATCTGATGTAATGTAAATGGATGTGGATGTGGATGTGAATGAAGAGATGAGAATGAGATGTGAGGATATGTGAAAGGATGTGATGTATCGTAAATGGATGTGGATGTGGATGTGAATGAAGAGATGAGGATGAGTTGTGAGGATATGCAAAAGGATGTGATAGGATGTGATGTGATGTGATGTAAATGAATGTGGATATAGATGTGATAAGATGTGGTGTGATGCAAATGAATGTGGATGTGGATGTGCTAAGATGTGATGTGATGTAAACGGATGTGGATGTGGATGTGGATGTGGATGTGATAGGATGTGATGTGATGTAAATGAATGTGGATATAGATGTGATAAGATGTGGTGTGATGCAAATGAATGTGGATGTGGATGTGGATGTCATAAGATGTGGATGTGATAAGATGTGATGTGGATGTGGATGTGGATGAGATGTGATGTGATGTAAAGGGATGTGGATGTGAATGTGATGAGATGTGAATGTGATGTAAAGGGATGTGGATGTGAATGTGATGAGATGTGGATGAAATGTGATGTGATGTGAATATATGTAGATGTGAATGTGAATGTATGGATGGATGTGGATAGACGTGCATGTGAATGACTAGATGGATGTGGATGAATGAGATGGAATGTGTATGGATGTGATGAGATATGGATGGATGTGGATGTGATGTAATGTGGATGGAATGAATGAGATATGATGAGGATAGATGTGGATATGATGTAAATAGATGTGAATGGATGAGATGTGATGTGAATGGATGTGATGTGATGTGATGTGATGTGAATGAATGAGATGTGATGTGATGTGAATTAGGATAGATGTGAATGGATGAGATGTGATGTGAATGGATGTGATGTGATGTGATGTGATGTGATGTGACGTGATGTGATGTCGATCGGGGTAGTTGTGAATGGATGAGATGTGATGTGAATAGATGTGATATAATGTGGATGGAATGAATGAGATTTGATGAGGATAGATGTGGATGTGATGTAAATAGATGTGAATGGATGAGATGTGATGTGAACGGATGTGATGTGATGTGAAAAAGATGTCATCTGCTGTGAGATGGATGTGATGTGAATCAGGATAGATGTGAATGAATGAGATGTGAATGTGATGTGATGTGATGTGAATCGGGATAGATGTGAATGAATGAGATGTGATGTGATGTGAATCAGGATAGATGTGAATGGATGAGATGTGATGTGAATGGATGAGATGTGATGTGAATGGATGTGATGTGATGTGAATGGATGTGATGTGATGTGAATAGGGATAGATGTGAATGGATGTGATGTGGATAGGGATAGTTGTGATGTGATGTGAATAGGGATAGATGTGAATGGATGAGATGTGATGTGAATGGATGAGATGTGATGTGAATGGATGTGATGTGGATAGGGATAGTTGTGAATGGATAAGATGTGATGTGAATGGATGTGATGTAATGTGATGTGGATATGGGTAGATGAGAATGGATGAGATGTGATGAGGATAGATGTGATAGGATGTAATATATTGTGATTGGATGAGAATGGACATTAGGGAAAAACGGAGCTCATTTTGGGGCCCTGTAAGAAATTCACTATTTTTCGATTTATTTCTCTCCTAAAAGATCTCAAAAATAATAAAATATGGAAACGTGGCTCAGAACTGTCTGTAAGGACCACTGAACTGTCAGTTCAGAAAAGAATAAGATAATCTTTTGTCTAACTAACACGATTTTGCATTAAATATCTTCTTAATTTTTTTTGTTTCTCGAAGATTTCGCATCTCTTTTGACGACGTGTGCAGGCCTCTCATAAAGAATCCATCACTGAACTTAATGATTGTATGGATACCGCCGCACTTCCACAATTCATGTTACAAAAAGACTATGAGATTGACAAGCCAACTTTGCAACCTCAGAAGCACAAAAATGGCCGATACTAGTGAAGTACAATCTCAGAAGAAGCGATTATATCATCTTCACATCGACTTAGAAGAACAATATGCTCCAGCACAAAAAAGACGAAAGGATACGGTGCTAAATGCTCAACAACGGGAAAATATGAGAAGAGAAGGGCTCCAACATATTGACTTATGGTGTGATGGAAGTATATATCCAAAATGTCTAGTACAAAACTCTACACCTCCATTTGTCAATCCAACCACACTATTGAGGTTTGCGGGCGATGGACAAAATGGACTTCTTGGTTATATTTCAGCACAGTCTGCATTTGCAGAAACATATAAAACAATGTACCTACAAGAAAAGGGAGCCAGGATTCAAGAGATAGCTATTCGTGCAAAATTGGAGCAGCAGTTGCAGAATGAAATTGAGGAGCATTCAAAGAGTAAAAAAGAGTTAACAAGATCAAGAAGGAAGAGAACCATGCTTGGAGACAGACAACGAAGTAGGAAGATTAAAAACATTGCAAATTTGAAGGCTGGGACTGGTGGATGCAAGCGAAGAATTCAGGAAGCAAGGTTAGTTTGTAATTTTTTATTTTTTAAACTCAAAAATACTCTCAAATGACTATATGTATTTTGTCCATTAATGCAAAACAGGATTGGAAGTGTTGAATAATATAGGCATATTGTGTTGTTACTATATTGTTACTATAGGAAATTATTGGAGCCTGCAAAAGAAAATATGGATCCCAACCTTCTTCCAGTTAAACAAATGAAAGGATTGCTTTCTTGTGGTGTAGCAAAAGGTTTGATTGAAGAAAAAAAATACAAAACAATCAAACGCAATGTTGTAGAGGACTTTATATCCAATAATCAAGTTGATGGTACTACAATCCAAGAGGCTCTTGATGTTAGTGGAGTTAGCAGGAAGGGATATAGTTCGATTTTCCATGCGATATCCTCAACTTTGAGAGATCAAAGGATTAAACGAGTTTTACTGCCAAATCCAGCAACAGTGTGGAAGATAAGAGGTCATTTGAATGAAAGTATAGATGAGTTTATTGGACCATATATCCATATTGAAGATATATTTCATGGTGCTAAAGGAACCACTGTGTATGACCCTTGGAACAATATATTTGTAGATCTACAACAACTTCAAAGAAGAATGGTCGAGTTTTATGGAATAACATTTGAAGAGTGCAAAGGCATTTTGAAATTTGTTATTAAACTGGATGAGTGTGAGGTTGTAAAGGAAAAGAAAATGGAAAGGATTACTATCACATTGATGAATGGAGCACTTGATACATCATTGAATGAAGCGAGTTCGAAGTATTTTAGTGTGCAGTCGGAGAAACACATATGGTGGTTGGGCTCATTCCAGGTATGATCATTTTTTATTTCGTACTTGATTTTAGTCAATGTTTTCAAATCTTTTATAGTAAGACTTTTGTTTTGTATAATCACAGGTAAAGACAGAAGACCATGAAACACTAGATTGGGTGTTTCACCACACGGAAATACCAAGAATAATTAAAAGACAGGTGCAAGGAGAGAATCTCCATGTTGCAGGAAAAGGTGATTTTCAAGTAGAGTGGCACATGGCGGGGGATCTTAAAACACTTAAGTGCATGTATAACGTTAGTAAAGGAGGTAACTCAAAGTCTCCTTGTCTTTACTGCAAAGAATCAGCGCAAGTAATGGATTCTAAATGGTGGAAGAGAGCACCTAATAGAGATAAAGTTGACCCTCACTTCAAGGCCATTCTTGACATTCCACTATGTAATGTTCACATATGCACATTGCATGCTCTATGTCGAATTATTGAGAAATTGGTATTTTTGTATATTGGATTTGCTTGGAAACTCCGTCCCGAAAGAAATAGAAAGGATGCTCTTCATGCATTGGAAAAAGTGTTATCCGATATAGGTCTGCATGGAGGTGATGTTCATATCACAAAGGATTTTAAAAAGTCTAGCAATGGCAAGGAGGTACCAATCAAGCCCTCTATTGGTGGTGTTAAGGCAAGAAGATTCTTGTCTCGACCCAAACACAATAGTAAGCAAGTAAGGCAAGGTAGAACAGTTTCAAGGATTAGTTATGGATTATGGAAGCAAGTCCATAATGCCGTGAAAGATCATGAGGCAGATGGGGAAGCACGAAATGTGAAGGCAGAGGTGTGGAGGTCTCTTGATCAACTCTTCATGTTCTGTGACAATGTAACATGGACAAAGAGTGATTACAAGAACTTTGAAGAGGCAATAAAACATTTTGGGAAGTCAATGAAAGACGCATGGACAGCATGCAATATAACTCACTACATGGTAAAGTGATGTCTTCTTCTTTTACTTAAGTGTGATCCTCTTTTCTTTTATAACTTACTATGCATTCTTATGTCTTTGTGAAAACAACATATCATCTACAACCACCTTTCCTATTTTGTCAAAAAGTATGGATGCCCAGCAATTTGGTCTACCCAAGGCATGGAGAAGTCTCACTACATGGCACGTAATGCATTTTTCAGACACACACAACACTATGGAGGGAGTCAAAAGGCAAATAGTCTGAAGGAAGTCTTCCAATGGTTTTACCGAGGCATTCTACAAAGGCTGCATGCTAAAAGAAAAGTTGCTAGCTCCAAAGTCAAGCTTGCTTTTATTCTAGCCCAAAAGCAAAGACGAAGACAAACTTTGGACAATTCAATGGCAGCAGAGAGACATAGACAGTGGAGGGATTCGAAGATATTTAGAAACCATAAATGGACAAGTAAACATGAATAGCAGTTTGTAACTTATTGGTGTTATGTCCACATGTTTTCAAACTCAATCAATAGATTTTTATTCTGTGGAACAAGTGACTCTTGGTGTAATGCCTATATGTTTTGAGACTCCATCAAAAGTAAGTCTTTTGTGAAACATGTGATCTATATTAACAAGCATCAATACATCCATATATTAACACACAAAAAATTCAATCAATACTACTTAATTATGCTAGACATACTGTTGATCCTTACCAATAAAATACTGAGTGTCAAACACTTTTAGAAGCTTTTGAGTGTGGGACGAGTACTGAAGTGTCGTACGGTGATGGGACAAATGCAAAAGGGTACTGATCGTCCGTACGGACAAGGAACTGATGAGGATCAAAGACTTTGTACAAATCAGTTCAACTTCAACATAATGTTTGTGCTATATTTGATGACTAAATCCTATTACTCCCAAGGCTTGCGAGTCGGAACTCTCTTTTTGAACTTGATTGGACTCTTTTTCTTCCTTATTGGCTTGATGTCGACTTTCTGTTTATCAATGCTTGCCTCTGTTGCTTGTCTGAGAGGGGTATCCTTGTCTTCAGCTATCTCCACGTGTTCTTCTTCTTGGATTGTGTGGCCTGATGCAATCATGGGTGGCTCTCGAAACCTTATGAGCTTGTGTTTTCCATAGCCCTCTAGACATTTGGGCTCCTTAACACCACATGCTAATGCATAAGAAGACAAAAAGTAAGAGGCCCTAGAGGCCTGCTTATTCACATAATCCCCAAATATATCTATGGCAGACAACCTCTCTATTAAAATGATCTTTTCCTTTTGCCATGGAAGATCATGTCCACCTAATACCCTAGACAAACATTTAAAGAAGTAAACAATGGCTTCTCCATTTAGCACTGCCTAGATCATGAATATAATGAGCTAGGCTTGACATTTTGCCAAACCCAGCTGGCCTGCTTCCACTTGATCTCTGGAGGAATGTGTCATCCTCAATTTGTAGCTGCCATGTATCAAAAGATTATAGTGAGACAATGATACATAACTACAAAACATTTAAACACAACATAAAGTATTTGATTTGAAGTAATAATATCATACCCTCTCATTTTCATCAGCAACAAGAAGTTCATCTTTCCAAAGATTTATTCCTCTCCCCTCCAGTCCAGCCTCTTCTTTAAGTTTTTCCTTATGAAGTGATGAGAGATTCATAGCTTCCTGGGTGAGCTGGAAGGCAGCTTCATCTGGCTCTTGGAAACTTTCAGCCTCTTTGAAACAAATAGTAAGGGCCTCTGCAGGATCAAAGGTTGTTTCCAAAGCTAGCAGTGAATGGTCATCCTCTATGCCAACCTCCTTGTCAAGCCTTGAAGCCTGGGCAATAAGGGAAATGGCATAGTCCTCCCTCAAATTGAACATACACTCTATATCATGGAGGAAAACATAATCTTTACCACCAATCAAGACACCTGGAAGCATGGGCACTGCATAGTTGCTGCTCTGAACATCAAAGTCTTCAACTGGCTGTGCTGCCCTAAGAGTTTCAGTCCTCAGTTGAACAAGGTCAAGAGCAGCCACTTGCAGCCCCTCATCCTCGAGGTTGATATCTTCTTCCTGCTCTGCCATATCTGTTGCCATAGGAATATCCTCTTTTACCTCCGCTACAGATATATCTTCTTCTTCAGTCTCCTGCCCTTGCTCTTCTAGAGATTGCTGTTGAAAGACAATGTACATAAGGAATGCCATGTTTTCCTCAAGCACTCTACACTTTCTGGTGTGCAAGTTACAGCTGAATTTATATTCCTCAGGCAGGCTGTCAAACCTTCTATTCACATGGTACCTCAGCTTGTCAATGGAGACAATATGATTTAAATGCACAAAAACCTTTTCACCTTCCACAATCCTTCCTGCCTCTGTCAGTTGTTTGAAGGTATCCCAATGGTCTCAAAGGAAATCTCTGTGATGGTCCAAAAGAGAGCTCATAGTGAACTCCCTGTTGAAAATACTGTGGTATATGTGGAAGTTCCTTTGAGCCTTGCACTTGTGAAGAAAGTCAAATAGGAGCAAATCTGGAGATTTCTCCTCTTCTGGTTCCCTTTGTTTTGAAAGGGAAGACTCACCTTTCTGCTCTAGTCTCTTGCTTTTGTCTGAAGCAAAATTTATATAACATGAATTCTATATGCTCACATATGCAATCAGATAATGTATAGGATATCACCAAACAAAACTCTTCATAAGCACACATGAATCACCTGGTGATTGCTGTGGTCTGAGTACAGCAGCAGAAAAGTCCAACTTCCTCTTGAAAGGAGGGGCCTGAGGATCAACTGTTCCAAAGCAAAAACATTTCTCATCATCAAGAAAGACATCTCCATGGACATAGAAAGCAAAACAATGAGCAAACAGTAAAAACCAAAAGAGACACAAGACTTTGCAACAAAATGCGATGCAGATCCATTTGAAAAATGTAAAGTGCTCTCCTCGCATTTTGTTGCAAATTCTGAATTTCTACTGACATCCATTTCCAATCAAATGCTAGGGATATCTTACAATGTTCAGGACAGTAAATGATGCAAGGAGGAATTCTCCAGTGCAAAAGAGATTAAAAGAAGGAGGAAAAAATTAAAACTAGAACAAATATCAGAATTTGCAGGAAAACGCGATTTGGGGCATTTGGAAAATGTAAACCACTATAATCGCATTTTGTTGCAAAATTCTAAATCCTACTCATATCCATCTCTAATCAAATCCTAGGTGATCTGCTAGATTTCTAGGCACTGAGATTTAAGAATTCTACAGATGGAAGAAATATATATCAGAAAACATTGGAAAGGGTATAGATCTCTGACCTTTCTTTTCCTCTTCCATACTGTTGGAATAGCCCTGGAGATTCTCCTGCTCTCTTCCAAAACTGAGCTGTAGCACTGGTAACCTGGAGATCTGGTAATGGTAGTAGTCTTCAGACAGGTTGCAGAGTGGATGGAGTGTGTTGGGTAGAAAGTGGTCAAAGTGGGAAAGAAAAGGATGATGGGAGGGTGCTGGCAGGGATGGAATACGGGGAGGGAAAAGTGTTAATGGATCTAATTATGAAATCATGATTGGCACAATTTCCAAGGCAAAAAGTGACCCACAAATTTCAAATCCCAAAAGATCTGGTGGGACCCACACGTGTTAAAAAACGACTATATCTCACACGTGTGGTATTTAATAACTCCATTATTTGTATTTTGTAATAATCTACTCTCCTAACTCAGTTCTCTTGTATCTCTACCTCCCTACTCTACACCATCAGCATCCAGACCAGCAGAGCAGAGGTTCATACCCAGCACAGGATACTCATCATCAGCACAGCACACTTGCAGATAGCTTCCAGGTTAGTAAGAAAATCTTTTTCCTTTTCTTCTTGTTTAATAGTATATTAGGGTAAGGAATTGATTGATGTGATGTAGGTTACATATTATGATAAATATTATATGCATTTTTTAGATTTTCTCCACTGCATGTAGAAGCAGGAAGACTTTTTATTTGGGCCTGTTGAATGAGAGTTTGATCACTTCTTGATGTCCATAGGCTCAATCCATGTTGCACCAAGCTGCATACACACTGAAATGACTAAAGGCATGCTGAAGTATGTTGTCTCTAGAATTTGCAGCAAAACGCGAGGAGAGGATTTTAGAAATCTCAAAATAGTCCAAATCGCATTTTGTTGCAAATTTTAAAATGCTTCTTCATCCACCCATTTCAAGCCTGCATAGTTCTTCTATAAACACAATACATATTGTTTATAGTTGGAAAGATAGAGAATTCATCATATGAATGCGATAGCATGTTGTTTCAAGTATTTGCAGAAAAACGCGATTTTGAGCTGTTACAAATTTCAAATCATCATAATCGCCTTTTGTTGCAAATTGTTCAATTTTGCTTCATCCAATTTGTCATCATCTTCTCTAATCATTCTATGTTCTCCATGTTTCTAATCTTTTACTATTGCTTTGTATGGACCTTTTCAGAGTGATGGCAAGAACCAAGGCAACTGCAAGGAGGTCTGGCAAGGGGCCAGGGCTTGCAGCAGCAGCAGCTGGGGCTGATGTCAAGGAATCTAGTGTGCCTACAAAAGGAAGAGTTGCACATGGCAGGAAGGGGAAGCCAATGAGCATGCTGCAGCAAAAGTCCAAGAGGTTAAAGCATTCTGCTGGTGTGCTAAAGGAGATCAGGAAACAGCAAAAAGCTATAGGCTTTGCAATCCCCAAGGCACCTTTTCAGAGGCTAGTGAGAGAAATTTGTGATAGCTGGCACCTTGGTTTCAGGTGGAACAGGACTGCCATTCTTTCCTTACAGGAAATGGCAGAGGATTACTTGGAGAAGTACTTTGAAGATGCAATGCTTGTAGCAGCCCATGCTCACAGGGTAACTCTGATGGCCAAGGACTTCAACACATTGTCCAGAGTGAGGTGGAGGTATGACAAGCTGGTCCATCCTGTGGAATGGCAGGACATTAAAATGAGAGACATATTATTAATTCCACCTACAAGGAAATTGAAGGCAGACAAGGTGAAGGTTGTTGAAGTGACCCACTCAATGAGCACCAGAGGGAAAGCTGCTTATGAGGAGTCACTGAAGCAGCAAATAGAGGAATCCAAATCTGCTATAAATGTGGAGACTGTACAGATGGAGCTATAGATACAGAGAAGGTTGCAGGAGCTGGGCCCTAACATAGTTGTCCATATTGAAGATGATTTTTCAGAGAATAATTTTGACTTGACAAGAGCATGCTTGGCAGCATTGGCTCATAAGAATGAGTATTGCTCAGATACTATCATTCTTGCAATGCTCTAGTAAGTGTCTTTTATTTTACATTTGTTTGCAAAACAATCCTTATTGTACCTCCTCCCTTACACCTTACCTTAATTATTGTTTTGTCCAATGTAGCATGATGAGAAGCTGGCTGAACCATGCTGTACAGCATACAGTTTATATTATTGATCCTGCAATTTCCTTCAAGTTAAGAGATCCAAAGGAAACTCCCATGGATATTTCCAATTGGTTCAGACACTGTGATTTTGATCATGTTGATATTTTGCTACTTCCATACCATAACAAGTATGTGTGTGGCTGCTTCTTTTGGGATTTTCCTTCAAGATTGAGTACTCTTGTAGCCTTTGATTTCTTAATGCTTTTTTCCTTATGCAGTGACCACTGGAGCTTTGCTTCTATTGACATCCAGCAGAAGCAATGCTTTTTATTCAACTCTCTTAGAAACACACACAGAGAGGTTAAATTGTAAGTGGTTTGTGTGCTATTTTTAACTTTAAACTTCATTATTTGGATTTAATGCACACTAACTGAATTATATGTATTGCAGTTGTATTAGAAGACTTCTAGATGCATTGGATCAGTGTCCTCCTAATGTCAATTTTGGATTCAATAGAGCCAATAGATTTAGAGGTAGAAAGTTGCTCCCTCTACTGATGTCTATTTCATGCTATGCCTTTGAACTTATTGAATAATTTTATTTTGTTCAGACATTAACAGTTTCTAACATATCTTTCCAACTATCCAGACACCACAACAAGATGATTCAAGTAGCTGTGGCTGGAGAGTGCTGATTAGTGCCAAATATATACTTTCAAGCTATTTTGAGATAGGACAGCCAGAGCTTGTAAGAAAAAATAATTTTCATTTAGCTTCAAAAAATTTGATATTGGTACAAAGTGTTCTAAATCATCATATCTCATTGCAGATGAGAGAAGATAGCTTCAACTCGAGCTATGTGTATAGTTTCAGAGCTGATATAATTTGAAAGTTTTTGAAGTATGCCTTCCCCAAACCTATTGTACCAGCTACTGTCGAGTTAGGTGAGAGCTCTAAAGTCTGAGAAGGTGTCATACACCTTGATGACACAGATGATGCAGATGTGGTGCCACAAGAACAAGGACCTAGTGCTGATGAGGAGAAGCCACAAGAACAAGGACCTGTTGCTGCTGATGTTATTGAGGAAATGATGGAGCAACAGCAAACAGATGCTCCAGGGGTAGTAGAGGAGACAATGGAGCAGCACCAAGAGACTGTACACGACAAGATGGAGCAACAGAAAGTAGATTCTCCAAATAAAGATGATACGGTGAGCTTGGACCATGTAGAGCAGCCTCTAGATCAGCCTGTAGATAAATAGAAAATTGTTGTCAAGAATATGTTCTACATATGTAATTAAACACTTCTGTACAGAATTTTACATTTCTGAATATAATACCTTTGTTTATGGAGTCTGTGTTATCTCAATTTTAAAATTTTCAATGTCTTTGCATTTTATTGATCTCTCTCTTCTTTTGAGCACCTGCAAAAAAGCAATATGAAACAATAGGGTAAAGTAAACTAATAGCAGTGCTTAATGAGACTAGGATAAGTCACATGGTATACCTTCTTATTGTTGTAGATAAATAAAAAGTCCTTTGAAATAGAACCTTCTGTCTCAAATAGAATGTCATTGCGCAATTGAGCTAGGGAGCAACATTGTCTTAATGTGATATTGACTAGCACATCACCATTCTCAACAACATCAATATCAAGAAGTTTATTTTCTGCACCAAAAGAATCTTCATCTTGATCCATAGGGACTAGTTTTGTACCTAGCATTCGACTGCGCTTATAATAAAAAGAAAAAATGAAATTTTGTGATGCAACCATGTACTTCAGTTGCATAGAAGGTTGGACAACCTCACAAAACACTGAACTACATGTCTTCTTATCCCAACCTTTATCCAAAAATTGTGGCATGCATGCCAGACTTGTTGCTTTAACTGTGAACATTGTTTTTGAAACCTTCACTGGAAAGGTATTAAACAAGTCTACAAAAACTGTGAGAGGCATGCACAAAGAAATTTTTATTATCCTTGTGGCAATATTGGGCCTCAGAGCTTTCTGTACTTCTTTGAAAAGCTTGGCTCTATATGCCTCTGTAACACTAAAATGTGGGAGAGGCCAATCCACTGAATTCCCTGCTGTTTTCTTAACACACCATGTGTGTTTGCATTGTCCAGCAACTGATAAAAATGATCAGTAAAAAATATACCGGATTGAGCTAGCTCTGTTGCACATTGACCTTCGTATTGTTGTTCTCCTATCGATCCATGCAAAACATCTATAAATCCCAGAATACAATCGATGTTTTGCCATGTCTCATACGATGAAGGGTATAAATCTGAAATGAAACAACACAAGAATATCAGTAAGCAAAGAAAGAAAGCTTTGTCTTAAAAATCCATACACCTCATAAAGAACAAAACCACAATAGAAAAATATACAATTAGGCCTGTGTTGCGGAAGATCATTTGGATAGTCTCGCAAGACAAGTTCTTTATGCATGTACACATGCTGAATCAAAACTTCTTTCACCGATATCTTTCCTCTGGTGATTTTAAAATCTCGTACTCTTCCCTTCCACGATGCCAAGAAAATATTTTTTGTCTGGGGTCTCTTTCTTTTACTAGGTTGCATGAGCACCCATGCTCCTTTCGAAACAGTAAACCTTTCCCAAGTTCCTTCCGTTTTGACTGTACTTGAATTCTCTACCGAAGAAATAGAAGAAGCAGGTCGACGGGGTAAGGATGTGTGGTATAATTCTGCCTTCATAGCATTATCATCCACAGAGCGTCTTCCACAAGAACGACCATAGTTTTTATTCACCATGGATACCTTGTGAATCTATAACCACAGCAAAGTAATGTAAACAAGATAACAAAGTGAAGTTTCAAGAAAGAGAAAGTAGGCAGACAGATAGTTGACAAGAAACATCTTACTCTAAGCCAAACTGGATCAAGGGAGCAGTTTTGGAAAAGAAGAGGTTGCTGCACAATGAGGTAGTGGTGTAGAATGGTAGACCTTTCGAAGGAAAGGCAGCACAACAATTCAAAGTTCAAAGGGAGGTGGAAGCGGGAAGGCCCTTGTCAGAGAAAATGTCAGACTAGATTCTATCTTCATGTCCAAAGATCTTGTGAGAATAAAAAACCAATCTCCACATTAATGTAGCACGCTTGTACCTACATAAAATATTGTTTCTTTTATCTATTTTCTTTTATTTTTGTGAATTTCCAACGTTACGTTGGCCCTCTGTTCATCGGTTGAGAGCTTATTTTTCCAAACCGTAAAAGGCCCCAAAATGAGCTCCCTTTTTTCCTAATGTGAAGGACGATGGGAATACATATGATTGAATGTGGATTAAGCAATGTGAATTGATGTAGAAGAATGTGGAATAACAAGAAATGATGTGGAACAATGTGGAAAGAAGAGAGTTCATAAGAAACTATATTTATGACCTGTTTTTAAAGGACTATTTTATGTCAAGAATGCTGGGAAAGCATTTTGACCATGTTGTGAATGAGCTCATGGAGCCAAATTGATAAAGTTACAACAGTTGACGGAGAGTCAACGGAGGACGTCTCGCATACCAAGGTCAGCCGAGATCTTCACCAGCCTCGGTTCGATTTAAATGGTGAGCTTCCGGTACGGTGGATGAGGGACCAAGGAATCGACCTATGAGTGAAGCGCTAGGTGACCTGTCGAAGGATCCTAGAGGGTGCTGACCATACAGTGCTCGGGCTCTGGATCGCCGCAGATACCCACGCGTGCGTCGAGGAAGAAAATGGAACAAGGTGTTAGAGTTGTTTTCTGAACTCGGGCATAGATTTGGTTGATTGACCTTGCTAGTCCTCAACGGATGAGTCCATGGCTCTTTTATATGGATTTGTTGGTTGATCTTGCTGATCTTCAACGGAGAGTCCATTTGGATTTTTATAAGTGAATATATTTCCGGGTACTATGAGCTAGGAACTATTAAAAAGGCCCCTGAGAGTGAATAAGTGGTGAGCGTTCTGGTTGCCAATGATGCCATAGGTACACCGATGAAAGAATGATTGAAAATTAGAATTCAATATGATATTTTGGAGGATTATGATCAGTGATATTATGGTTTCATTAACAGATTGTTTTAAAGACAACTCAATCTATGAAACAGGCAATTTCATATTGGGTGTGTAAGTGGTGTGACTATCTTGAAGTTTGCATGAAGCGCCGGCCGGATAGGGGGCATGGGAACTCTTTTCCCTAGTACCCGGGAACAAAACGTAACCAAATTTCTAAATGGATCCTATCACTACAATGTTTGGGCGGTTGGCTAACCCATGGGACTAGATGGGGTTAGGCTGGACTCATGGATCCCTAAAATGAGACTCAATTCTATTATAGTACGATAGATGAAGTAAATCCCGGATAGTCCTTGTTCTATGGAAAAGAATCAACTTCTGTGCCTCTTGACGAGGAAACAAGTGTTGGTCTCTATGATCCAAGTGCAAGTCTCTTCCTTGATCTGACCATGTGACTTAATGGTTCGGTTGGATCAGTTTGGTTAGTTAAGGCTCTTGACTACATTAGAATAAAAATATCTTGGAGGAATTGCCCGTGCTTTCTGGGCGAGGGAAGTTTTTTCGGGTTCGATTTTAGAAGAACCGAGGGATTAGTCTCTTGTCTGGATATCCGTGGGTGAGGCCCCGAGTGAGAGGCTCTGCCCTGCCCAAGAAGTGCTACTTCCGCCTGCTAGCACCCAATTTATGAATTTTTATTTTGAATATCAATTTGTATGAATTTTATCACACAATTAGAATCTTTTACTGGTACTTCATAAAATTTTGATATTTCTTGCTTCTCGGTTGATCCACTTTAGCCAATTCGCTCTGATACCAGCTGAAAGATCCCTGCCCCCTCTGTGGCACAACGAATTCGGGGGTGCTAGCAGGCGGAAGTGGCACTTCTTGCGTAGGGCAGAGCCTTTCACTCGGGGCCTCACCCACCCATGGATATCCAGACAAGAGACTAATCCCTCGGTTCTTCCAAAACCAAACTCGGAAAAACTTCCCTCGCCGAGAAAGCACGGGCAATTCTTCCAGGATATTTTTATTCTAACGTAGTCAAGAGCCTTAACTAACTAAACTGATGCGACCGAACCAGTAAGTCACATGGTCAGATCAAGAAAGAGACTAGCACTTGGATCATAGAGACCAACACTTTTTTCCTCGTTCAAGAGGAACATCCGTTGATTCTTTTCCATAAAACAAGGACTATCTGGGATTTACTTCATCTATCGTACCATAACAAAATTGAGTCTTATTTTAGGGATCCATCAGTCCAGCCTAACCACATCTAGTTCCATGGGTTAGCCAACCGCCCAATGATTGTAGTGAGATGGAGGGACGAATCTTACATCCTACCCCACTTAAAAAATGCGAGATGAGGACATCTTCAGCCTTGCAAGAGCCATTTTACTTTTCTCGTTGTACCCGGTGACATCGAAGTATTCTTCCATTGCTTCGATCCACTTCTCCATAGCCTCGTCCAAGTTTTCCCCTTCACCCTTGAAAGGTCCAGGCTACGATCTATGAAGAGTTTTATGAACATTCAAGTCGAGCTCTTCCTCATCGAGTTAGGGGTTAACATTCCTACCACGACGACCTCAATCCATGATCCTATCAATACAAAAATTCTTGTTAAGTCCCTTTATTTATAATTCAAATCCGACTTTAGATTCAACTGATTTTGGGGTTCTTTAGATTGAACATCCCCTCATAGAATCATGGGATCAAGATCCCTTCTAATAGAAGAACATACAGAACTCATTATCAGAGAATAATTCATTCATATTCTTAACTTAGTAATGGACCAGATAACATTACACCCATCTCACATCACATCACATCTATTTCACATCACATCACATCCATTCACATCACATCTCATCCATTCACATCTATTTACATCACATCTCATCCATTCACATCTATTTACATCACATCCACATCCTATCCTCATCATATCTCATTCATTCCATCCACATTACATCACATCCACATCCATCCATATCTCATCACATCCATACACATTCCATCTCATTTATCCACATCCATCCAGTCATTCACGTCTATCCACATCCATCCATACATTCACATTCACATCCACATATATTCACATCACATCACATTTCATCCACATCTCATCACATTCACATCCACATCCCTTTACATCACATCACATCTCATCCACATCCACATCCACATCCATTTACATCACATCACATCTTATCACAACCACATCCACATTCACATCCATTTACATCACATCACATCTTATCACAACCACATCCACATTCATTTGCATATCACACCACATCTTATCACATCTATATCCGCATTCATTTACATCACGTCACATCCTATCACATCCACATCCACATCCATTTACATCACATCACATCTTATCACATCCACATCCACATCCATTTACATCACATCACATATTATCCACATCCATTTACATCACATCACATATTATCACATCCACATCCACATTCATTTATATCACATCACATCCTTTCGCATATCCTCACAACTCATTCTCATCTCTTCATTCACATCCACATCCATTTACTTCACATCACATCCTTTCACATATCCTCACATCTCATTCTCATCTCTTCATTCACATCCACATCCACATCCACATCCATTTACATTACATCACATCCTTTCACATATCCTCACATCTCATTCTCATCTCTTCATTTACATCTTATTCACATCTATTCACATTTAGTAACATTTTCTATTTTTGGTACCAATGGGACTTTTCTAAATTTCTACCAATTGCTTGGCCTAGTTAAAGGTACTTTTTCTCGACGGATATTTTCATATTCTTTCTCAAATTCCTCAAGTGAAATATATTTATTCCTAGTTAAAGGTACTTTTTCTCAACGGATATTTTCATATTCTTTCTCAAATCCCTCAAGTGAAATATATTTATTCCTAGTTAAAGGTACTTTTTCTTGACGGATATTTTCATATTCTTTCTCAAATTCCTCAAGTGAAATATATTCATTATTCTTCTTTTGAGTAAAAGATTCATGGGATTTATAAAAATCAATTCTACTCATATTTCCCAATATTGCTAAAAATTTTCATTTTTAGTAAATACTCATAATTTGAATTATGCTAAAAATTTCTCTTTTTCCCATTTAATTTCTTGGATCTCAAATATCATGGGAATTCCTCTTTTTACATTTAAATGATTGAATTCCAAATGTCATGAGAATTCCTCTTTTATCATTTAATTTTTCTCATGCATAAATTAAATTTATCTAAAATTCCTCTTTAAATTTAAATACAAATATCCATTAATTCAAATATGCCAAGAATTCCACTTTTACTATTTAAATGATTGAGTTCCAAATGTCATGAAATTCCTGGTTTATCATTTAAATTTTCTCATGCATAAAATAAATTTTTCTATACAAGTTATTAATTTGTCATCCCTTAACTGGATCCACTAGGTCCAGTGTTAACACAGTAGCAATTTGTCAGCACATTCCAGTAATCTCGTAGTGATTTGCTGAAGTCTTTATCGTCATTCCAGTTATGAACATCATCACACAGGGACTTGTCCCATTCATCCTCATTGTGGCTTTGTTCAACTGATCGCTTTTCAACCAAAATTTAGGAATCATCTTTTTTCAATCAGAATCGAAATCAACTCATCAATTCTCAACCACAATTTTAAAATCATATCAACCACATTCGATTTCATCATTTGGATAGCATTTTTACTTATAATTTCAAGGTCTTAGATGTACAAAAATGAATTATGTATTAATTTCTTAAAAATTTTGCCATAGCTTCGCTGTGCTATTACTAATAATTTTTAATATTTTTTAAAAGAATAAGACTTTATAATATAATTATGATAGAATAACTATCATTGGACCTTAATCCAATTTATGGAATTAAATCATAAGTTTACTATAATTTTATTAGCATAAAAGCATAAAAAGCCATTTTCATAACCTCTAGCTTAACAAGCATAGAGTTTGATTTTTGAATTGAGAATTTATCAATGAGAAGCATCCATTTGAATAAGAATTAGTTATAGGAATGACTATTCTTTTAGGGGGAGAGAGATATACATAAAAAGCATCCATAAAAACTAACTTTTTGTGATTAATCATTAGAACTCTTATAGAGAGCTTAATTTGCATTGAAAAACAATTCATTTGAAACTTCTGAGAAGTGAAAACATTGAGAATATTCAAGAAAACCATGAAATTACATCTTACCTTGATTTTGCTTGCTTCTTTATCTTAGAGGGAAGCCCCCAACCAATCAATTGGTTTAGTATGTTGAGAAGAAAGCTCCAAGGATTGTTGAAGAGAGAGAGAAGCTCCAATCTCTCCAAAAGTAGAGGATTTTTAAGGGATAATAGAAAATATCATTATTTTAATGTAATACTGGCGTGGTATAGCTCAAAGATGAGAATACAAAAGAATGAGGGTCTATTGATAGGTGAGGGAGGCCACTAACTGAGTCCCACTAAGTTCTAGAATTTTTCAGCTTCAGTTTGGCTGAATTTGGACAAGATTTAGACCAGTTTGGCTCCCTTGTTGTTTTGGTTTGATCCAGGAGAAAGGAGAGATAAAAATATCACAATTTTTTTTGAATTAAAAACTCATCCACATGTGTGAATTAGGCGCCTACCTCAAAGGTCTCCCCCTCCTTATTACCAAGGTGTCAAAAATTCATCATTTCTCCAAAATATCTCATTTTTTTAGTAATATCTCTGAATTTTTAACTAATAAACCTTGTACTCAGTCAACTCTTCATCTTATGTGAGCATTTACTCATTTTTTGGGTATTTTCTTTATTCTTTGGATTTATCTCATCCCAACACTTGGATTAATCCTATTGGCCCATAGGAACCTTAATTGGCCCGTAATCCAATTTTTTTTGAAAATCTAGACCCTTACGCTAAGGTCCCTTATATCATTTTTAATTGATTCCTAATGCACATTGGAAAGTTTATTTTGAACATCTGTTTCAGGGGAAACTATTTTAGACACTAGGAGGATTTTTATATCCAAAGATATCTCAATTTTGAATTACCTCTCTCTAGGCCAAAACAGGGTAAAACAAGATCTTTCTTCAATTTCAGAGTGGGGAATAATTACAAGAACAGAAGGGGAGGTTCTTACACCTTTACACCTCAAAAGATGGAGGAATCTTACATCTTACCCCACTTAAAAAACACGAGATGTCCTCGTCTCGCAGCAGGTGGAGTATAATCTCTTTCATCTTCTCTTCTTCAATCACTTCCGCGTTACTGCGTGGACGGCCGATTCGGGAACATCTCTCTTTGACTTCCCCTATTCTGAGGCAGAGGTCTTGCATCACTTTGGATTGAAACTGAGGGTTGGTTAGAGGGTCTACCTCTGAGACTTTCCTGATTTTGGCGGAAAGGAACCTGATTACTCTGGAAGGAAGGAGCTGGAGTATGGAATCTTGGTCCGTGATTTCCCTGCCCCGAAAACCTTGATCCAGAAGGAGTTGGAAAATCCATACTGCGATGTCCAAATCCTTGGTAGTTATAGCATTTAACTTCCTTGTTCAAGGGTGGAACTTCTGAAGCTGAATTCCAAGGGATTAAGTTCTGGGAAAAGGACCTTTCTTCCATTCTGGAACTTTCCATATCCTGAGCTTGACCTTGTTGTCTCTTAGGTGGTGGAAGGTTGCAATCAACTTCTGGAGCTAGAGATCTTTTGAAAGATGATGGTACTGGCCTCGGTGGGACCTTGACATCAAAGGCCTTGGCGAAATCCTTCGCAATGCGAACTCCTTCGGCCATGGAAACTGGCTTGGCATTCTTCACTAGGATATTGAAAGGTCCGTTCAGTCCCCAAATGAACCTGGCCCCATCAGCTGTTCTTCATCTAGCGGTGGCCAGTATTTAAGGAGGAGAGCGAACGCTTGGTGATACACTTTAATAGTTCTACTCCCCTAGGTTAACTCTAAGAATTCGTTCATCTTGGTTTCCAAAAAGCCGGGAGGACAAAATCTCTTCCTTAGGTAAATTTTGAGATCATTCCATATTTAGGTGTTCCGATCCAGACGGTTTGTCTCCCAGTGGTTTCTCTCCATGCCACTCGAGCTGTTTCTACTATCTTCAGCCTTGTAAGAGCCTTTTTGCTTTTCTCGTTGTACCCGACGGTGACATCAAAGTATTCTTCCATTGCTTCGATCCACTTCTCCATAGCCTCGCCCAAGTTTTCCCCTTCACACTTAAAAGGTCCAAGCTACGATCTATGAAGAGTTTTACAAACATCCAAGTCGAGCTCTTCCTCATCGAGTTGGGGGTCGAGTTGGGGGTTAACATTCCTACCACGACGACCTCAATCCATGATCCTATCAATACGAAAATTCTTGTTAAGTCCCTTTATTTATAATTCAAATCCGACTTTAGATCCAATTGATTCTGGGGTTCTTTAGATTGGTCAGCCCCCCACAGAATCATGGGATAAAGATCCCTTCTACGATCTATGAAGAGTTTTACAAACATCCAAGTCGAGCTCTTCCTCATCGAGTTGGGGGTTAACATTCCTACCACGACGACCTCAATCCATGATCCTATCAATACGAAAATTCTTGTTAAGTCCCTTTATTTATAATTCAAATCCGACTTTAGATCCAACTGATTCTGGGGTTCTTTAGATTGGTCAGCCCCCCACAGAATCATGGGATAAAGATCTCTTCTAACAGAAGAACATACAGAACTCATTATCAGAGAATAATTCATTTATATTCTTAACTTAGTAATGGTCCATTAGATCAAAAATTCCATTTGAACACTCCTCCATGGGAATTTCAGTTATGCAGGTTTTCAACTTGTCATTCCTTAATTAGATCGGATACCAGAATTTAGAAATCATTACCTTTCAATCACAATCCAAATCAACTCATCAATTCTTAACTAGAATTCTAAAATCATATCAGCCAGCATTCGAATTCATCATCTGGATAGCATTTTTGCTTATAATTTTAAGGTCTTAGATTTACTCGTATATATTGTCAGTAAACAGTTGCAGATATACGCGCGGTATATACGGGTAGTCACGGTCCTTGGAGTTATAAGGTAAATACCATCAAATCTAGGCCTCAAGCAAGTAAGGGATTCCATACAATTGTGGTACTTCCATCTAAAGACCCAATTACCAAATTTTAAATTTTTATTTTGAATATCAATTTGTATGAATTTTATCACACAATTACAATCTTTTACTAGTACTTCATAAAATTTTGACATTTCTTGCTTCTCGGTTGATCTACTTTAGCCAATTCGCTCTGATACCACAGCTGAAAGATCCCTGCTCCCTTTGCGTAATGAATTTGGGGGTGCTAGCAGGCGGAAGTAGCACTTCTTGCATAGGGCAGAGCTTCTCACTCAGGGCCTCACCCATGGATATCCAGACAAGAGACTAATCCCTCTGTGTTTCCAAAACCGAATCAGGAAAGACTTCCCTCGCCCAGAAAGCACGGGCGATTCTTCCAGGATATTTTTATTCTAACGTAGTCAAGAGCCTTAACATACCAAACTGATCCAACCGAACCAGTAAGTCACATGGTCAGATCAAGGAAGAGACTTGCACTTGGATCATAGAGACCAACACTTTTTTCCTCGTCAAGAGGCATAGCCGTTGATTCTTTTCCATAGAACAAGGACTATCCGGGATTTACTTCATCTATCGTACCATAACAGAATTGAGTCTTATTTTAGGGATCCATTAGTCCAGCCTAACCCCATCTAGTCCCATGGGTTAGCCAACCACCCAACCATTGTAGTGATAGGTTCCATTTAGAAATTTGGTTAGGTTTTATCCCGGGTACCAAGGAAAAGAGTTCCCATGCCCCCTAGACGGTGCTTCATGCAAACTTCAAGATAGTCACACCACTTACACACCCAATATGAAATTGCATGTTTCATAGATTCAACTATCTTTAAAACAGTTTGTTAAAATGAAACCATAATATCATTGATCATAATCCTCCAAAATATCCGATTGAATTCTAATTTCCAATCATTCTTTCATCGATGTACCTATGGTATCATTGGCAACCAGAACGCTCACCGCTTGTTCACTCAGGGGCCTTTTCAATAGTTCCTAGCTCATAGTACCCTGAAATATATTCACTTATAAAAATCCAAATGGACTCTCCGTTGAAGATCAGAAGCAAGATCAACCAACACATCCTTATAAAAGAGCCATGGACTCATCCGTAGGACCAGCAAGGTCACTCAACCACCAGATCCATGCCCGAGTTCAGAAAACAACTCTAACACCTTGTTCCATTTTCTTCTCGACGCACGCGTGGGTATCTTCGGCGACCCAGAGCCCGAGCAGCACTGTATGGTTAGCACCCTTTAGGATCCTTCGACAGGTCACCTAGCACCCTCTAGGATCCTTCGGCAAGTCACCTAGCGCTTCACTCATAGGCCGCTTGCTTGGTCCCTCATCCATCGTACCGGAAGCTCACCATTTAAATCGAGCCGAGGCTGGTCAAGACCTCAGCCGACCTTGCTATGCGAGACGTCCTCCGTTGGCTCTCCGTCAGCTATTGCAAATTTATCAATTTGGTTTCCACGACCTCATTCACAAGATGGTCAAAAGGCTTTCCCAGCATTCTTGACATAAAACAGTCCTTTAAAAGCAGGTCATAAAAACAGTTTCTAATGAACTCTCTTCTTTCCACATTGTTCCACATCATTTCTCGTTATTCCATATTCTTCTACATCAATTCACATTGCTTAATCCACAATCAATCATATGTATTCCTATCGTCCTTCATCCATTCTCATATGTATTCCTATCGTCCTTCATCCATTCTCATCCAATCACATTATATTACATCCCATCACATCTATCCTCATCACATCTCATCCATTCTTATCTACCCATATCCACATCACATTCAATCATATGTATTCCTATCGTCCTTCATCCATTCTCATCCAATCACATTATATTACATCCCATCACATCTATCCTCATCACCTCTCATCCATTCTCATCTACCCATATCCACATCACATTACATCACATCCATTCACATCACATCTCATCCATTCACAACTACCTCGATCCACATCCCGATTCACATCACATCCATTCACATCTATCCCGATTCACATCACATCACATCACATCCATTCACATCACATCTCATCCATTCACATCTATCTCGATTTACATCACATCACGTCACATCACATCTCATTCATTCACATCTATCCCGATTCACATCACATCACATCACATTCACATCTCATTCATTCACATCACATCCATCTCACTTCACATGACATCTATTTCACATCACATCACATCCATCACATCACATCACATCCATTCACATCACATCTCATCCATTCACATCTATTTACATCACATCCACATTTATCCTCATCAAATGTCATTCATTCCATCCACATTACATCACATCCATTCACATCACATCTCATCCATTCACAACTATCCCGATCCACATAACATCACATCACATCCATTCACATCACATCTCATCCATTCACATCTATCCCAATTCACATCACATCACATCTCATTCATTCACATCTATCCCGATTCACATCACATCACATTCACATCTCATTCATTCACATCTATCCCAATTCACATCACATCACATCACATCCATCTCACATCACATCACATCTATTTCACATCACATCTCATCCATTCACATCTATTTACATCACATCCACATCTATCCTCATCATATCTCATCCACATTACATCACATCCACATCCATCCATATCTCATCACATTTATACACATTCCATCTCATTCATCCACATCCATCTAGTCATTCACATGCACATCTATCCACATCCATCCATACATTCACATCCATATATATGATTCACATCACATCACATTTCATCCACATCTCATCACATTCACATCCACATCCCTTTACATGACATCACATCTCATCCACATCCACATCCACATCCATTTACATCACATCACATCTTATCATATCCACATCCACATTCATTTGCATCACACCACATCTTATCACAACTATATCCACATTCATTTACATCACATCACATCCTATCACATCCACATCCACATCCATTTACATCACATCACATGTTATCACATCCACATCCACATCCATTTACATCACATCACATCTTATCACATCCACATACACATTCATTTACATCACATCACATCCTTTCGCATATCCTTACAACTCATTCTCATCTCTTCATTCACATCCACATCCACATCCACATCCATTTACGTTACATCACATCCTTTCACATATCCTCACATCTCATTCTCATCTCTTTATTCACATCCACATCTACATCCATTTACATTACATCACATCCTTTCACATATCCCACATCTCATTCTCATCTCTTCATTCACATCTTATTCACATCTATTCACATTTAGTAACATTTTCTATTTTTGATACCGATGGAACTTTTCTAAATTTCTACCAATTGCTTGGCCTATTTAAAAGTACTTTTTCTCGACGGATATTTTTATATTCTTTCTCAAATTCCTCAAGTGAAATATATTCATTATTCTTCTTTGGGTTAAAAGAATCATGGGATTTACAAAAATCAATTCTACTCATATTTCCCAATAATGCTCAAAATTCCACTTTTGATAAATACTCATAATTTGAATTATGCTAAAAATTTCTTGTTTTTTCATTTAATTTCTTGGATCTCAAATATCATGGAAATTCCTCTTTTTACATTTAAATGATTGAATTCCAAATGTCATGGGAATTCATCTTTTATCATTTAAATTTTCTCATGCATAAATTAAATTTATCTAAAATTTCTCTTTAAATTTAAATTTAAATATCCATTAATTCAAATGAGCCAAGAATTACACTTTTACTATTTAAATGATTGAGTTCCAAATGTCATGGAAATTCCTCTTTTGTCATTAAAATTTTCTCATGCATAAAATAAATTTATCTAAAATTTCTCTTTAAATAAAATATTCATTATTTTAATATACAAAAAATTTCTCTTTTTCCATCTAATTACATGGATCTCCATTATCATGGGAATTCCTCTTTTTGCATAAAAATAAAATTACCAAAATTACCTCTTTTCTTAATTACTTATTTATGCATAAACACTAAAAAATAGTTTTCCATGAATGTGATGAAAATCATTTTTTTAAGCATAGGATGACCAATCATAGAATATGGTAGGAAGTCCTCTTTGCACATTATGTACAAAAATGAGTTATGTATTAATTTCTTAAAAATTTTGCCATAGCTTCGCTGCTATTATTGATAATTTTTAATATTTTTGAAAAGAATAAGACTTTAAAATATAATTATGATAGAATAACTATCATTGGACCTTAATCCAATTTATGAAATTAAATCATAAGTTTACTATAATTTTATTAGCATAAAAGCATAAAAAGCCATTTTCATAACCTCTAGTTTAACTAGCATAGAGTTTGATTTTTGAATTGAGAATTTATCAATGAGAAGCATCCATTTGAATAAGAATTAGTCATAGGAATGACTATTCTTTTGGGGGAAGAGAGATATACAAAAAAGGAACCCAATTAAGCATAAAAACTAACTTTTTATGATTAATCATTAGAATTATTATAGAGAGCTTAATTTGCATTGAAAAATAATTCATTTAAAACTTCTCAAGCTTGAGAGGGGTTGAGAAGTGAAAACATTGAGAATATTAAAGAAAACCATGAAATTTCATCTTACCTCTTGATTTTGCTTGCTTCTTTATCTTAGAAGGAAGCCCCCAACCAATCAATTGGTTTAGTATGTTGAGAAGAAAGCTCCAAGGATTGTTGAAGAGATAGAGAAGCTCCAATCTCTCCAAAAGTAGAGGATTTTTAAGGGATAATAGAAAATATCATTATTTTAATGTAATACTCGCATGGTATAGCTCAAAGATGAGAATACAAAAGAATGAGGGTCTATTTAGAGGTGAGGGAGGCCACTAACTGAGTCCAACTAAGTTTTAGAATTTTTCAGCTTCAGTTTGGCTGAATTTGGATAAGATTTAGACCAGTTTGGCTCCCTTGTTGATTTGGTTTGATCCAGGAGAGAGGAGAGATAAAAATGTCACAATTTTTTTGAATTAAAAACTCATCCACATGTGTGAATTAGGTGCCTACCTCAAAGGTGTCCCCCTCCTTACCAAGGTGTCAAAAATTCATCATTTCTCCAAAATATCTCATTTTTTAGAAATATCTCTTAATTTTTAACTAATAAACCTTGTACTCAGTCAACTCTTCATCTTATATGAGCATTTACTCATTTTCAGGTATTTTCTTTTATTATTTGGATTCATCTCATCCCAACACTTGGATTAATCCTATTGGTCCATAGGAACCTTAATTGGACCATAATCCAATTGTTTTTGAAAATCTAGACCCTTAGGCTAAGGTCCCTTATATCATTTTTAAATGATTTCTAATGGACATTGGAAAGTTTATTTTGAACATCTGTTTCAGGGGAAACTATTTAGACACTAGGAGGATTTTTATACCCAAAAAAATGTCAATTTTGAATTACCTCTCTCTAGACATTTTCTCTCTCTAGGCCAAAACAGGGTAAAACAAGATCTTTCTTCAATTTCAGAGAGGGGAATAATTACAAGAATAGAAGGGGAGGTTCTTACACCTTTACACCTCAAAAGATGGAGGGAGGAATCTTACATCCTACCCCACTTAAAAACGCGAGATGTCCTCATCTCGCAGGTGGAGTATAATCTCTTTTATCTTCTTCTTCTTCAATCACTTCCAGCGTTACTGCCTTGGAATTGGACGGCCGATTCCAAAACATCTCTCTTTGACTTCCCCTATTCTGAGAGACACAGGTCTTGCATCACTTTGGATTGAAACTGAGGGTTGGTTAGAGGGTCTACCTCTGGGATTTTCCTGATTTTGGCAAAAAGGAACCTCTGGAAGGAAGGAGCTGGAGTCTGGAATCTTGGTCCCTGATTTCCCCGCCCCAAAAACCTTGATCCAAAAGGCCTTGGGTAATCGATACTGCGATGTCCAAATCCTTGACAGTTATAGCATTTTAATTCCTTGGTTAAGGGTGGAAGTTCTGAAGTTGAATTCCAGGGGATTGAGTTCCGATAAAAGGACCTTTCTTCCATTCTGGAACTTTCCATATCCTGAGCTTGACCTTGTTGTCTCTTAGGTGGTGGAAGGTTGGAATCACCTTTTGAAGCTAGAGATATTTTGAAAGATGATGGTACTGGCCTCGGTAGGACCTTGACATCAAAGGCCTTGGCAAAATCCTTCGCCATCTGCACTGCTTCGGCCATGGAAACTGACTTGGCATTCTTCACTAGGATATTCAAAGGTTCGTTCAGTCCCCAAATGAACCTGTCCCCATCAGTTGTTCTTCATCTAGCAGTGGGCGAGTATTTTAGGAGAAGAGCAAATGATTGTGATACACTTCAATAGTTGTACTCCCCTGGGTTAACTCTAAGAATTGGTTCATCTTGGTTTCCAGGAAGCCGGGAGGATAGAATCTCTTCCTTAGGTAAATTTTGAGATCTTTCCATGTCTGGGTGTTTTGATCTCTAGACGGTTTGTCTCACAGTGGTTTCTCCATGCCACTCTAGCTGTTTCTACTATCTTCAACCTTGTAAGAGCCATTTTACTTTTCTCGTTGTACCCGGTGACATCGAAGTATTCTTCCATTGCTTCGATCCACTTCTCCATAGCCTCGCCCAAGTTTTTCCCTTCACCCTTGAAAGGTCTAGGCTGCGATCTATGAAGAGTTTTACGAACATCCAAGTCGAGCTTTTCCTCAACGAGTTGGGGGTTAACATTCCTACCACGATGACCTCAATCCATGATCCTATCAATACGAAAATTCTTGTTAAGTCCCTTTATTTATAATTCAAATCCGACTTTAGATCCAACTGATTCTGGGGTTCTTTAGATTGGTTAGCCCCCCACATAATCATGGGATAAAGATCCCTTCTAACAAAAGAACATACAAAACTCATTATCAGAGAATAATTCATTTATATTCTTAACTTAGTAATGGTCCATTAGATCAAAAATTCCATCTGATCATTCCTCCACGTGAATTTCAGTTATGCAAGTTTTCAATTTGTCATCCCTTAATTAGATCCGTTGGGTCAAGGGTTAACAGCAGCAATCTCTCAGCATAATCCACTAATCTCATAGTGATTTGCTGAAGTCATAATTGTCATTCCAGTTACCAATATCATCACTGGGATTTGTCCCAGTGCTGAAGTCATAATTGTCATTCCAGTTACCAATATCATCACTGGGATTTGTCCCAGTGCTGAAGTCATAATTGTCATTCCAGTTACCAATATCATCACTGGGATTTGTCCCATTCATCCTCATTGTGGCTTTGTTGAACTTATCTTCTTTCAACCAAAATTCACGAATCATTATCTTTCAATCAGAATCCAAATCAACTAATCAATTCTCAACCAGAATTCTTAAATCATATCAACCAGCATTCGAATTCATCATCTGGATAGCATTTTTGCTTATAATTTCATGGTCTTAGATTTACTCATATATATTTTCAGTAAAGAGTTACAGATATACCCACGGTATATACGGCGAGTAGTCACGGTCCTTGGAGTTATAAGAAGGTAAATACCATTATGTCTAGGCCTCAAGCAAGTCAGGGATTCCATACAATTGCGGTACTTCCATCTGAAGACCCACAATTACCAATTTATGAATTTTTATTTTGAATATCAATTTGTATGAATTTTATCACAATTACAATATTTTACTGGTACTTCATAAAATTTTGACATTTCTTGCTTCTCGGTTGATCCACTTTAGCCAATTCACTCTGATACTAGCTGAAAGATCCATGCCCCCTCTGCACAATGAATTTCGGGGTGCTAGCAGCAGGCGGAAGTAGCACTTCTTGCGCAGGGCAGAGCCTCTCACTTGGAGCCTCACCCACGGATATTCAGACAAGAGAATAATCCCTCGGTTTTTTCAAAACCGAACCCGGAACTTCCCTTGCCCAGAAAGCACGGGCGATTCCTCCATGATATTTTTATTCTAAAGTAGTCAAGAGCCTTAACTAACCAAACTGATCCGATAGAACCAGTCAGTCACATGGTCAGATCAAGGCGGAAATATATTCACTTATAAAAATCCAAAGGGACTCTCCGTTGAAGATCAGCAAGATCAGACAATATATCCTTATAAAAGAGACATGGACTCATCTGTTGAGGAGCAGGGTCAATCAACCAGATCCATGCCCAAGTTCAGAAAACAACTCTAACACCTTGTTCCATTTTCTTTCTCAACGCGCACGTGGGTATCTTCAGTGACCCAGAGCCCAAGCACCGTATGGTCACCACCCTCTAGGATCCTTCGGCAGGTCACCTAGCACTTCACTCATAGGCCTTCCTTGGTCCCTCATTCACCGTACCAGAAGCTCACCATTTAAATCAAACCGAGGCTGGTCAAGACCTCAATCGACGACCTTGCTATGCGAGACGTCCTCCATTGACTCTCCATTGCAACTTTATCAATTTGGTCTCCACAACCTCATTCATCAGATAGTCAAAATGCTTTCCTAGCATTCTTGACATAAAATAGCACTTTAAAAACAGGTCATAAAAACAGTTTCTAATAAACTCTCTTCTTTCCACATTGTTCCACATCATTTCTCGTTATTCCACATTCTTCTACATCAATTCACATTGCTTAATCGCTGCCCAGAAGATGAGAAGCCCACCCAGAGTCGATTAATTTCTCTCTTCTTAAAAGGACTCAAAAATTCAACACTGCATACACATCTCTATGTAAAGAAGCATACAAATTTCAATGAGTGTTGCCATGATGCTATGGATTTCACAGATAACTTCAAATTCCAAGATGGTTCTGGCCCTGAGGTGCAACCTAGGGATCAGTGGGGTGATGACCAAAGTTCACGGTCTAGCGCACTAGTAAATCTAGACCACATAGCTAAACTAGTACTAAGGAGATTGGGACAAACCTATCGCCCACCCATGCAGCCACAACAACAGCAGCAGCAGCGAATGAGGAGTGTACTACCTACAGGTCCTCATCTTTGTGGAGCATGTGGCGGTAACCATAAAACCGAAGAATGTAATACCTTTTCTCCTCTAGTCACAAACCAACCCACAAAGAGGTGGTGCCAAGCCTGTGCTTGGAACTTTACCCACACCACACAGGAATGTACTCACATTGCAAGAATGAGACAGGAACGTGAGCATCAAAGGGGTGGAGTGGCTCCACAAATGCATCAATAGTATACTAATTTTGAACGTAAGCCACTGATGGCACAAGAGCAAGCACGACCTGTACTTGGAGCTCAACCTCCTGCTCCTGGGACTGCTCCTGTGAGGGCTGTTGACTACGACAATTCAAATATGTGTAGAGACTTGGTAAACCCAGGCTATGTGGAGGAGGAATATGCATCATATTCATCCAAGGAAAATCTCTTTGAAAGTCCCGCATATCCAAGCCAAGCACTGGAGGCAGGGGAACAAAATTCTTTGATGTTGCTAGGCGGCTACCAACCTAGGACTCCAGGCCCCTCAGGTCAATGGCAGTAAAGGAAAGTAGAAGCCAAACTAATGGGCCCCTGTTATGAGTGCGGAATTACTATGTCCAAGCACAAGATAGTATCAAAGACCAAGTAAAACGATCAGATGGATTCCAACCAGGAGAAAAGCTAAAAACTGTTAGCAAAAATCGCAAAAAACGAAGAAACCAAAACCAAAACTCAAGTCTCAAACCGATTCAAAAGAGAGTGTCGGAAGTGCAAAGATAACGGTTGAATAAAAAAATCTGATGCAAGATTGCAAAAGAAAGCTCAAAACCACATGGTCTTCAATTAGTGATGACTCAAGTGGACAAGAACAAGGTCTCAATGCTCCCCCCAACTTCACACAGTACACTCTTCAAGATCGGAAGATTGTTCTTCAACAGCCCATGCGCGACAAAAGCCAAGCGTGCCAGGGGTTTCATATGATGGTCCAGAAGATGCAAAAAAAATTGATATCGCTAAGCCAGGAGAAGAGTCTCGCTATGTGTGGATTGCCACACAGACTTGTCCTTAGACGAGGAGAAGTTATTAATTCAAACAATAAAGGAGTATCGCGATGTTTTTGCTTGTAGTTATAAAGACCTCAAAGGAGTTGATCCAAGCATATGTCAGCATACAATTCCATTGCGAGAGGATGCAAAGCCTTCCAAGCAACGTCCTTATACTTACAATGAGAATTTTGCACGAAAGATAAAAGAAGAAATAGACAAGCTCTTAGAGACAGAATTTATCTATGAGATTGAACACACTGAATGGGTCTCCCCTATTGTAGTGGTGCCCAAGAAAAATGGAAAACTTCGAGTATGTGTAAACCTCAAGAAGGTAAATGCAGCTACTGTACGTGATCATTACCCACTTCCGATCACGGATCATGTTTTGGAATGAGTTGCAGGGAAAAAGGCATATAGTTTCTTGGATGGATTCTCCGGTTACAATCAAGTGTCAATTGATCTAAAGGATCAACACAAGACAGCCTTTGCTACTGAAGATGGCATCTTTGCCTATCGTGTTATGCCATTTGGTCTAACAAATGCACCAGCAACCTTCAGCGGTTAATGAGTCATGTATTCAAGGAGTACCTTAGGCAATTTCTTGAGATCTTCATGGATGATTTATGTGTTCACTCACAAGAGCGTGATGATCATATAGAACACCTCAGACTTGTGTTTCAAAAGTGTCAAGTTTATCATATATGCTTGAATCCTGACAAGTGCAAATTCATGGTAAGACAAGGGAAAATTTTGGGCCATATTGTGAGGAATCCTTTGAAAAGTTGAAGCAAGCATTAGTGTCTGCACCCATCTTCCGGGCACCAGATTGGAACCAAATATTTCATGTCCATATTGATGCTTCAAACTTTGCAATTGGATGTATTTTGGCTCAATCGGGAGAACATAACAAGGATTTCCCAATCTCATATGCTAGTCGACAGTTGAACAATGCTGAGAAGAATTATACCACAACAGAAAGAGAAGGTTTGTCCATGATATATACAGTGAAAAAGTTTTGCCATTACCTTTTGGCAAACAAATTCATATTTTTTGTGGACCATCAAGCATTGCTATATTTGGTGAATAAACCTTGTGCGACTGGAAGGATTGTGAGGTGGTTTGTCATCCTTCTTGAGTTTGATTTTGAAGTGGCAGTCCGAAAAGGAACAACTCATCTAAGGGCAGATCATTTGTCTCGAGAAGCTCCTATGGGTGTGGATGATGATATGTTAGATTCAACACTTTTCCTTGTAGAGACAGCTCCTAAATGGTCTGAACCCATCTTAGAAATTTTGACAAGTGGACAGATACAACTAGCGGGTCCTAATGTGGACTTATGGTGACCATTCAAGTTAATCTCAGGGAGATTATATCATCAGGGTTATGATGGAGTGTTGCGGCTTATACCTAACCCTGACCAATATGAGGAGATCTTGGAATGGGCACATGAGGCTATTGGTGGAATCCATGCATCAGCTACTACTTGTGTGCAACGTATAACTCACGATGGGCAATGGTGGCCTACCATGCATGCGGATGCTGAAAAATTTGTTCGTAACTGTGCTACTTGTCATATTCAACAACCAATTCATAATGTCACATTATTCCAAATTTCAACTACACCAAGTTGGAGTAAGTATATTGTGGACTATCTTCAGCATGGTCATACTGATCGAAAAATTCCTAAATATCGAAAGCATGCTATTGAAGTTGAAGCGGCAAACTATATGCTGATAGAGGGCCAACTCTACAAGAGGGGCAAGGATGGCAACTTACGCATGTGTGTATGTGAAGCTGACTACTTGAAAATCTTGACTCATGCACATGCAGGTGTTGGGGGTGGACACTTTTCGGGCAATACCACAGCTAAGTTGATTAGGTGGTCTGGGCTTTGGTGGCCAACCTTACAAATGGATGTCGAAGAATATGTGAAACACTGTGACGATTGTCAAAGGACCAAACCTCCCATCACAAAGGACAATATGCCATTGCGGCCTATGTTAAGCACACGTGCGTTTACCAAATGGGGTATTGATTTTGTCGGTCCCATTAAACCTCTAGCTCGTCACACACATGCCGAATATATTATAGTCGCAACTGACTATTTGACCAAATGGGTAGAGGCAAAGGCTACAGTAAAAAATGATGCCAGAACCACAGCCAAGTTCTTGTATGAGTACGTGTTTACACGCTATGGCTTACCTATTGAAATCGTTAGTGATCAAGGTGTGCACTTTGTGAATGAGGTCATAGAGTTTTTGCTTCAAGAATTTATGGTAATTCACAAGCGTTCTGTACCCTATCATCCCCAGACCAATGGACAAGCTGAGAGTACTAACAAGATTCTCTGCACAACACTCACAAAGATTGTTGAGGGACATAGGATTGATTGGGAGCAAAAGTTGCACTCAGTTCTTTGGGCATATAGAACAGCCTATAAAACATCTGTGGGGCACAACCCCATTTGAGCTTGCTTTTGGGCTAGTTGCAATTCTTCCCATTGAATTTCTTGTACCTACTCTATGAGTTGCTAAACAATTGGACTGGACTGGTCATGAGCTTTCACAACGCATTGATGAATTGGAAAAGCTTGATGAAACTCGCTTATTGGCGGTAATGGGGATGTATGCCGAGAAGAGGAGACAAAAGCAATGGTATGATAGAAATGTAACAATTGGCCGATTAAAAAAAGGGGACCTTGTGCTCTTGTACACACTTAAGAAGCATAAGAGAAAGCTCAAGAAACGTGGCCTAGGACCGTTTGTGATTAATGAGCTTACTCCAAGTGGTGCAGTGCGTTTAGAGACACTAGAAGGTGACTTCATTAATGGAAGTCGTCTCAAGAAATACAATGAACCATTAACTGAAGCCATGCTTCAACAAATGCATGCTGCACACACACGGAAAGAAGCACATGACCTAAAACATCAGGCTCAAGAAGAGGCTAAAGCTAGAGTTGAAAAAGCCAAGGAGTGTCGTAAGGCTTCTATGTTGGCCTTACAGTTGGCTACTGATGAACAATATGTCGATCCTTTCAATATTCAAGTGTGTCTTCATCTTCATGAGACTACCTACTTTGTCTCTGCCTTAATTGACTCTGGTGCAGATTATAATGTTCTCTTGTTTGACACATGGATAGCCTTGGGACAACCAACACTTGTGCACATTCCTATTGACTTACGAAGCTTCTCAGGTGAAGATAACCCTATAGAGGGAAAATGTGTCATTATGATGTCCATTCAGGATCACCAAATGTCAGTTCCCTTTTATGTGGCTAGTAAGTCCAAGGCAGTGGTAGAGGCTGTTCTCGGTCGATCATGGTTAAGTGCTACCAATTGTTCATTAGATTGGAAGAATAGACAATACAAATTGCAAATTGATTCTGATTGCATCTTGGGATCTGCTACTCCACGAACTTTATCTACCTTACACAACCCACTTTCAAAATCTGCTCTTGAAGCTCCAACACAAATGATGTGGATAATCGATGAGTCCTCAAGTGAGGGCCATGGCTGGCATGTTCCAACTACTCTAGTCACTGCTCAAAGAAGGCCAGGCAAGAAGGAATTATCAATTTGGCTACCCAAAGATGCGTACAAACTTGTACCATCTAGCCTAGTTGCTAAACCTCTCCTAAAAAGCACCTCTTTACCAAGCCTAAACCTCAGATTGTTACTCATTGGGTCCCAAAGCATGTTCTTAAAGCACAAGGCTATTATGAGGGTGCAACAGCACTTTGGCTTCCCAAATGTCATGGTTTGCTAGAGATAAAAGAGTGTATCAATAAGATTCCAAAAGCCACCCTTGGTTTTCCATATCAATGGGTGCAAAGGAAATCAATACTACCTCTTCAAGATAGGATAGGTGGTCATGATACCACCTACAAATATCCTTGTGTTGACCTTTCCAAAACATGTATTGAATCACCAGTTGTCCCAATTTCTCCTTGTTACACAATTCCACCATCAACTTGTGTACCTAAGACAAATCCAACTTTACATGAGTCTCCTTTGAGCATAGATTCTAGCACTTCACGGCCTAAATCCTCTTATCTTGCTCAAATTCCTCGACAATTGCTAGCCTTCCCACCTCTTAAGAAGGACATACCCAAAACCAAAGGTAAGGCATTAACACTACAATTGAAGCTCTTTGGTAGATCAGTGTTTGAATAGTCTCACATTTACTAATGTGGTTCCTTATGCCTTTAGAGGATTGTGTTCTTTTTGAGATGATCTTATCTACAATGTTTTTGATAGGGATTGTAATGATGGATATGAGTGTATAAAGTTTGAAGTTTCTAAATTTCATTGTTCTACGCCCAGATACCTCCTGATGGATACTTGGCGAGATACATGTCCACCATGCATTGACCCTGATAGTACTCAACCTGAACATCGCGGGGGTTATAGTGCTCCTCCTTTTCAAACTCATTCTAGGTACTTTTATGCTCCCTTAGGTGAAAATTGCTGTGGGCATCACTTTGTCACTTTATTCTATCAACAGCATCACCCATTTCCACATTGTCAAGAGTGTGAACGACTCGTATTAGGAGAAGCTTCACACATTTGTTGGCTATGCCGCTCTTACTTTCGACGATATGGCATGGGCTTAGTGAAACAAATTGTGGGAATTACACCCCAATGCCATAACCTTCTTGATGTGAGAGTACCAGACCGAGGACCAAATCAACGTAGATTACCTGAGGAGGTTCAAGCACAACAATGGAGGGATACATGCATAAATGACTTGCAACAACCTATCTTGCAAGCCCTCCTTCCCCCAGCCTCAACATGTCAATTTTGGATCACTATGAGTACCTATATTGAGCAGTTCCAAAATCGAAATTGTCTGCTTAACCTTCCCATAGAACCAATGCCATATTTTAGCGAGGAAGCACTCCTTCCTCTACCACCTTCTCGAGAGGCCGGTTTTTGTACAGGGTTGTCCTTGCATCCTGAAGTGATTGATACCATCTTTCCAGCAGAAGTGGACACGGATCCACCACCAGTGCAAGGGTAAGCTTATCAACTCCACAATAAGATCAACAAGCCAGGGCACTTTTCTCCCACTGGGTTTTTCCCCTCGACTATATTCGGTGATTGGCACCAATAACAAATTTTATTCTTTTCTTTTCTTTTCTTTTCTTGTTTGTTAATAAACATTTTGTAGAGATCTCAGCTAAACAAGAGCATACAAACACGTCCCAATAGTCCACCTACCGTGCACACAAATTAGGAAGAGGGGAGACATGCAATGCCTACAAAGAGCAAAGAGAAGCAATCGTATGTGAGTATTTACTCATTTTTGGAAAAATTTTCTTTATTTCTTCAATTTATCTCCTCCTTACATTTGGATTAATCTAATTGGTCCATAGGAATGCATCAATGCAAACGCACAATATCAACATGCACTACAACAGGTGTATTCAAATCATAATCTTTTGTTCTTTATGTGCTTTTAACTTTTGGATATATTGTTTGCATGTTTACAAACAGTTGGCTGGTTTAAGTTTTAAATTAGTTGTTAAAATGTGGTGAGTGATTCCTAGATTCTTAGAGGACTTAGTAGAAGGTATTTCTATTTGAAGACGGTGTAGGATATATACCAACGGAGTATGCCAAGTTCTTATGCTCTCGAAGTATATTCGTTATCCCTAGTGGTAGCTACCTCTTAGGTATGGGGGCTAGGTGCTAGGATCAATAAAAAATTTACGAAAATCATGCCCTAAAAAATATATACAAGTGAATTGAGACATGATGTGTCTACAGCCATGTGGAATGCTTGGTAGGACCTTGGGTTGTCTTAGCACCTTGGGGCCGATGCCTTGGTTTCCATGGGGTGAACACTGACATCTAAAAGATTCAGAATAAGACCTTCATGGACTCTATCACCTTGATAGATGTTGGTAGGACTCTGGGGTATATTATGGGCCCTCGAGACTGATGCCCTCATCTTCATGGGGTACTCCTTATGTCAAAAAGAAAGAAAAGGGTCTGTTGCCCTGAGATACTTAGCGGCCTTTAGATTCTCTTGGGCGGAGGTCTCTTGGCCATTGCTTGGGTCTCATTGGGATGGAACCTTACTCTTTATTCATCTTTTACACACACACCAAAAAAAAAAGGAGAAAAAAAGATTTAAAAAAATAAAAAAAAAAGAAAAAAAGAAAAAAAAAAGGTCCATCACCACTGCTAATATTTAGGAGTCGGGTTGCCACTTAGGAATAACTTAAACACTTGTAGGACATTGAGACTGTGGTCATAACTTGAGGTGTACAAGCACACTTGCCTTTGCATAGCACTATCTACCACTTAGTCTCACTTTGACTAGTCTTTACTCACCTCTTTTGGCAATCTCTAAAACTATAATCGGCCTTTCACTTGTATGCTCACGTGTGAGATTGTCATTGCTGGTTTTTTTTCAATAAAAGGCTTTACTTGTCTTCCATTGTTTTTTGCAGCTTTTGCTTCTACCGCGCCCGAGGACGTGCGCAATTTAGGAAGGGGGGAATGTTCCACGGGAACACTCACGGGAACACGGATTATGGAAGGAGGCCGGAAGCAATTAATGCGAGAGAGCGGGATTGTAGCCATGGGAACATAAAGACGCACATAATTTTTTCATATTTTTGTGCCGAAGTGCAATGTAAATCATTTTAGGCCAATGTGGGTTCTAAATGAGAGTTCTAAGTGTATTAAGCAAGGCTCACTTATGGGGTTGTCCGCCCATGTGTGAAAGAGGCCTAGGGTTAGGGTTAGTGGCATCTTTACAAAAGAGATGTTAGCTAAAGAAAGTGGACGTTTTTGCCATTCCCATAAGCTATTGAGTGAAGCTCTTGAGCTCTCAAGCTATGGAAGCTCTCTAACTCTCTCTCTATTGTACTCTAATGAGCATGAAGCTCCAATGAGTATAGCTCCACTTCATTCTCTTAATCTGTTTTAGCATCATTGAAGTAGATTAATCTATGATTAGTTGAATGCTTCTTTCTTTCTCTTGTGTATGCTGCATGCTTGTAGTGTGTGTGTGTAGTCTCCATTGATGCAAGCTCTTGCCCACTTCTTTGGCAATGAGTTATTCATGGATAGACTCTCTCTATGAGCTTGTGGGTTTGTGAATGTTACATTCTCTGCTTGCTTAAGCTTGTGGGTTAGTAGATGCATGCTTATGGATTTGCAGGCATTAGGGAAAGCTAAGATTTAATCAATGTTTGAATGGGATTAAGAGATTGCTATGCATTGCTTGTTGTCTTGATTAGTGTAGTGGATTTAAGGGATTGAGAGATTAATTGAGGTGTTGAATGGTTGAATCATCAAGTGGTGGTTTGTGTATGTGAACTCTCCCTCATGGGATAAGCCTTCATGCACTAATCGGGTCGAGTCCTCGGATTGACATTGTGTTTCTTAACACATTTGTTGATCGGTAGTACTCTATGAGCACTATATTGCACGGTAGAGAGAACCGCTCTACAAAAACTTAAAGACTCTCCAATGGACTATTGGGGATGTGAACCTTGTTGATTGGCCATGGCCCTTGGTAAGGACTTGAGTATAAGGATGAGGGTCCTTTTACGGACCAATCATAGGGATTTTGGGGATTGAGGAAGAGAAGAGGGTTTGTGGATTCAAGGTTGTTATTTGGAAGATGTATTTGGGATGTGGATTTGTTTGGATTTAGATAGCGATAGCAAGGCACTTAAAACCTATCAAAGCATTAGGGATATGAGGAATTAGGACTTACTGAAAGTCTAGAAGTATCTTATAGGTATAAGTTAAGTATTTGAGTAGGGGTGAAGGTGTGCTCATGGGTTAAAGAGGCCAATCCACAAATCAAGCTACCTCAATGGCTACTTGAGCATATCTATACCTTCTCTCTCTCTCTCTCTCTCTCTCTCTCTCACATTCTATCTATTTATCTATATATATGTGCAACCTTGTGATTGTGCAATACTCTATGGGCCGTATGTATGTGCTCTACGTATAGAGAGCTATGCATATTTCGTGTATATGGGACCTATGTTCGTATGAATGTGCTCTATGTATAGAGAGTATTCATATGCCCTATATATGGGCCCTATAAATAGGGCATATAAATGATATCTATACATGGACCCATGGGATTTAACCATAGCCTCTATACATAGGCCCCAATGCGATGTATGGATCCACCTTACCCTAATATTCTATCAAACTTGATCTAATTTCTAGCCATTGGATCTCTAAAATTGAGTAGTGTAAGTTGTTGATCTTATGTGCACAAAATTAAGTGTATTTTTAAATATTGGTAAGTTCTTAAAATAATTTTGCAACTTCGTGGAAAAGGGTACCCTACACACACTTGCAAATTTTGACCACCATCATTCAAGCATGATGAGATTAAGAAAACCCAATTTTATGTATAGCCCTCTTGGAGAACCCTCTTAAAGAAACCCACATAGAAAATGTGAGATGGAGAACCATATCTTTCTTGAATAATGGCATCCAATGTGACTAGACTTTGCAAGAGGTATTGCACACACACTTGCAATGTTGGACCACCATCAAACACCATCAGATAACATTTGGGCATGATGGGATCGAGAAAACCCAATTTTGTGTATTTGGGCTCTCTCGCCTGAAGGATATCCGGATGGTGGTCAAAGTTTATAAGTGTGTGGAGAGGAGTACCCCACATACACTTGCAAAGTTTGACCACACCATCATCCATTTTTCAGCCAATAATGAGACCGAGAAAGCCTATTTTTTTATGTGTTTGCATCCTTTTCTGGAGAAACCTATGTAACAAATGTGAGATGAAGCATGACATACGATGGTACCAAGCTTTGCAAGTGTGGGGTAGGGGAACCTCACACACTTGCAAAGTTCCACCACCACCATCGAACATCATTTTGACAAGATGAGATCAATAAGATCTAATTTTTATGTGTTTTGGACCCTCTTGGAGAAAACCGTATAGAAAAAGTGAGATGGATCATGCCATCCCAAATCTTAAAAGCCCAATGTCATAGATGTTGATAATACCTACCCATTGTCAACCTCCTTTTACACATTGGCCTTGCTCCATTCCCACATAGCTTTGGCATGCACACATCCTTTTTGACATTGTAGTAGTGTGCACACATTGTGCTACTTTGTTGGACTCACCTATGCTCGCCATGTGGCACATGGGTTGGGATTTCTTTGTATGTGGGATATCCCATTTGGTATATATATGGAGCATGGGTGAGGGAGAGCTCATTCCCCTCTAGCCCAAGTTGCAAAGTCCATCTTATGTTCTCTTTAGGATTGAGTAGTGTTAGTCTTGTGCTTCCCTCTCTTCTTAGAGGTTGAGCTTATGCTCCTATTAGGGTTTGTTTAGGGTTGAGTGTAGGCATCTATTCTCTTGAGGTGAACTATGATGCGTTGTTTTGGGCATGGCTTGCTTGCACAAGAGCTCCCTTTATGTGAGAGGCATGTGGTTGAGCCCTAGTGTTTGAGTTAGCCATTATCTCTTCTCTTGTGTGCTCCTTGTTAGTTTGGGAGGGAGGACCTCTAAGCTTATGAGTGAGCTTGTCCCTTGTGTTCAGTGGAGTATGTGGACAAGAGGACCATTGAGTTGCTTGGCATGAGTGGATGTGAGAGAATGGAGAGTTTGTGGTGTATCTTGAGTTTCCTTTTACTTCTTGTGTTACCCTTATCCTCTTATATTATGTTTTCCTTCCTTCTTATTACCCTTACCCTTACCCTCCCATTCTTTTATTCTTTCATTCATTCATTCTTTGTCCAAGGGTTTGGGTGAGAGACAAGCTCTTGGTGGGCAGCCTCCCATGGGTATTCCATCGACCCGCGAATGCCCGGAGTAGCTAGCCCCTCACGGGTGGCTTAGCAATGGTTCCGTTGCCGGGACTAGTTCACAAGGAGGCAACATCAAGAAGGGACTATTCACATGGAAGTGCCTTCATCACCACCGAAATGCTTCATAAACACTAGCAAGTGAAGAGGAGGTAGATTACAAGAGAAATGACTTCACCTTAAGAGGGGTGATTGATCATCTTTGTTTTTTTTTCTTTAAAAGTGATTATTATCACTAAAAAAACAAGAAAAAAGTGATTTATTCACTAAAAGCAAAAAAAAAAGAGGTAAGCTGTTGCTGTGGACAGAGGGTTTTGAACCCAAATGCCAAGGTTCTTGTGGCAGTCAAAAAAGGTTTTCTAGCTCTTAGCATTACACAAAGAACCTTGGTAGTCCTTGCAAGTTGCAGCACCTACATCATTGGCTGTAAGTGTAGGAACAGAAAATGCTCAGCCCATAAATAGCTTCCTACCACCCAAAAGCATACAGTTGAGAAGACTTGCAGCCAGTAATCAAATCCATCAAGTCCAAGCCTATCGAACTACAAAGGTGCATCCATTCCTTTCTACTGGCAGAAAGAAGCCAGCAGCTCGTGGCAGCACACAACTCAAATCTGGAGTAGGGGGCACACAAAAAGGGCTGCAGCATCGTGCAATAAGTGGACAGAAGGCATAGCATCGGTGTTGGGGAGTCAGGACTCTTTGAGATCCTGCAAAGAAGGGAGGAAGTGAGGGCAGTGCAAGTCACCTCGCACAGCGGAGCTTGATGAGTAGCCGTCCCCAAAAATCCCAAAATTGAAGCTTATGCTTTTATCTTCCACCTAGTGGTTTGCCTGTGCGTAAGACAAGAGGGCGAGGGAAGTAGTGTTGAGGAGGGGCAGAAAGAAAAGAAGGGCCGAATGGATCAAGAAGCACACTATAACAAGGTCACCTTCCGCCACTATGCAATAAAGCAACTAAAAGGTCAAGGTCTGGAGGCTGAGCAGAAGAGAAACACCACTTGCATCAGACGGGGCTTGGAAACAATAGCCCTGGGGCAACTCTGTCGGCCACTAACTTTACTCAGGACTAGGCCATTGAGGTCCACACATGAACATCTGCACACGAAGGAGCTGATTGGCAATGGTGTCTTTGGCAGAGCGTAAGGAGAAAGGGGGCAGTGGCGGCATCAAAGCTACCTCATAGAGAAAGAGTGGCTGCACCTTGTGTCTTCTCAGTTGAGAAGCACAATCAGTAGCAAACGGCCATAGGTTTCGTGCTATCGAGAGGGAGACCACTAGTGTTGTGCTAACGAGAAATAGAAGCACAAGGCAGCATCTGAGCACAAGGTGTGGGTGTGGCAGTTTTCACGTAGGTAGTACAAACTCCAAGGTTCCCATGGGTGTTGGGTCGTTGGCTGCGTGCTGCTGAGGGTGAAGCCACACAGAGCGCACTCATGAAGAAATATTAAATAATAATAATAATAATAAACCCTAATCCCTTCTCCCGAGCCCCACCCCTTTTTTTTCTTCCACTCACTCCCATCCCCAACCTTATCCCTACCCATGCACCCAAGTTGTTAAAATGCAAGCAAAGTGATGAGCTATAGTGGATCAAATGCAAGAATCAACATCATTAGCAAAGTGATTAGATGATGATTAAGATAAGATTAGTGAGCAATTAATTGATAGCTTAATGTAGGCATGGATACTCAAAAACCAGCAAATACTCATTAGGCAAATGCCTCAATTTATAGTGTTTACATCCACAAGATGCCAAGCATCTAATCCCACTGATCTCTCCTTGATTCACTCCACCTCTTTTGCTTGATTCTCTCCACCTCTTCACCTTTCCCCCAGAATATCTCCACACATCCTAGAACTTCTCAAGTACCCTTTATTCTCTCCTAGTAGATACCTCTCACCTTTTCACTGATACTCACTCATTTACAGACTCTCTTTTATAGCCTCTTGCTAAGGGCTTGTTCCCGCACACACCCATTCACTTGTATATTTCAACACCTCCCCTCAAGTGAATAATCCTAGCACACCTGGACCCTATACCAAGTTTCCCTCTTACTTGGTAGCCCACGACCAGTGCCTCAAGTCCCTAACTCATAGTCCTTGACACTCTCTCTATCTATGTGTTCAAGGTTACTACAAGTGCCCGTGACCTTGACTAAAGTGCTCACACATACATCTATCACATGGCCTACATCATTGGTGGCTCAGAGGTGGTTTTACTCCGTTGGGGCTGGTTACATTGGGTTGTGGGGCTTCTCTCTCTTTCTCTCTCAGAAAAGATGATCTGACTCCACTTCCTTATTAGGAGTCTCCACCGTGAAGTTTGCCGATGTCGTTCCTTATTCTTTGGGTTTGTTGTAGGAGTCTCTTTCCATGTGTCCTGGCTTCCCAGAGTTGTGTCAAGTGAGGGTCCTTCCTCCTCCCTTGCCTCTTCCTCGTCCTCGTCCTCGTGAGAATTCTCCTCGAGTGAATTTTCCTCTCCAGTTGTTGGGTCCACCCCTTTCTTCTCTTTGAACTTGGTATTTTGCTCTAGTAGAGCTCCTTCTATCTCATGCAGCTTCAATTCAAGATTCAAGGGCAGTGTCTACCCTTTTACAACTCAAATTTGGTGTTAAATGATGATTACAACAGATTTATTAGCATAATTTCACCAAAAATTACATAAAGCCAAGGGTAACAAATCTGTACTACTGAATGGTTGGAGTATCAAACCATCTTTTAATTGTAATATGAAGTTATAGGGATCTGTATCAGATACCAATGGTAAATTTGAACCCTCAATTGTACCAAAATATAGTGATTAGTACAGATTAATCACTAATTAGCAAAATAATCCCCTGTTTTGTTTGCAGAACACAGTGTGCGGGGAGGCTAGATCTGGGGCCTTAGAGCTCAAATGAGCTCAACTCCTTTCAAAGACATCAATAGCAGTTAGTCTAGTAGAGGATCAAGCCAAGAAATAAAAGATTTGACCAAACATTGAATGCTTAATCTCTGTTTTACCAAAGTCACTTGTAGATTTAATGCAGAGCTTGATGCCACTTCTCCTTGAGGAATTTCACAAATCTAAGATCACCAACATCATGTAGAGCACCCTTGAAAACTCCTAGGCCCAAGAGGAATTAGGCCAATTGCTTCTGTGTAAGTGTAGATCTGAGATTTTCTCTAGAAATGAAGCGTCACAACGAAATCACCAATTGCAGCAGCTCCTGTTGGTGGTTTGGCGTTTTGACGTGACTGGCTAAAGCACGGGGAGTCTCCTCAAGTGTGGCTAAGAGGGTTTGGGCTAATGTTATGGCTGGGGAGAGAGAGAGCTCCTCCACTAGCTGGGGGTACAGAGACTAGTTGAAAAATAGACTAAAAATGAGATTATCTCCTAATTGTGATTAATAAGGTGATTAGCAAGATAAATATGCTCATAAATTGGATGGATCCTAAGCTAGGCTCTGATAACATGTTAAAATGCAAGCAAAGTGATGAGCTATGGTGGATAAAATGCAAGAATCAACATCATTAGCAAAGTGATTGGACGATGATTAAGATAAAATTAGTGAGCAATTGATTGATAGCTTAATGTAGGCATGGATACTCAAAAACCAGCAAATACTCATTAGGCCAATGCATCAATTTATAGTATTTACATCCACAAGATGCCAAGCATCTAATCCCACTGATCTCTCCTTGATTCACTCCACCTCTTTTGCTTGATTCTCTCCACCTCTTCACCTTTCCTAGAATATCTCCACACATCCTAGAACTTCTCATGCTACCCTTTATTCTCTCCCAGTAGATACCTCTCACCTTTTCACTGCTGCTCACTCATTTATAGACTCTCTTTTATAGCCTCTTGCTAAGGGCTTGTTCCCGCACACACCCCAAAACCCCCTCTCCCCCCTTGGATTCCCCCTACCTCTCTTAAATCCACCCACCCCCATTTAATTCTTCTTGCACATACCCCATCCCCCACATTTAAAATCTTACACACCCTTATCCCCCATCATTTATGCCCTCTTACACACTCCGCTCCCATTCACTTTAATACACTTAGATTTCCTTCCACACCCCCCTCTTACATTTTCCTTCACTCCCTTACACCCTCTTTAAGTCCTTGACTCTTTGTACATATAATTAACCTACTAACCTTTTAACACTTTTTTTTAAAAAAGAAAAAAAACTAACTAACCTGTCACTAACTTCCCTTTTTACTAATTGCTTCACATGACATATTCGATTGGGGTGCTTTCACATGACATATTCGATTGGGGTGCTTTCACATGCGAGGTCGCGGGGGATTTATTTTAATGCTTAATTCTATCCCCTCCCCACATGATGATTGCACTATCATGGACATCATGTACGTCATTAGTTCATACCAAGATTGGTGGAGTTTTTTCCCCTTTCTTGAGGAGGCATATGATGATTTTGGGGATGTATTGTTTGGTTACATCCATTGGGCGGCCTATCATGATGATCTATTCTTTCGCACCTTGGTGACCATGGCCATGCACGGGTTTCCCTATTTTTTATTACGTCTACAAGATCATGTAGATATGTGGTACCCGCACCTTTGCATCGAAGTGTTGCAATTTGCCACTTATGTTACATCATCTAGTGAGGTTGTGTGCACACCTCGGCGTGCTATCCCGATCATCTTGTGCCCATTGTGGAGGCACATTCTCATGTATCATTTATCACCACCTCCACCCCTCATGAGTCCTACTGGGATCCCCATATATCTCCACCACCATCCTCGCAATATTGTATCATCGTCCACTCCACATGTGGATGAGCCCCATACACCATCCCTAGCCTCGTATCATCGACTATTGTATCTCATTTCCATGGTGACTTGGCCCCCATGTGCACTCCCACTATTGATGTATGTGTACACCTCTTGCCTAGCTTTGTCATCGATTGATGTATCCATACCCCATGGCGGAGTCGCCTCTCCCTTCTCCATCGACACATGCTTTGAGGGGAAGCTTCTCCATTATGTGCACTTCATGCCACATTCGGAGGCTTCAGCTCCATACATCCCCTTGTACACATTGAGCCCCACACTTCATGGTTATTACTCATCATGGGCTTTCATGGGCTTTCACGAGAGCACCTGCTCTCCACACATTTGTATGAGATCTTGAAGCCACACTTGACCATTTATTTTACCCACGGATCTTACCCTCGCCATTGACTTGTACCCCTATGATCACATCATTGGCTTTTGCTAGAGACCCTTCTCTAGCCTCTTACATTTGGGATCCCGGCCCCATCCATTCACATAGTATACACTCTTGGGTCTTTGCTCTTGCTCCTAGCTTGAGAAACTACATTTGGGATTCAGGATCATGCTTCATTGATATATCCTCGCCATCGATGCCATCTCAAACCCTCCCATTCTAAATCGACATAGCCTCGCCACCTTACGCATCATTGACCACATCCTTGGCATTTGCTCAAGCTCCATGCTTGGGCCATTATACGTGGGATCCTGGCATACCTACTTAGGGACCCTTCGACGGTGACCCCATTCTCATATGGAATCCTAGTGGACACGACTCCATCTAGAGGTGGGGTCATACCCCGGCATTCCTCTAGAGAGGTGGGGCCATACTTCATGATCATCTTCATCGACATGGATCTGGCACTTCATCGACACTCATGGCCCTCTCCATTGTTGGGGAGAGGCGCCCTCCTCACCACTCGGCATTAACCATGGATCTTCCTCATGGATCCACCCCACCACCTTTTCAGCTTTTTGTCATTTTATTTTAGTCATTTTATTTTCACCATATATCCCTCCACATACCCCAAGCCATATATTATACCTCATTGCCCTATCTCTGTGTACACATCCCCTCCCTCTTCGCTCTTCATCCCTTTTGGTTCCTGACATCTGTGGGACCGGATGTCATTTAGAGGTGGGGCGATGTTAACCTCCTTTTACACTTTGGCCTTTTATTTTAGTCATTTTATTTTCACCATATATCCCTCCACATACCCCAAGCCATATATTATACCTCATTGCCCTATCTCTGTGTACACATCCCCTCCCTCTTTGCTCTTCATCCCTTTTGGTTCCTGACATCTGTGGGACCGGATGTCATTTAGAGGTGGGGCGATGTTAACCTCCTTTTACACTTTGGCCTTGCTCCATTCCCACATAGCTTTGGCATGCACACATCCTTTTTGACATTGTATACATTTGTAGTAGTGCGCACACATTGTGCTACTTTGTTGGACTCACCTATGCTCACCATGTGGCACATGGGTTGTGATTTCTTTGTATGTGGGATATCCCCTTTGCTATATATATGGAGCATGGGTGAGGGAGAGCTCATTCCCCTCTAGCCCAAGTTGCGGAGTCCATCTTATGTTCTCTTTAGGATTGAGTAGTGTTAGTCTTGTGCTCCCCTCTCTTCTTAGAGGTTGAGCTTATGTTTCTTTTAGAGTTTGTTTAGGGTTGAGTGTAGGCATATATTCTCTTGAGGTGAACTATGATGCGTTGTTTTGGGCATGGCTTGCTTGCACAAGAGCTCCCTTTATGTGAGAGGCATGTGGTTGAGCCCTAGTGTTTGAGTTAGCCATTATCTCTTCTCTTGTGTACTCCTTGTTAGTTTGGGAGGGAGGACCTCTAAGCTTATGAGTGAGCTTGTCCCTTGTGTTCAGTGGAGTATGTGGACAAGAGGACCATTGAGTTGCTTGGCATGAGTGGATGTGAGAGAATGGAGAGTTTGTGGTGTATCTTGAGTTTCATTTTACTTCTTGTGTTACCCTTATCCTCTTATATTATGTTTTCCTTCCTTCTTATTACCCTTACCCTCCCATTCTTTTATTCTTTCATTCGTTCATTCTTTGTCCAAGGGTTTGGGTGAGAGACAAGCTCTTGGTGGGCAGCCTCCCATGGGTATTCCATCGACCCGTGAATGCCCGGAGTAGCTAGCCCCTCACCGGTGGCTTAACACCCATTTACCAAGTTGTACTACTGTAAACCTTAAAGGGAAGGCATATAAATGACTTTGGGGCAAGACCATCCTTGTAGTGTTTCCATTGTAAAGGGCCCATATAGAGCTTCCTTATCACTTTTACATGCACGTGCATACACGTGTGTGTGTGTGTGTGTCTTTGTGTTTATGTGTGTTTGTGTATGTGTGTGTCTGTGCATGTGCACGTGTGGATCAAGTTCTAGAACATGACATGGCCGACATGATAGGTGCCCTATACGACACAAGCCATGGCATAGACGATCATGAAGTAGAAGACATCAGACGATGTGTGGAGCATGCTTCTTGAGAGGAGAAAGAGCTATGTAGGCTTTTGCGTCTACCACTTTACCGTGGAGCATGTGTTTTAGTTCTCCACACTTGCCTCTCCATATTGAACTTGCAATCAATATATGGGTGGTCTAATATGAGCATTTCAAAACTTATGGGGTATGTGTTCCTTCCCCTCTCTATGTTTCACATGCTTAAATGAATGTCTTATCTTTCTCCTTTACTATTCGTTTTGTTATATGTAACAGGTTAGTGAAGGATCAAATTCTACCAGAAGACAATAAGATGCCTTCAGACCGTGCATGAGCAAAAGAAATGTTGCGCTCCATAGGGATGGACTATAACACACACCATGCTTGTCCGAATAATTGTATTCTCTTTTGGCATGAGTACGCCACTCTCACGAGTGTCCACAGTGTGGTTCATTAAGATATAGGCAAGATATCAAGGACAAAGGTCCCTACTAAAGTCTTACGACACTTACCCATCATTCCACGTATTCAAACAATGTTCAGATACAAATCCATTGCATCTTTAATGGCATCAAAACACCAGATCCACATATGACATTATGTGTGTGCCCAATGATTCTCCAGCATGGAGGCATATCGAAGAGATGTGGCTGGAATTTAGGGAAGAGCCTCGTCATATTTGTCTTGGATGGAGTCAATCCATTTGGCTTACAAAGTTCATCATGGATTACATGGCATGTTTGCCTAGTGAATTATAACCTGCCACCATGGTTAGCAATAAAGAAGGGACACCTTTTAATTTCCTTGATAGTTCCAAGGAAGTACAAGGTTAAGAACATGGGCGTCTACTTGGCTCCATTAGTTGACGAGCTATGCATATTATGGGATGGGATCCAAGTTCATGATGCATCTAAGCGGTTTGGAGAAAGGGATGCAACAGTGCGAGGAATACACATGATTGGCCAGGCTATGGAGAGTGCTCTGGCAATGATCTACAAGAGGTGGATTGCATGCAACATTTATGGGCATGGAATAGACCTGATGGGAAGGTAATTCTCCCTAGATCACCTTGGGTCTTTACCAAATAAGAGTAGTGGCGTGTGAAGAAGTGCATTAGTGAGTTTCGTACTCTCACTAGCTGTAATGCATTGCTTGAAGAAGGGAGCATTCACAAAGGATGAAGATATTAGTGACTTTAAGTCTCATGATTGACACAAAATCTTACAGTTTGTGCTGCCAATAGCCCCATTAAGGATTGCCTCAACGAAGACATAAGAGTGACAATATATAAGATTAGTGTAGTGGTACGGTGGATATCAAATTAGAAGGAGGTTAGAAAAAATATGTTGGAAGTAGCTTGTTTACACTCCATTGAAGCAGTTACAATGGCGGAGAAATGCTTTCCAACATATTTTTTGACCATTCAATTGCACCTACTTGTTCATGTGGTTGATGATATTGCTATAGTAGGTGTTGTTCATAGTCGATGGATGTTTTTCCTTGATAGATTTATGAAGACACTGGAAGGTTTTGTTTGCTCAAAAAGCTTTCCCCTGAGGGAAGTGTGGCAATGGGATGGCTTGTTCAAGAATCTAATGTATACATAATAGAATTTCTTAGTACGTCATACTCATATATGTCATGATTGTGGACACAAGTAGAGGATGATCAGCTCGTTGTTAGGGAAGAGCCTCAAGGACAAGGTCTTCAGAGAACAATCCAGATATGGTAAATGCTAATTTAGAGAAATGGATCGAGAGGTATAACCTAGCAAAGAGGGGAAGAGACCGAGATTGTTTGAATTTTAGAAAGAGTCTAACAACTACAGCATTGCCATACCCAGATTCACTCGCTCAACCTTCAGAATTTCCTTCTAGTAGATGGCTTCAACAAACCATGTACAACAAGCAAAACAGAGTGGTGAGGTTATAAGCGATGAGGAGGAGGAGCTTGCATATTGTTGTGATTACCATGTAAGTGAGCTTTTATATGTACACAAGAAACCGTAAGACATAGTCTTGTATAAGTTTTTTTCTTGATACAATTTCATGATCTTCTTTTGCTTGTAGTATTGCAAATTTGGTGCACTTTGATCACGCAGTCCTCACTTTTGAGTGGAGTGAATAGATACGAAGAGAAAAACATTTGAATGCGGTGTCAAAGAAAATTTCATGTAAGAAAGTCGTTTAAGTGCATGTGATCTTATAAGTAGTGAAGTCGGCACGCTTGAAGGATACAAGACATTTTCAAGCTTGGATTCTGAAAGTTTTCTATGTTCATTATTTATTTGAAGTGGTTCAAGACCACAAGCAACCATGCGTAGAGATAAGAGCAGATTTGTTCAAGTAGACTCTACAAAGATATGGACAAACCAAATTGACACATTTGTGCTACCATAGCATTGTGAGTAGGTCGTCTTCAAGGTAGACTCGAGAGATCATAGGTGGTTGTTTATAATCCAAATCTATCTGCGCACTAAACAAATCTTTTAAGATATGGAAATTTTAGATGTAGTAGAGGTTGAGGAACCCACTTAAGAACACAAGAAATAGATATTTATCCAGTTGAACAACTAGAAACAAATATTGATCTAGTTGAACAACTAGAAGAAGGATCAAATGAAGGTATAGTAATGCAAGAATTACTAGCACTTGAACCAGAATCAAACATAACAACTAATCCAGAATTCGAAGAAGAAATAGAAGAACAATTTTCAACACAGCCACCTCTAATGCGCCTGAAATAGAAGATGCCTATACGGAGGCCACACCTATTGACGAAGATGCAAATGGAGAGGTATTTCTAGAAATAGATGTTTTCAGAGCCATGGATCTAGCTGAGAGGAGAATGAGAGAGTCGATGATGAGCTATAACATCTTATTTCAATTTTATTTACCAAGAAATACTTGGTTTCTGTCAATGTTTTCTTTATTTGCACACTTAAATTTTTTCAGAATGCCAAAATAAAAAATAAAAATGCTTTCGATGCACTTTTTGACGCTTATTTCAATGTTTATTTTGACGCTGTTTTTGACGGTTATTCTGACAAATATTTTGATGTTTATATCGACGGCGCGGAAACCGTCAAATACTAGGCATAAAAAATGGGTCATCCTATAGTAGTGAAGCTCTATGCATAGGCTTGTAAGATTTATGCATAGGCTTAGAGCTTTACGCATATGCTTACAAGCTCTTTAGTTTAGGCTTGCATAAGCTCTATGTATAGGCTTGCAAGCTTATGCATAGGCTTGCAAGCTCTATGCATAGGCTTTCATAAAGCTTATGCATAAGATTTATGCTGCATAGGCTTGCAAGCTCTTTGCATAGGTTCTATGCATAGGCTCTATGTATAAGCTTTATGGATAGTCTCTATGCAAGCCTATGCGCATAAGCCATAACATAAGGATTTTGTATATGAATCAATTGATTAAGTCTACATGATGTTACAAGCGTTCAGAATCTCATCATCAACAAAAGGATAGTAACGACAAGGAGAACGAAGTGGAAAGAAATTAGTGATGATGATGAGAACCCAAACACTTGTTAATCATGTGGAGATAATGTTTATGAGATGGAGCTCTTCCTTGCATTGTAATGCATTGAGCACATGAGCCTCTCCCCCCCTCGATTTGTACTAATTTGTCGCAAGTTACGCGATGCAAGATTATTTTTGGGGTAAAATCACTACAGCGCGAGGAGGTTGGCATGTAGTTGTTAGGGGTTCCCTTCTCGTGCTATATTGATTTTGATTCAATAATATCACAAATGGATCTGACAATACTTGGAATGGTAGCCTTGGAATGGCACTTTGCATGTGCGTGAGCACCCTATGTAGTTCATGGAAGGACACACATATGTTTCTCATACTTGATTTTTCCTCATTGCTCATATGGTGGGCATGTAATAATCAAACCATAGGTCTACATGAGGTTTGTATTTAGCCTCGGTAGTGTAGATATCATGTGGTCAAAGAAGCAATAACATATCGTTGCTTTATATCTTCTCAAAAGAGGTTGGGTGAGGGGGGTGGCTGTGCAACCTTGCATCTTCGTATAATCATGGTAACCAAGGGGGTGCATTAGGGATATGGAAGGCAGAAGGTGTGGGAAAGGAAGGCAATGTATGTGTAATGCATATGTATTGTGTATGTATGTACACATGTTAAACACCTATTTTACAAGTATGTGTACTGATCAATATAACGCGAGACGAGAGCTCGTAAGTGCACTGCCCCAGGATAAGAAGAAGACACACATTAAGTGCCCAGTACATAAACGTAAATGTTGTCTTGTTAACTACCATACTCCTACTCAGATATTATCAATGATGTACAAGGATTCTCTTTACTAGGAAGCCAACCTTCCCACCGAAGAGGAATTTCAAGATATTTAACGAAGACTATATAGTCCAAAGTTTTATTCAAGTCACTAATTTATAATTGTGAAGTTTATTGAAGAATTAAATTTTCAATATGCAAAGCATTAAGCCTCGTGAATTCAATGTGTTCTATTGGCTTTGGCTTCTTTGTCCTCTATCCTAACTGCAATCCTCCTATACCACCACATGCATAATTGCCTCAATGCATTGAATTCATGGATTCCAGCACCATGCAAGGTTGCCTTTTGTGAAACCCTTCTTCATTGAGTGCATGCAATACAAGCAAGAGAACTCTACATTTGTAGCAATTGAGACACCAAACATGCACTTTAATGTTTTTAGTCGATTACCTACAAGATACCATTCCACTGAGTAGTCTCCAAAACCATCCACATGTAGAATTTCAGGTTCTTCAGCTTATCAATCTTGGCATGTATGTGTCGTTTGTAGTTTCCACTATTTTTTAATAATACAGTAAGTGGTCTTTGTTCTCTTACACATTCACGTGCATCCAAATTAGAAGTGAGCTCATGTTCGGTTGTCTTCTCTAATACCCCTTCTAATTTGTTGTTCTTGGCTTCTAGATCCTTTGCTTTTTGTTTGAATTCATGGTCTTACAAATGCTAAGCATGAACAACTTCTGCCAACTCATTGTATTCATTCTCCTTATTAGACACTCGAGCATTTAACTGCTTGATTTGATCTTCCTTCATCATTATCATCCTTTGTGATGATATCCAAATGCTTCAATGCACCTCGCCTATCAAGCCTTGCTGTGTAACCAAGCATGCCAACATTGCCCTCACAAACATATTTGATCAAAGAAGTTAGGCTTGAAAATTTAGGTGGTTGTTGGGTCAAGTGGGTAAATTGATCCTTCCACTCATATATCAACATTCTTTCTCCCTAATTCCCTGGGCCAGGCATGTTACTTTACATAAGGGTTGACGTTAGAAGCCTTTGTTCTCATAGAGAGGAGCATAATCATCATCCAGGTTGACATGTATGAATCACTTCTTAGAATTATCTTTGATGTTCTCTACAGACCATAAAACAATATTGAAATTCCAATTAAGTCATTTCTTTGCAAAAATATACGGTGCAGTAAAACATTATCATTAATTTTTCACTTGCATTTCAAATAACATAAAAATTAATGCCCTCTAAACATATCCATACCTCCATTGAGCACTTTCTTGATGCCCTTATTGATGCAATAACACTTCCTAGTATTAAAATAATTGGGTATAGAAAATCAATGAGAAGGCAAATATGACTTTTTGGTTCCACTTGAAGAGGCACCAGAAAGTCAAATCTCTCTTCATTGTTGTCCATGCATAAATAGTATGTGAGGAAAGAGGAGATTCAGGTGAAAGCTTAGAGGCTTCCTTTGAGAGATTGAAGATTTGAATGGAGGGAAATTTAAATGGAGAAGAGTGGCTATTGAATGAGGAAAAGTTGTCCAATGACAACCACCATAACTTCATGAAAATGCACTAGAATAGAACTTAAACGTGTTTAATTACGCTAAAAAAAAACTTTTCAAAATACTAAGTTTACTTTAAGATCCATTTGAGTTCTTTTAAAAAATGCCACTATTTCCAATCAACAGCTTCTAATTCCATGTTAGAAATATAATTGCATAGTTACATATGTCAAAAATATTCTCATACTTGTTTTCTTACTTTATAGAGTACTAGCTTTTCACATTTATGAATTTTCACTCATAGTGCTTGAAGTTACTTAGAATTTAAGCACATTAGAATAAAATAAGCATTGAGTCTCTTTAGAAAATATGAAAAAAAGGATAATTTAGATTCAAAATGAAGAGAGTGAATTCCAATATAATAATATTATTTTTGTACCTTTTTTGGGATTCCAAGAGGAGAGAGAAAGCCCTTAAAGGGTCCATTTGGAGCCTAAATTTTCCCTAATTGTAAGATTTCTCCCCAGCGTGAATAATAAATAAGATTTTACCTCAATCCCCTGTAATCATTCCCTATTTTAGAATACAAGAAAATATTATTTTTCCTTGTTTTTGCCTAGAGACAAGAAAAGTTCTAGAGAGAGATAATTTAATATTGAGATATTTTTAGATATAAAAATTCTCCTAATATCAAAAATATATTTCCTTGAAACAGAAGTTCAAAAAAAATTCTCCAATGTGCATTAGGAATCAATTAAAAATGATATAAGGGACCTTAGCCTAAGGGTCTAGATTTTCAGAAATTTTTGGATTATGGTCCAATTAAGGTTCCAATGGGCCAATAGGATTAATCCAAGTGTTCGGATAAGATAAATCCAAAGAATAAAAGAAAATACCCAAAATGAGTAAATGCTTACATAAGATGAAGAGTTGACTGAGTACAAGGTTTATTAGTTAAAAATTAAGAGATATTACTAAAAAATGAGATATTTTAGAAAATGGATAAATTTTTGACACCTTGCTAATGAGAGGGGTAACTTTGAGGTAGGTGCCTCTTTCAAATGTGTGGAAGGGTTTTTGAATTCAAAAAATTATGATATTTTTATCTCTCCTCTCTCCTGGATCAAATTGGATCAAAAGGGGAGCCAAATTGGTCCAAATCTTGTCCAAATTGAGTCAAACTGAAGCTAGAAAATTCTAGAACCCAGTTGGACTCAATTAGTGGCCTCCCTCACCTATAAATAGACTCCAATTCTTTTGTATTCTCATCTATGAGCTATACCATGCCAGTATTACATTAAAATAATCATATTTTCTATTATCCCTTGAAATTCCTCTACTTTTGAGGAGCTTGGAGCTTCTCTCTCTCTCTTCAACAACTCTTAGAACTCTCTTCTCCACTTGCTAAACCAATTGATTGGTTGGAGGTTTCACTTCTAGAAAAAGAAACAAGCTAGGCAAGAATGAATTTTATGGTTTTTTGTTAATTTTCTCAAATGACTTCTCTTCTCAACCCCTCTCAAGCTTGAGAAGTTTTCTAATTGGTTGTTTTAAATTTAATTCAAGGTTTCCCTAAGAATCTTAATGTGTAATCAAGAAAAAGTTAATCTTTATGCTTATTTAGAATGCTTTCTTATGTATATGTCTCTCTCCAAAAGAAAATTTATATTTATGGCTAATTCTTTAGCAAAATAATGCTTCTCATTGATAATTTTTATTTATAATTTCTAATAATTTTTAAGTTTAAATCTCTATTAAATCTAAATAAATTACTAAATCTCTATTAAGTCTAAGCATTGCCTTTAATTTTAAGGGTCTATTTTTTTTTTCTAGCACCAAACCAGTGCTCTCAAAAAAACCAGTTATAGCTATTGTAATAACTAATTGCATGTTCAATCTTGACTTTTTTTATAGCAACGAAGCTATGGTAAAATTTTTAAAAAATAATACACATCTTATTTTTATACATAATGCTAAAAGAGGACTTCCCTACCATATTCTAGGATTGGAAATCCTATGAAAAAAGAATGATTTTTATCATATTCATGGGAAATAAATTTTTAGTATTTATGCATAAATATTTAATTAAAAGAAAAGAGAAATTTTTGGTAAATTTAATTTTATGCGAAAAGAGGAACTCCCATGATAATTGAGATCCAAGTAATTAAATGGTAAAAGAGGAATTTTTGGCATATTCAAAATAATGGATATTTTTATTTAATTTAAAAAAGAGGAATTTTAGATAAATTTATTTTATGTATAAGAATTTTTAAATGATGAAAGAGGAATTCCCATGATATTCAGAATTCAATCATTTAAATACAAAAAGAGAAATTTTAAGCATATTCAAAAAGAGAAATTTTAAGCATATTCAAAAAAATGGATATTTATATTTAATTAAAAGAGGAATTTTTATCATTTTTTGAGTAGAGAAAGATTTAAATTAATTTTGAACAAAAGAGGAATTTTCACCATAATTCCACCTAGAAAATTAGGGTTGATAATTAAATTGGTGGAAAGAATATTCTTAGATATTTTATGAGGATAAATCAGCAAATGCCAAAATTGGATTAATGGAAGAAGAGTATTTTTATAAAATCCTGATATTCTCGTAAGAACTATTTCTTAATCTATTATGGTTAGGAAGGAATGAAATTCAGCCAAAATTGGATTAATGGATAAAGCGTATTTTTATAAAATCATGATATTCTCGTAAGAACTATTTCTTAATCTATTATGGTTAGGAAGGAATGAAATTCATTAAATAAGAATTTCCCTTATAGTTAGAAGTTCAGTAGATTTTATCTGGAGAAAATCCTTAGGAATCAAAGTTAGAAGTAAATCAAATAATTTTGGTTAGACCCCGACTGTGAGAATGGCGGCCAGTAGACTACTTGCCCATCTCTCGAATCTGAATCAAGCAAAAACCTCGAGACCAATTCCAATTCTTGACACAAAGAATATACTACCATTGAATTAACATAGTTTTTCCTAAACCGAAATCACCAAGAATCTAGTTAGAAATTTGGTCAAATGATGGGTAGATTACCCTGATGAGAGATCAATGATTTGTTACCATATTATAGTAGTGATGTGTGTGAACACACTTAGGACCGCCGGGGCACTTTTTCCCTCACTAGGAGGTTTTTTCCCCCGTGCATTGTATATACGCCTATTATCTTCTAGGGCTTGTGATCTTTCATTTTTGGCACTCATAATACACTACTGTGTTGTGCTCAAGCTTCCTCATCTTCTTGAAGTTGTGTGTGCATTCCTGCAACCCTAATTCCAACAATTGGTATCAGAGCAGGCTTCCTCCTCCCGGGCAGCATCACCGGCACCTGCCGCTTCATCTCCTCCGATTGCGACGAGGTTTCACGAGCGTCTGCAGGTTAGTATATGCCGTGGGTAAGCCCGTAGGGCTTGTTCGTTTCAGAATTTTGATCTGAAGTCATTTCGCCCTCCGTTTTTGCATTCCAAGTACTGCGCAGGCAAAATCGTCCTACTGTGCAGATTTTCTGTCAAGATTAAAATCTGCAGGACAGGTGCCCATTCGTCTGTTTTGGGCTGTGCTACATAGCACAGGTCGATTTTATACAGGTTTACCTCTTACAGACAGCATTTACATCTAGTAGTACAGTCATTGGCCATGGCTGACAACAATGATGTATTCCGCATGTTGGCTGCTGAGGATAAGTTGGATGGCACCAACTATCCATTGTGGGCATATATGATGCGACATGTATTGGTAGCAAAGGGGTTATGGAACATTGTGCAGGGTATTGATGCACGTCCTATTGTGGCTGGGAATGCTGCAAACACATCAGAAACAGGTACTGTTGATGATGGTGCAGGCACAAGTGCTGTAGCAGCTGTTCGAGAACCACCACTTTCAGCAGAGCAGATTCGTTGGGATGGTAGAGATGCGCAGGCTCATGCCTTGATTGCGCTGTCTGTCAAACGTACCATTATCCCACATATTCGCTCCTGCAGGACTTCTAAGGATGCTTGGGATGTACTTGCCACATTGTATCAGGCAAGAAATGAGGCTCGTGTTGCTTACCTCCGAAAACAGTTGGAGAGTGAGCATATGAACGAAGGTGATTCTATGGATAGCTTTTTGACAAAGATCAAGGATTTCAAAGAGCAGCTCATTTCTGCAGATGAAAACCTGTCAGACAGTTCACTTGTGCAGACTGTTTTGAATGGTCTACCAGATTCTTATCAGGGTTTTGCTTCCACTCTTCGCTTGATGATGAAAGGCAATCCCAATGCCTTATCATTTGAGGAGTTAGTTTCTGTTTTGCTGCAAGAAGACCAGTCAAGGCAAAACAGGAATATTATGCGTGTCGCAGATCAAGCTTTCGTTGCTAGTCAGAGAAGCGGGAAAGGTAAAGCTGGCTTTTCTTCTAGTAAGCAGAAATCTGCAAATGCTGCGCAACCAAAGAAGGAAGACAAAGATGAGAAGAAGGGTGACAAACAGAAGACATTTTGCAAGTACTGTAAGGGAAATGATCATGTCATCAAAGCTTGTCCTAAGCTGGCTGCGAAAGAGGCTAAGAAGAAAGAGGCTGGTATGGCTGTTGCAGATGCCTCTCCTTCTAACAATGAATCTGCTAATGTTGTGCAAGATACAGAATGGGCATTCAATGCGCAGTGCAGTTATGACCCATCTTTGCATGACACATGTATGTCTGCAGTAGATTCAGATGTATGGTACTTTGACAGTGGTGCCACTAAGCATATCACCTCGCAGCGCAGTTTATTCACTTTCCTTGAGTCTGCTCCCACAGGGAATACTGTCACTTGTGCCAATAACTCCTCTTATCCCGTTAAAGGAGTTGGACAGATTGTGCTGAATGTTGCAAATTGCAACACCTTTACACTTTTTGATGCATTGTATGTGCCAGGGATCAAAAAGAATCTGCTGTCAGTCTCCGCATTTGCCAAAACAGGTTTGGTTGTAAAATTTGTGGATGACAGATGTACTGTTCATGATCTCTCTTGTGGTGACATCATTGTAGCATCTGGTTCACTATGTCGAGGGCTGTATAAGCTCAATATGGATGGCAAATGTGTAGAGGATTCAGCATGTGCTATTATGGATACGCAGGCTATTTCAAATGCAAAACTGTGGCATGCACGTTTTGGTCATCTGAATTTTGCAAGTTTGCTGCGCCTGCAGAAATCTGAAATGGTGTCTTCTTTGCCTAAGCTTGAGGCACCTGTCAAGCATGTTTGTGAGGGCTGCATATTGGGTAAAATGCAGCGTGCTTCCTTTCCCAAAGATGGATCAGTGAGAGCTGAACGCAGATTACAGCTTGTTCACAGTGATGTTTGTGGTCCCATGCAAACTCCATCATTTGGAAACTACCTTTACTTCGTGACTTTCATTGATGATTTTACCAGGCATGCATGGGTATATCCTTTGAAGGCAAAGTCCGAAGTGTTTTTGTGCTTCAAACAGTTTTTGGTTATGGCTGAAAATGTGTCAGAAAGTAAGATGGGCACCCTCCGTTCAGATCGAGGGGGGGAGTATATGTCTTCAGAATTTAATGCATTTCTGGCTGAGCGTGGGATAAAACACCAATGTACAGTGCCGTATACACCACAGCAAAATGGTGTGGCTGAGAGAAAAAACAGGTCTCTCATGGAAAAGGCAAGATGTATGGTTAAGAGTCAAAGTCTACCACATGGTTTTTGGCTTGAGGCTGTCATGTGTGCCACTTATGTACTAAACATGTGTCCCACCAAAGCATTACAGGTTGTCACTCCATATGAGGCTTGGCATAGCCGCAAGCCATCTGTTGGCCATTTACGTGTTTTTGGTTGCCTGGCATATGCATTAGTGCCTGTGCAACATCGCAGAAAATTGGATGACAAAGCTGTCAAATGTATTTTTGTTGGATATAGTGCTGAGAGCAAAGGCTATCGTTTGTATCATCCACAGACAAAGCGCATTTTGGTTAGCCGTGATGTTGTATTTGTGGAAGATGCAGTTCAGCCCTTGGTTTCATGTACTAAGGAGACAGATATCAGCTCACGTGATGTCTATGATACATTGTTGCCTCTTTTCAGTGGTGCACAGTCAAGTGCAATACCTCATGAGGCAGTTTTTCAGCCTATGCAGGTTTTAAATGATGGCACAGATCAGCCTATATCTGATGCAGATGTGCATGATGCACTTGAGGATGAGAGACAAGAGATTGAGGGCTCTAGGAACATGCCTAGATGGCTGGTGCAGACTTTGCGTGACAGCAAGTTGGATGCCCCTTTGTCTAGTCGCACTCGTTCTGGCTCTCATGGTGCCTCTTATGCGTCAGATTGTTATGCATTGGCTGTTTCTAGTATGTGCGATAAAAGTGAGCCTGTTTCATTTGATGAGGCACAAAGTTCAGAAAATTGGATGGCTGCTATGCAAGCAGAATACGATGCTATTATGAAGAATAGTACATGGTATTTATGTGACTTGCCCCCTGGCAAGAAGGCCATTGGCACTAAGTGGGTATACAAATTGAAGCGTAAGCCTGATGGCACAGTGGATCGCCATAAGGCTAGGCTTGTTGCAAAAGGTTATGCTCAAGAGAAGGGCATTGATTTTGATGAGACTTTTGCTCCCACATGTCGTATGACCACTGTTCGTAGCATCTGTGCATTAGCAGCTCATAATGGTTGGAATGTACATCAGCTGGACATAAAGACTGCGTTCTTAAATGGAGATTTGCATGAGGAGGTGTATGTATCGCAGCCTCGTGGTTTTGTTCAAAGAGGGCAGGAAAACAAAGTGTGCAGGTTAAAAAAGGCTTTATATGGTTTAAAGCAAGCTCCACGAGCTTGGTATGAAAAAATACATGCATATTTAACTGCACATGGGTTTCAGAATAGTCCAACAGAAAGCACTTTGTATGTTAAACGTGTGGATGGTGTACATCTAATCATTGCTCTCTATGTCGATGACATGCTGCTCACAGGACCAAATGAGAGTCATATTGCTGATTTTAAGGCTGATTTGAATGCCTCTTTTGAGATGTCAGATTTGGGGCATTTGCATCATTATTTGGGGATACAATTTAAGCAGTGTGATGGAGGTATTGCTTTGTGTCAGACAAAGTATATTGAAACATTGTTGCGGAATTTTGGCCTTGAAGACTGCAAGCCTATTGCTACTCCAATGGAGACAGGTTTGAAGTTGAGTCTTCATGATGCTGGAGATCACTTTGATGTCACACTCTATCAGACAGCTGTTGGTTGCCTCATTTATGTATGCATTACGAGGCCAGACATTCAGTTTGCAGTCTCACAGGTGAGCAGATTTATGCATAGCCCAGGCATTAAGCATTGGCAGGCAGTGAAGCGTATCTTTCGCTATTTGAGTGGTACTCGGCATCTTGGGTTGTTTTATCCCAAGGGGGGATCATTGCCGCCAGATTTACATGTTTTTTCAGATTCTGACTGGGCTGGTTGTTATGACACACGCGTGTCCACGAGTGGTTTTTGCTTCATGCTTGGAAGCTCATGCATATCATGGTTGAGCAAGAAGCAGCCTACTGTGGCCACTTCTAGTTGTGAAGCTGAGTACAGGGCAGCTTTCACAGCTACGGTTGAGTGTGTGTGGCTCAGACGCCTTATGGCTGATTTGGGTGTTGGGCAGCCATCTGCCACCACCATCTTCACTGACAGTCAGAGCGCATTGGCAGTTGCGCGGAACCCAGTGTTCCATGCTCGTACGAAGCACATTGAGGTGCACTACCATTATGTCAGGGAGAGACTCTCTGCAGGAGAGATCAGTTTGGCTTATGTGCCAACACAGGATAACCTTGCAGACCTTTTCACAAAGGCTCTGCCTCGTGAGAAGTTCGAAGCTTTTCGCAAAGCTTTGGACTTACTCCCTTTTGTGGATTCGTCCACATAGCTAGACACTTCCCTATACATGAGTGCTAGCTCTTGTTCACCGCATCACTCCAGGGGGGATTTGTTACCATATTATAGTAGTGATGTGTGTGAACACACTTAGGACCGCCGGGGCACTTTTTCCCTCACTAGGAGGTTTTTTCCCCCGTGCATTGTATATACGCCTATTATCTTCTAGGGCTTGTGATCTTTCATTTTTGGCACTCATAATACACTACTGTGTTGTGCTCAAGCTTCCTCATCTTCTTGAAGTTGTGTGTGCATTCCTGCAACCCTAATTCCAACATGATTCTCATTAAGAAAATCTGGAGTAAGGGAAAAGGGTTTTGTGGAACCAATCTTGAACCGGGAATTCTACTTGCATAGAACCTCTGTTTTCTTTTAAAGGACTGTTTTATGCCAGAATGCTGGAGGAAGCATTTGGTATGTGATTAACTAAGGAGAGACTCATTGCAACATTAGCTGGCGGGGAGTCATCGAGGGACGTCGCTCGCGGCAAAGCCTGTCGGCGAGGTCTTGACCAGCTTGGGTACGGTTAAAATGGTGGGCTTCTGGTATGATGGGCGAGGACCAACGAAGCGGTCTCTGAGTGAAGTTCTAGGACACCTACTTAGGATCCTAGAGGGTTCTGACGACCAAGTGATGTAGAGACTCGCAGCAGTAGGACACCCATGCGTACGTCGAGGAAGATACGGATGAACTGAAAAGAATGACTTTGTGAACTAAATTTTGATATGGATCTCGTTGGTTGACCAGCTGGTCTTCAACGGAGAGTTCGGATGATATATTTTGTAAAACAATGGACTCAATATTTTGGAGGATTATGATCAGTAATACTATGATTTCATTGAAAGATTGTTTTAAAGATAGCCGAATCTATGGCAATTTCATATTGGGTGTGTAAGTGGTATGACTACCTTGAATTTTGCTTGAAGTGTCGGCTAGGGGGCCTGGGAACTCTTTTCCTCGATACAACCGGGCAAAACATAACCAAATTTTTATAAAGGAATCCCACAATACAGTGGTTGGGCAGTTGGCTAAACCCATGGCCCGATTGGGGTTAGGCTGGATCGGGGGATTCCTGTAATACAAATAGTTACGATTAAGTTACATTAGTTAGATTAAGTCCTAGGAAGACTTTTGTTCTGTGGGAGGGAATCAACAGCTATGCCTCGCAAAAGGAGGAAAAAAGCGGTGATTCTATGGACCAAGTGCAAGTCTCTTCCTTAATCTGACCATGTGACTTTCGAGTTCGGTCGGATCAGTTTGGTTAGTTAAGACTTTGACTCGTTAGATCAATTCTTCCGTTAGATGATTTTCCTGGTGGAATCGTCCGTGCCTTCCGGGCGAGGGAAGTTTTTCCAGGTTCGGTCTCGGAGAAACTGCCGGGCTAGTCTCTTCTCAGGATATCCGTGGGCAAGGCCCCGAGTGTGGATCCCTCCTCGCGCGAGAGGCTGATGTTGCTTCTGCCGCCAGCGCCCTTGGAGGGGGCGGGGGTCTCACAGCTGGTATCAGAGCCTTGTTGAAAGGTAATAAGAAAAATTAAATTCTTATCAGAAATTTATAATAAAAACTCAAAAAGAGCATTTACGTATTGTATTTTCATTCCTTAAGCTTCATTAATGAAGATTTTTAATCAAAGAATTTGCTTTTATAGATGGAAGTTCCATGCTTATCCGGTATTCCTGATCTCACCCAGTCACAAGATATAACTACTTTCGCCTTCGAGCATATCATCTCTTCTGCTACAACTCAAACGAGACGAGCTAGACTTGCAAGCCATTTCTAGGATTTATATTTCCCAGACCCAGCGGAGAGATGGCAGCACAAGTGGTTTGCAAGGCAGTATGTCCACGCCTCTTGCGACCAGCGCGTGATGCTGAGGAAAAATATCTCGTTGGCCATGATTCTGACGAGGCTAGAATTGATTCATGGTGTTATTTTATATCACCCTACGCCTCGAGATTTCAGACTTTCCTGCCATATCTGTAGACTTCTTAGTTGCTTTATTCCAAAGGATAAGATAGTAGCTCCCTTGGGAGTGAGGGAACGTTTGTATATCGGGGCATGTCAGTAGCCTAGTATCGCCGTCTTATGCATTTTCCGAGGAGGTTTTGACTTTCTGGAGCCAAGATATTCTATGTACATATTGCAACCTTTATATAAATAAAGAAATGTTTTGTGAAAAGATTCCCTGTTATATAAGTGATTGTTTATTATATGACGAATTGAAGAAGCAAGAGATCTATTACTCGGACATATGTCATAGATCTCCAATAAGATCGTTTATCTTGTTTAAGAAATTATTTTCCGAACCTCTTAAGTCTTAGGATCTTGTTAAAGAAATCAAAATAAAAAAATTTAATAATGTATCATTTTTGGCAGAATCATGAGGCAAGCGAACCGTGGACCGACAGCCAGATCCTCTCACTGATGAGGAAGAGCTTGACCCTGACGTTCGCAAGGCTCTTCACAGAACTCAGCCAGGACCCTTCAAGGGTGAAAGGAGAGAACTTGGGCGAGGCTGTGGAGAAGTAGGTTGAGGCCATGGAGGAATATTTTAATGTCACCATTACAACGAGAGGAGAAAAATGGCTCTCGCTAGGCTAAAGATTGTGGAAACAGCCAGGGTGGCATAGAGAAACCATTGCAACACCAACCATGTGGATAGGAATACCCAGTCCTGGAATGATCTCAAAGCTTATCTAAGGACGAAATTTTATCCCCATGGATTTTTAGAAACCAAGATGAATGAATCCTTAGAGCTAAACCAAGGGAGCAAAACTATTGATGAAGAATGTCACCAGACATTTGCTCTTCTCCTCAAGTACTCACCATCGCCACTAGACGAAGAGCAACTCATGGCCAGGTTCATTTGGGGAATGAACAAACCTTTAGACACCCTGGTCAAGAATGCCAAGCCAGTCTCCATGGCTGAAGCTGTAAGGATGGCGAAGGACTTTGCCAAAGCCTTCATTGTTAAAGTCCCGCCAAAACCAGCTCCCTCATCCTTCAAGAGATTCCAAACACCTGGAAGTTCTTCCAACCTTTCACCTCCAAAGAGACACCAAGGTCCCAATCACAATCTAGAGAAAGGAAGTTTCAGGAATGAAGGAAGACCTTTTCCTTGAAGCTCTTTCTCAAAAACTCCGGCTCTTTCAAGAATGCAGAGGGAAGAGCTTCGAAGTGAGAATAGGTGCTTCGGATGTCAGGGGTTGGGCACAAGCTCAAAGATTGCCCATCTCCTTCTGTGGGTCAAGAAAGCCAGGATCCTAGAGTTCACAGAGACAGACTCCTTTGAATCAGTCCAATCAGGGTCCCCCGTGCCAAAATCAAGGTAACCCTAGAAGAGTGCCAGCTCAGCCTGCAGCCTCCATGCAAAGTAATCTCTGAACTCCCTCCCAGAAAAGTGGGGAAACCAAAGAGAGAGAGTTCCACTTCAGATTGTAGCAGCTAGAGCCGTCACTATAGCTAAGGAAGTGGAGGAAGAAAAAGGATAGATCTATGTTGCAATTGAGCATCAGGGGAAGAATCATCAATTTTCAATCCTCTAGACTCCAGCAGAGTACCAGGGTAAGCAATTCAAGCTTTTGATTGATTCAGGCAGTACTCATTCTTTTATTTTCCCGGGATGTCTGCGGAAGTTAGTCCTAAATCAAAAATCAGGGGAGCCTATGCAAGCGGAATTGGCTAATGGAAAGATTCTTTTCACACACCTTGAGTTAGACCTTATTCAGTTTAGTCTAGATGGGAATGTAGCAGAGTGTCAGTTTAGAGTCCTACCCTTCGGAATCTACGATGGAATCCTTGGAATGGATTGGCTCCATAAGAATCAGGCTGACATTCACTGTCATAATGGAACAATCTTTTTCCTTGACCTTCACGGGAATAAAGTTCAAGGAACTGGAATTTTCGGATCCTCGATGCTGCAATTAGTCAAAGCTTCTAAATTGTTAAAAGGGCTCAAAAAGAGGCAACCTGTTTATGTTATTAAGATGAATCTAATAGATATAAAATGCAAGGCTACAGAGAACCAGAGTGGTTAAGTGAGTATGCAAATGTGTTCCCTGAAGAGATGACTGAGATGCCTCCAACTCGCGAAGTAGATCATGAGATCGAGTTAGCCCCCAGTAGCCTAGCATGCATACAAAATGCCAGTCCTTGAAGCCATAGAACTTAAGGAGCAGGTAAGACAACTATTAGAGTAGGGATTCGTCAGACCCAGTGTCTCACCTTGGGGTGTGCCCGTTCTCTTTCAAAAGAAGAAAGATGGAACGTTAAGACTCTGTATTGACTACAGAGGATTGAATTAATTAACCATTAAAAATAAGTATCCTATCCCTAGGATCGATGAACTTCTGGATCGGTTAAGTGGAACCCAAATGTTCACAAAGATAGATCTCAAATCCGGATACTACCAGAAAAGAATCAAGGAACACGATATCCTGATGAAGACAACATTCAATACTCGCTATGGGCATTATGAGTTCACAATCATGCCGTTTGGATTGACTAATGCCTCGGCGACGTTTAATCGTCTTATGCAGGATATTCTCAGAGAATACTTGGATGATTTTGTTCTTGTGTTCTTTGATGACATCTTGGTATACTCAAAGAATGCTGCAGATCATGAAGATTGTGCGTAAGGTCCTGGAAATCCTAAGGAAGCACCAACTCTTTGCAAAAAAGAGCAAGTGCTCTTTCTCTGTTGACCACGTGGAATACTTGGGATTCATAGTGTCTAAAGATGGGATTTCTCTTGACCCCACAAAGATCCAAGCAGTTGTAGATTGGCCGGAACCCAAAAAGGAAGTCAGAGGATTTCTAGGATTAACCGGATGGTATAGAATCTTTATACCCAGGTATGCTCAAATAGCATCCCCTTTAACTAACCTTCTTAAGAAGAGGATCCTATTTCAGTGGTTTGCTATGTGTTGGAGTGCCTTTGATAAGCTGAAGATAGCCTCAGTAACCAACCTTGTCCTTAAATTGTTAGATTTTACCAAACCTTTTGAGGTAGTTACTGATGCCAGTGGGTTTGCCTAGGCGGTGCTCTTATGCAGGAAGGTCATGCAGTGGCCTATGAATCTAAAAAACTCAGAACACATGAGAGAAATTATGCCATCCATGACTTGGAGTTACTCTCAGTAGTTTATGCTCTGAAGTTATGGAGACATTATCTTTTGGGACAGAGGTTCACCTTGATGATAGATCATCAAAGTCTGAAGTGGATCTTTACCCAAAGGGATCTCAACATCCATCAAAGGAGATGGATGCAGACCGATGGATGCAGACCCTGTAGGAATTCGATTTTGAAATCAAGTATCGGCTAGGGAAAGAAAATGTGGTGGCAGATGCGCTCAGCAAAAAAGCCTCCTTGCTTACAATCACAGTGGTGTCAAATCCATTGATCAGTGAAGCAAGGGAGAGAATCATGCAGGACAAATTCTTTGCTCCTATTGCTACACTTCTGATGCAGGAAAGCAAGACTCCTCAGGAAATGAGTCGAGTTCTTAATCGGCTATGCATTCCCAATGATGAGGGAATAAAGGGAAGGATTCTGAGAGAAGCCCATGATAGCCTGATAGCTGCACATCCAGGGTTTATAAAAACCTATATGTCTGTGAAGAAAAGCTTCTTCTAGCTAGGACTCAAAAAGGATGTACTTGATCATGTGCGACAATGCTTAATGTGTCAGAGAGTCAAGGCAGAGAGAGTCAAGATGCCAGGAAAACTGCAGCCTCTAGACATTCCATAGATGAAGTGGGAATGTATTAGTATGGACTTTGTTCACTGGACTACCTTCAATGCAATTAGGTTACTCCATTTTTGTGGTAGTTGACAGACTAACCAAAGTTGCCAATCTGATTCCAGTGAAAGAAACATTGTTTCTTACACTGCAGTGGATGTTGCCAGAGTTTTCCTTAAAGAGATCTTCAGATTGCATGGTTTACCCCCCAAGAGGATAGTAAGTGACAGAGATCCCAAGTTCACCTTGAAATTTTGGACTGCATTCTTCGAGGCAGTAGGAACTTTCTTGGATCTCAGTACAGCCTATCACCCCAAAAAAAAATGGCCAGACTGAAAGAGTGAATCAAGTAATAGAAGATATCCTTCGGTGCTGTGGCAGGGAACCCAAGTAGTGGTTAAGCCATTTGCACCTGGTTGAATTTGCTTACAATGCTTCTTATCATCGAAGCATTGGGATGAGCCCTTTCAAAGCTCTGTATAGATAAGATTGCCTTACACCATTGACTTGGTCCGACCCATTGATCAGAGTCGAAATGTCCACACAAATGCTTGATGACATGGACCAGCAAATGCAATCAATCCGTAAAGATATTAAGTCAGCCCAAGATAGGCAAAAGCAGTATGCAGATAAAAAGAGATGAGAGAGAGAGTTTGAAGAATCAGATATGGTCTTCATTCGAGTACGACCAAAAAGAAGTTCCTTATCTTTAGGGAAGTACAAGAAGCTCTCTCCCAAATACTATGGACCGTATGCTATTATAAAGAAAGTAGGTGATCTAGCTTATAAACTTCTTCTTCCTCCCCATATCAAGGTACATAATGTATTCCATGTCAGTTTGCTTAAGAAATATGTACCTAGCTTGAGTCACGTGCTTGATAATGAGCAACTGATTTCTCCGACTCAAGGCTAGATGGTACTCCAGCCTGAAGAAATCCTTAACGTCAGGGAGAAGGTTCTCAAGAGCAGAGTCCTCATAGAGTTTTTAGTCAAGTGGAAGTTCTTCCCTCTAGAAGACGCCATAGAGTCCTCATAGAGTTTTTAGTCAAGTGGAAGTTCTTCCCTCTAGAAGACGCCACCTGGGAGAAAGAAAAAGAGATGGTAAAAGATTACCCCCACTTTGCGAGATGAGGACATCTCACGTTTTTTAAGTGGGAGAGGATGTAAGATTCCTCCTAAGCGCCTGAATAATGAATAAGCTTTTATCTCAATCCCCTGTAATCATTCCCTATTTCAGAATACAAGAAAATATTGCTTTTCCTTATTTTTGTCTAGAGAGAAGAAAAATTATAGAGAGGTAATTTAATATGGAGATATTTTTAGATATAAAAATTCTTCTAATATCAAAAATACATTTCCCTGAAACAGAAGCTCAAAGTAAATTCTCCAATGTGCATTACGAATCAATTAAAAATGATATAAGGGACCTTAGCCTAAGGATCTAGATTTTCAGAAATTTCTGGATTATGGTCCAATTAAGGTTCCGATGGGCCAATAGGATTAATCCAAGTGTTGGGATGAGATAAATCCAAAGAATAAAAGAAAATACCTAAAAATGAGTAAATTCTTACATAAGATGAAGACTTGACTGAGTACAAGGTTTATTAGTTAAAAATTAAGAGATTACCAAAAAAATGAGATATTTTAGAAAAATGATAAATGTTTGACACCTTGCTAAGGAGAGGGGGACCTTTGAGGTAGGTGCCTCTTTCACATGTGTGGAAGGGTTTTTTAATTCAAAAAATTATGATATTTTTATCTCTCCTCTCTCTTGGATCAAACTGGATCAAAAGGGGAGCCAAACTAGTCCAAATCTTGTCCAAATTGAGTCAAACTAAAGCTGAAAAATTCTAGAACCCAATTGGACTCAGTTAGTGGCCTCCCTCACCTATATATAGACCCTCATTCTTTTGTATTCTCATCTATGAGCTATACCATGCCAGTATTATATTGAAATAATCATATTTTCTATTATCCCTTAAAATTCCTCTACTTTTGAGGAGCTTGGAGCTTCTTTCTCTCTTCAACAACTCTTGGAGCTCTCTTCTCCACTTGCTAAACCAATTGATTGGTTGGGGGCTTCACTTCTAAAAAAAGAAACAAGCTAATCCTTGAGGTAAGAATGAATTTTATAGTTTTTTGTTAATTTTCTCAAATGACTTCTCTTCTCAACCCCTCTCAAGCTTGAGAAGTTTTCTAATTGGTTGTTTCAAATTCAATTCAAGCTTTCCCTAAGAATCTTAATGTGTAATCAATAAAAAGTTAATCTTTATGCTTATTTAGAATGCTTTCTTATGTATATCTCTCTCTCCAAAAGAAAAGTCATCTCTATGACTAATTCTTTAGCAAAAGAATGCTTCTCATTGATAATTCCTTAATTCAAAACCAAACTTTAGGCTTGTTAAGCAAGAGATTAAGAAAATAGTATTTTTATGATTTTATGTTAATAAAATAATAGTTAATTCTTTTAGATTAATTATAAGTAGTTAAAAACTACTTTAATTGATTCTAAATGAGAAAGAGATAATCCTATCAAATTGGGAAAAGAGGAATAATGGAATTAGCTTAATCTAGTGGGATAATCATTATTAAGTTTATGATTATGGTTAAAATTATGATTTAAATTCATAGTTTAGATTTAAGCTTAGAAATAGATCTTAATTGATTCTAAATGAGAAAGAGATAATCCTATCAAATTGGAAAAAGAGGAATAATGGAATTAGCTTAATCTAGTGAGATAATCATTATTAAGTTTATGATTATGGTTAAAATTATGATTTAAATTCATAGTTTAGATTTAAGCTTAAAAATAGATCTTCTATCATATTTTCATTACAATGTTTTATTTTTTTGAGGAAAAGTAAAAATTATCAGTAATAGCAGAGCGAAGCTATGGTAAAATTTTCAAAAAGTAATACATATCTTATTTTTATACATAATGCTAAAAGAGGACTTCCCTACCATATTCTAGGATTGGACATCCTATGCAAAAAGAATGATTTTCATCATATTCATGGAAAATAAATTTTTAGTATTTATGCATAAATATTTAATTAAAAGAAAAGAGAAATTTTTGATAAATTTATTTTTATGCAAAAAGAGGAATTCCCATGATAATTGAGATCCAAGTAATTAAATGGTAAAAGAGAAATTTTGGCATATTCAAAATAATGGATATTTTTATTTAATTTAAAAAAGAGAAATTTTAGATAAATTAATTTTATGTATAAGAATTTTTAAATGATGAAAGAGGAATTCCCATGATATTCAGAATTCAATCATTTAAATACAAAAAGAGGAATTTTAAGCATATTCAAAAAGAGAAATTTTAAGCATATTCAAAAAATAGATATTTATATTTAATTAAAAGAGGAATTTTTATCGTTTTTTGAGTAGAGAAAGATTTAAATTAATTTTGAACAAAAGAGGAATTTTCACCATAATTCCACCTAGAAAATTAGGGTTGATAATTAAATTGGTGGAAAGAATATTCTTAGATATTTTATGAGGATAAATCAGCAAATTGATATTTACCCAAAATTGGATTAATGGAAGAAGAGTATTTTTATAAAATCCTGATATTCTCGTAAGAACTATTTCTTAATCTATTATGGTTAGGAAGGAATGAAATTCATTAAATAAGAATTTCCCTTATAGTTAGAAGTTCAGTAGATTTTATCTGGAGAAAATCCTTAGGAATCAAAGTTAGAAGTAAATCAAATAATTTTGGTTAGACCCCGACTGTGAGAATGGCGGCCAGTAGACTACTTGCCCATCTCTCGAATCTGAATCAAGCAAAAACCTCGAGACCAATTTCATAAAGAATAGACAACCGTTGAATTAGCGTAGTTTTCCCTTAACCGAAATCACCAAGAATCTAGTTGGAAATTCAGTCAAATGATGGGTAGATTACCCTGATGAGAGATCAATGATTCTCATTAAGAAAATGTGGATTAAGGGAAAAGGGTTTTGTGGAACCAATCTCGAACCGGGAATTCTACTTGCATAGAACCTTTGTTTTCTTTTAAAGGATTGTTTTACGCCAGAATGCTGGAGGAAGCATTTGGTATGTGATTAACTAAGGAGAGACTCGTTTGCAACAGCTGGCGGTCGTTGAGGGACGTCACTCGCGGCAAAGCCTACCGAGGTCTTGACTAGCCGCAGTATAGTTAAAATGGTGTGCTTCCAGTACGATGGGCGAGGACCGACGAAGCGGTCCCTGAGTGAAGTGCTAGGACACCTAAGTAGGATCCTAGAGAGTTTTGACTAGGTGATGCATGGGCTCGCGACAGCTGCTAGAACACCCATACGTACGTCGAGGAAGATACGGATGAACTGAAAAGAATGACTTTTGTGAACTGAATTTTGATATTGGATCTCGTTGGTTGACCAGCTAGTCTTCAACGGAGAGTCTGGATGATAAATTTTGTAAAACAATGGACTCAATATTTTGGAGGATTATGATCACTGATACTATGATTTTATTGAAAGATTGTTTTAAAGACAGCCGAATCTGTTAAAATGGCAATTTCATATTGGGTGTGTAAGTGGTATGACTACCTTGAATTTTGCTTGAAGCGCCAGCTAGGGAGCCTGGGAACTCTTTTCCTCGGTACCTGGGCAAAACATAACCAAAGTTTTATAAAGGAATCCCACCAATACAGTGGTTGGGCGGTTGGCTAACCCATGGGGCGGTTGGGGTAGGCTGGATTGGGGGATTCCTGCGATACAAATAGTTACGATTAAGTTACATTCGATAGATTAAGTCCTACGAAGACTTTTGTTCTGTGGGAGGGAATCAGCGGCGGGCTGTGCCTCGCAAAAGGAGGAAAAAAGCGGTGATTCTATGAACCAAGTGCAAGTCTCTTCCTTAATGTGACCATGTGACTTTCGGGTTCGGTCGGATCAGTTTGGTTAGTTAAGACTTTGACTCGTTAGATCAATTCTCCCGTAAGATGATTTTCCTGGTGGAATCGCCCGTGCCTTCCGGGCAAGGGAAGTTGTTTCGAGTTCGGTTTCGGAGGGACCGTCGGGCTAGTCTCTTGTCCGGATATCTGTGGGCGAGGCCCCGACGAGTGTGGATCCCTACCCTGCGCGCGAGAGGCTGATGCTACTTCCACCGCTAGCACCCTCGGAGGGGGCATCTTAGAAGAGGGGGCGGGGGTCTCACACTAATGCTCTATGCATAAGCTTTATCTGTAAAGCCTTTATGCATAGCTATTTATGAATGTTTTATGCTTCGAGCAATTGACTCTTATGCATGTATTTGGTTTGGGTTATATGTATAGGCAATGTTGATCAACCCATCGTCTCGCAGGACCCAGATGTCACGAACCTATTCAATACCATCAACCAACGAGATGGGCAACAAGCAGCATGGACTCAGTTATCACACACACATGTATGGTTTGACATTCCTTTTCACATACAAAGAGTTTATTTGTTATGCATTCGAGAAAGTGAAGAGACGAAGACGAGTCAGAGGAATTTGATGAGGATTTCGATTAGCCTCCTCTTTCTTGATTTTTTTAATATTTGGCCATATGCCTAATGAATCGAGAAATATAATATATATTTGGTTCACTTACATTCTTCCTAGTTTTAATTTCTTTTTTAAGTTTCTGTCTATATCAATAAGAAAAAGAGCTAGGGTAAACTAGGGATTTTTGTGCAGACTCCCCAATTTACCCCAACTTTTTTTTCCATGCAATGCGAGAACAAAAGCGAAAATAGCTACAATATTTCATTCCTCAATAGCAAAATATCATTGTTGAATAGTAAAATTTCACTACTTTGTTTACTGATGGAGTAGCAATCTCATGTGCATCAAAAATAGCAGTGTTTCTAGCAACGAAATAGGCCCAACATCTCCGTACCCTTCTAGCTATAAAAATAGTGTTATTTTCATTGCTAGACCCTCATTCTGTTGGAGTGGTACCTCAGTGTTGTATGAAAACCTCTAAGGTCTTCACATGCTTTTACACAATTTGCTATAAACATGGTAAGGAGTCCTTTAATTCCATTGTTCACATTGAGCATATGTTAACTTAAGGCTAACTCGGACCACCGACATGTATCAATACACACAAATGAAAAGGACATGTACACTAGTTGTGAGTGAAGATGAGCCGTCTACAATGAGCTAAGAGCATGCACACATAGTGTAGAGTCACTAAAGGATATCACTAAAGGATGTACACAGACATGATGGGCACCGCCTAAAAATCCTTGTCCACCCTCCCTTAAGTGTTGTCCACCTAAGCATGAATTAATAACTTGTTTTTCAATCATTGTATTTCCCGCATAATTGCACTTTTAATGATATACTCAAGGGGTGACCAAGCTAAGAGAAAGAGCCAAAATCTCCCAATATGTGCTTAGACTAGCCTTGATAAGGTTAGATAATAAGTGGGTGCCCGATTGGTTATTAGGTGTGGATGCCTAAACTTATAACTCCCTTGTATTTAAGTGAATTTCTCTAATGAGAAAGGTACATTACCTTGGGAGTTGATTGAGAGTGTGTTGTTTATTCTTGTGCTCTAGCTCTCTAACCTATGCTCTTGCCCTTTTGGTTAGTGCTTGTGTGCTAGTGAGAGTGTGTGAGTGAGTGACAGTGACAGTGACAGAGAGAGAGAGAGAGAGAGAGAGAGAGAGGGGGGGGGAGGGGGGGGCTATTATCTTTGCATGGTGGAGCATGGTCTTGTACGAGTGGTGGGGAGTCCCAAGCTCTACGTATACAACTCTTGTGGTGACAATGGGAGGCGAGTCTTCCTAAGTGCTAGCTAACATTTGTGTGGATAAACTAGGGATAGTACATTAGAGTCTTTGTAGTGTTATTTCGTTATTAGTATTAGGGTTAGTATCTAGAGTTAGGGTTAATAATTAAGAGTTAGTATTAATTTTAATGATAATTTTAGAATAAAATTAGGGTTAATGTTAGTAGTTTATGTTCTTAGTTAGGATTTCTAGCTAGTATTACCTATTAATATTGGAGTTAGCATTAGTTAGTAATAGTGATTAAATATTAATTAATTAATATATAGTAAGACTATTTCTAATATTATCTAGATTAGGTAATATTGGGTGTAGGTAGGCTAGTTAGTTGGACGAATAAGAACTAAAAAAATAAATGAAAAGGTTACATGTGGTTTTTGACAAGAGGATGGGTGGAGGAGAAAGCACCCCTAGACGCATGCAAGAAATCGTGTGAGCTTGGTGAGCTACCCACTATGCATAATGTGGAGAGTTTATGCATGTTTATGTGTAGAGCATGCATAGAGCATACACATGATCTATGTCAGATATGTATGCATATGTGAGTTATGTATGCTCTATGTGAGCCATGTAATGTTTTTATGCATAAAGCGTTTTATGTAATGCATTCTCTATGTGAGTTATGTTTTTATGTTTTTATCCATATAGATGTGGCCATCATGCGGATCATCATCAACGGACCAAGATATGACATATGGAGGAGCATCCTCAAGTACACCAAACATATGCAACGTGCTTTCAAGGCATAGGTGGATTGGAAACTAACTGAACTCTAGGTATGGGACCAAACAATTGAGTCACTAAGCCTTGTTCTGTGTCTTTTATATGTACAAGACATGTTAACTACTATCCCCCACAATAACTTATTTCTATGCATCACACCACCTTCCCTACCTCTCTCACTTCTACTTTGCGTGCCCTTCACTCTTCCACTTTCCCTACGTCTAGTGCTTCAACTTATCCTAGTGCTCACAGTGCATTCCTATCCCATCTACGGTGCCATCTCCCAAGCATGTGGCATCCTCACAACGCCACTCAACTAGTGATAACTCGAGGGCTTCTTAGAGCCGTCGGTGATGTGGTGGGTGGGGATGATGCTTTGTGGGAGGTGCATTGTCACCTTTTCCTATGGCATCACATGACGTGCTCGGGGAGGATGGTATGATTTACTATACCCTTGATGATGAGAGTGGGCCTTATATAAACAACATGGGATAGAGGGTTTATTATACCTTCCCTCATTTAGTCAACCAAACCTAATAGGATGCCTTCAAATCAAGGGGAGAACAAAAAGATATAGATTTCATGTATGTGGTGTAGTGCATGCATGAGAGGTTCCCAAATCCACCACACACGTGTTTCTCCGATCTCACTAGGTGAGGAATTAGATAATAAAGATCCTCAATAATAGGAGTTCTCGCACAAGGAGATGCGTGAAAGATGGGAAACAAATGCGCACCAATTTCACCATTGAGGATTGGGAGAAAACGAAGAAGGAAATGAGGGAGGGTGCTCACTTACATTCTTCCTAGTTTTAATTTTTTTAAATTTTCTTTTTGTATAAAAAAATTATCTATATGAATAAGAAAAAGAGCTAGGTTAGACTAGGGAGTCCTGTGCACACTTCCCAATTTACCCCAGCCTTTTTTCCCACGCAATGCAATCACTGCTCAACAGTAAAAATAACAACAATATTTCATTTCTCATCAGTGAAATAGCACTACTAAATAGCAAAATTTGCTACTATTTTTGCTGCTGTGAGTAGCGATCTTATTTTGTAGCGAAAATAGCAACGTTTCTAGAGCAACAAAATAGGCTTGACATCTTCGTATCCTTTTAGTTATTAAAGTGTTGTTATTTTTGTTTGCGAGACCCTCATTCTAGTGTAGTGGTACTTTAGTGCCATATGCAAACCTCCAAGGTCTTCACATGCTTATACACAATTTGCTATAAACATGGTAAGGAGTCCTTCAATTCCATTGTTCATATTGAGCATATGTTAACTTAAGGCTAACTTGGACCATCGACATGTATCAATGCACAAAAATACAAAGGACATGTACACTAGTGAAGAGGAGCCATCTACAATGAGCTAAGATAATGCTCACGCAGTGCAAAGTAACTAAAGGATGTACGTAGACACGATGGGCATTGCCTAACAATCATTGTCCACCCTCACTTATGTGTTGTCCACCTAAGCGTGAATTAATAACTTGTTTCAATCATTGTATTTCTCTCATAATTACGCTTTTAATGATATACTCAGGGGATGACCAAGCTAAGTGAAAGAGGCAAAATCCCTCAATGTGTGCTTAGACTAGCCTTGATAAGGTTGGCTAATAAGTGGGTGCCCAATTGGTTATTAGGTGTGGATGCCCAAACTTATAACTCCATTATATATAAGTAAATTTCTCTAATGAGAAAGGTACATTCCCTTGAGAGTTGATTCAGAGTGTGTTGTATATTCTTGTGCTCTAACTCTCTAACCTATCCTCTTGCCCTTTTGGTAGTGCTTGTGTGATAGTGAGAGAGAGTGTGTGTGTGTGTGTGTGTATGTGTGTGTGTGTGAGAGAGAGAGAGAGAGAGAGAGAGAGAGAGAGGGCTATTGTCTTTGCACGATGGAGCATGGTCTTGTACCAGTGGTGGAGAGTCCCAAGCTCTACGTAGACAACTCTTGTGGTGACAATGGGAGGCAAGTCTTCTTAAGTGCTATCTAGCATTTCTGTGGTGGCCTCTTCTACGAGAGATACGGGTAAGCAGCGACATGTAAAAGGTGAACTCTTCACTTGGTTAGCTTTGTGTGGTGGGTTTAAACTCTCCATTGGTGCTATTGCCAGCAGGGACACGATTGTTTTCCTTAGTGTGTGTTTATTTAGACTCTTGTGTAGGGCTTATTTTCTTTGTTGTCATTCCATAAAAGATACGGTGTTGGTCGTTTTCCTTATTGCATTTGGTGTAAGATACGTTGGTTGGGTTGAATCAGTAGATGGTAAAGGATTTTTGGTTTCAGATTTGTTTGAGTTTCTAAGTAATTTTAGGGTGTTTTGTAGGGTTCCAAGGTAGAGTTGGGATAAACTAGGGTTAGTACATTAGAGGCTTTGTAGTGTTATTTAGTAATTAAGATTTAGTATTAGTATTAATTATAATGTTAATTTTAGAATAAAATTAGGATTAATGTTAGTAGTTAACGTTCTTAGCTAGAATTAGTAGTTAGTATTACCTATTCATATTAGAGTTAGCATTAGTTAGTAGTTAGCATGGTAAGATTATTTATAATGTTATCTAGATTAGGTAATATTGGGTGTATGTAGGCTAGTTAGTGGTACGAATAAGAACTAAAAAAGAAGTGAAAAAGTTACATGTGGTTTTTTAGCAAGAGGATAGGTGGAGGAGAAAACACCTCTAGAGGCATGCAAGAAATCGTGTGAGCTTGGTGAGCTAGCCACTATGCATAATGCGGAGAGTTTATGCATGTTTATGTGTAGAGCATGCATGGAGCATACACATGATCTATGTGAGTATGTATGCATATGTGTTCTGTGTAAGTGAGCTCGATGTGAGCTATGTAATGTTTTTATACATAAAGCTTTTTATGTAAAGCTTGCTCTATGTGAGCTATGTTTTAATATTTTTATGATGTATACCATTAGGAGAAATGTGGGCTCATTTTTTGGCCTTTTAGTTTTAGAGAGATGAGGAAGAGGCTTTCATAAACAGAGAAGTTCGGCATTTTCCTAGTGACCTTAAAATAATAATTGATGAAATTACGATAAAATAATACTTAAAATGCATCTTAAAATAATAATAACTCAACTTAAAATATTACTAAGGATATAATCATGAATCTTCGCACGGACAAACTTTGAAGCTAAAAAGATAGTGGTAGTTAATGAAAGACAATCTCTAAGTTTCCCCCAAATCTAGCTCTAAGTTTTCCCCCAAATCTAGCTTTAATCTTCTTCGTCTCCGAGATAGTGGTACTTTTTTTTTCTAAGTTTCCCCCAAATTTAGCTCTCATCTTCTTCGTCTCAGTTAATGTTTTTATGCATATAGATGTGGCCATCATGGGGATCATCACCAATGAACCAAGATTTGATACATAAAGGAGAATCCTCTAGTACACCTCCCATACCCGCCGCCAAAAATGACTCAGATTTGCAACGTGTTTTTGAGGCATAGGTGGCTTGGAACTGGCAGAACTCTAGGTATGGGGCCAAGCAATTAAGACGCTCGGCTTGCTCCCTTGCCTTTTATAAACCAGCAAATACATCAACTATCCCATAGTCGCTTATTTCTATGCATCCCACCACCTTCCCTACCTCTCTCACTTTTACTTTGCCTACCCTTCACTCTTCTACTTTCCCTACTCCTCGTTCTTCAACTTCTCCTTATGCTGCTGAGCACACTCCTATCCCATCTACAGTGCCATCTCCCCTAGCATGTGGCATCCTCATAACGTCCCTTTGCTATTGATAACTCGAGGGCTTCTCAGAGCCATCGGTGATCTAGTAATGAGGGAGGTGGGTGCAGTGGATGCTTTGTAGGAGGTGCATTGTAAACCTTTACCTATGATGGCATCAGACGACATGCTTGGGGAGGGTGGTATAATTTATTATACTCTTGATTTTGAGGGTAAGCCTTATATGGACAACACGGGAGAGAGGGTTTATTATACCTTCCCTTATTTAGTCAACCATACCTAATAGGATGCCTTCTTCAAACCAAGGGGAGAACAAAAAGATATAGATTTCATGTATGTGGTGTAGTGCATGCATGAGAGGTTCCCAAATCCACCACACATGCATTTTTCCAATCAGTGGGCGAGGAATTGCATAATAAAGTTCCTCAATAATAGGAGGTCTCACACAAGGAGGTGTGCGAAAGATGGGAAACAAATGCACGCTAATTCCACCATTAAGGACTGGAAAAAGGCGAAGAAGGGAATGAGGGAGGATACTCAACACCCTCAACAAAAGGTGGCGCATGATGCGAGTCAACTGCTAAAGCACGGTGCGACTAGGTATGGATCTAGAGGAAAGGCAAGCTAGCTCTCGTAGGATTTGTAAGTTTTCTCTTTACCATTTTTTACTAACCTTACTTCATTTGTCATCATGATTTTCATATCTCATGCATGTTTTAATTTGTTGTAAGAGAGGGAATTAGGTCACCCCCAACATATGGGGAGAATAGGTACCGCAAGCATCACAACGAAGCCGACACTTGTGAGTAGCTTAAACGCCACAGAGTGGTCATTGAAACGGATATTCAACTAGCTCGGTAGGTCAACTTAGTAAGATCCTAACCTTGAATTTTAATTATCACCCAACTTCTTCTGTATGTGGCTAACTTTTTTACATTGTATCACTATTTAAGGTAGGAAGACAATGCTGAAAGTGATGGTGATGATGAAGGTGGTGGTGCACATGGTAAAGATGTGGACGAAGATGAAGATGAAGATGATACTTTAATTAGTCTTCGATGTCTTCATCTTTACATTTTTAGACAAACACCTTATGTAATTTGCAACCATGTTTGTAATTTGCAATATAATCCATGACATTGATGTATTGTAACTATTTTTCATATCTTAAGTGTTCTTTAAAAAATGTGATTAAGTAGTGTTTAAATAATGTGATTTTAAAAAATGTTTTAAAAATTTGATGAAATAGTGTTTAAATAATGTGTTATGCGACTGTGCTCTTTGTTTGTTATAGTGCATGTTAATGTGGAATAATATCATCTCATTGATGCGAATTTCAATTTTGACCGATGTCGGGAGTTGGGGTAATTGAGAGACGTTTTCAGTAGAGTTTATTACTAGAGAACGTTCATAAGAACATGACATTAGTAAACAATCTTTGCATCTCTTGAGCAATGTCTAGAGTCAAGGTGACCTCGTTTTATTGTAATTGAGAATGTTAATGCAATCATTGAACAATAGTTCTAATTAATGCAATCAACATGCTTCAATGGCATCTCACTCTATCATTGTCCCTCACACAGACAATCATGCCCACTTCTGTGAGCTCACACTCACCGCTGCTGCCCACATGGCGTATCCCACCACCAAGGACCTAACATTCCATGTCATTGCCCAAATTGGTGTCTCTGAATCCCACATACTAGTTGCTAACTTGGAGCACGTCGCCACCACCATGCATACTTATTTTATTTGCAATTTTCCTTCTAGCTCATGCTACTCACATTCTCCACAATAATCATCTTTCATATGTTTATAACCATTATCATAACTCTTTGGCATATCCCCACCATGCTCTTCATAACCCCCTTTCATATGCAAATCACATGAATCACTATGTCCACCATAACCATCATTTAAATGCCAATTACAATGCCTTTTATCACCATGATCCTGCACAAGCTTCGGAAATTTCCAATGAGCCATCCTCTTCACGATTCACCCCTTTTACTCCCTTGAGGGGGAATGTGTGGGAACAAGCTCGTAAAAGTGTTGATGATTCCGAAGCTCCACCTCCTAGAGTGAAAATGAAAACTGCTAATGCCATACACAACTCACGTTATGATCGTGGGTGACACAAGTGCACATGAGCTTTACACATCAATGTAAATATAGCTCTTTTATTTTTCAAATAATACTACTCTCCTAATGACCTTAATCGTATTAAGGGGGAGTGTTGTGACTCGTGAGTGTAAGACGTATTAAGGTCTTAGAGGCAGATCACACGAAGGGAGTGGCGAACAGAAATGGCCCATCTGGTGTGAAAGAAAAAGGCCACCGATGGTGGGAAATGGCCAAGGCCCAAAGTGACCTTGGGCCACACGCAAAAATTTAAAAATTATCCCTCCTTTTCTCTCTCACGCCTATTTTTGAATTTCTCCACGCTTGTATTACTCACCTTGCGAGTGTCCCTATCTTCTTTACATGAACTGCAACTGTTGCTAGAAGCTTGCTACACTCCCTCTCTCACCATAATGGTTATTCCTAATCATGTCCAAGCTATTTCTATGGCTATGCTTGACATGGTGGTGACTCTATTGAGTGTACTACTCTCACGAAGGAGAAGCACAAAATTTGAACATGCAGCAATGCCACTTCATTTCGAATCAATAAAAAAAGTGCTCACTTCAAGCCAGAACACAGTGTTCTTATTAGCTTTTATCCAGGCCATTTCAGCGACCCAGGTTTTATATGTTGCATCTGAATGTTGTAGTATCTCACAGCTTTATGTAAAGCCGAGATCCCTTGATTGGTGGAACCATTAGGTGTCGGTAGCTCGAGGGGATGACTCAAAAATCAAGGATCTCTTTAGGTTGCCAATGACCTTATTTGAGGCTTTGAGAAACTTACTTCAAGAGAAACTACAACAAGGGGCCATACCACCATCTCTAGCCCATGTAAATGGGCGAATACTCCCGGTGGAGAAGCAGGTCGCAGTGGCTCTTCTTCATCTTGCAAGTGGGATACGCCTTATTGACATAAGTGAGCACTTTGGTATTGGTAGATCTACCGTATCTAAAATTATTTGCAAGATTGTTGAAGCTTTGCTTGTACATCATGGTCGTTTCATTTTCTGGCCACACGAGATCCCCATGCACATGGCAGAAGTAAAGAGGGGCTTTCTTCTTCAACACGGCTTCCCAACTATTGTGGTGCGTTTGATGTGACTCATGTCAACATGGACAAGCCAAAATGCGAGAGCGGGGTAGATTGGTTCGATCGAAACAAAAACTACTCCATGAGTGTGCAATGCATAGTTGATATGGACCTTAGGTTCATGGATGTTTTTGCAAGCTGGCTGAGTTCAGCTAATGATAAGAGGATCCTATGAAACTCCTCATTTGCTCAATGTGTTGAGCAAGGTCTCCACTTGAGTGGTACAATCTTCCAACATAGGCATCTATCAATTCGCGAACTCGTATATTGTAGGAGATGGTGGGTATGGTCTCAAAGATTGGCTTATGACCCCGTGTCTGCTTCCACAGACAGAGAATCAAAGGAGATTCAATTTCAAGCTATCTTCTACACGTATTGTGGTTGAGAGGGCATTTGGATGATTAAAGAACCAATGGCGCTATTTGAATGGAAAGATTGCATGCCCAAGGCCAAGAGAACTTTTTAGAATCATAGTTTTCTGTTGCATACTCCACAACATGCTATTAGACATGCACCAGGGTGTAGAAAGAGATGTTAATTCCAACCTTGCCACATCATCCTCGTCAAGTTCCTCGGAAAAATGCTTAGGTGTTGCGCAACTCACTAGCTAGATATGTATGTGGCTGAATAATGCTTATACATACGTGCTACAATGGAAGCATTTTGTCCCTAATGGCTCTTTTTGTATACCGACAAACCATCTTAACTCCACACCTATTTTTGGATGTAGATATCACTCTAATTAGCTCTTATCTCCTTCGATGTTCTAATATCAAATTCAGCATCGTTTTGCACTTGTAAATGACTCTTACCTCTTGCAATCTGTGTGTCATGTTTTATCCACACCAATCAGGTGATGCCATGTGGGTGAACGTGCTTGCAGTATTTGAAAAAAGTAGTAGTGCTGTCCAAGAAAACACATCACAATCGCTAGCTTCTCACTGTGCCCATATAACTCAGCTTCCTTTGCATCAACGGATGTGTTTCTGACACCAAATGCAAAGCAAAGCTGTGAGGTACATAGGACATACCAACAAAGGGGTCTCTTTCCAGCAACCCATTCCTAGCAACCTCAGCATGCATTTCTTTGCCCTTAGCTGCCGCAAGATTTCAAGCTGCAAATAAACGTTGTCTGCGGGACAGGCCCTCTCAAGCTCAGTTTGGAATAAATCAAGCTAGTCTTGTTTTGCTGTGAGCTGCACGATGCATCTCCTTATGAGGCGCAATGTCTAGAATCTTGGAAGGAGGTCTGCAGCCTCTTTGCCCAAAAAGGCAGCTGGACATGGCCCTTGAAGTGTTGTCTTGCATCGGCACACCTCCCTCCACCCACTTCTACGTTTCCCTCCTCAAGGAATGCAAGAAGAGCAAAGCCCTTGCTCAAGCCAAGCAAATCCATGCCCATCTTGCCCAACATCGTACCCCCCTGACTGGCCTTCTGGGTGACTACTTGGTGATGACCCCGGCCTTTTGTGGTGCCATTGAAGATGCTCTCCACACATATTACACATTGCCATGCCGTACAGTCTTCTCCTGGACCGCCATCATCTCTGCTTATGTGGAACGTGCGGCTGCTCTCAAGACCTCTCAAAATGTATCAATGCATGCTAGATGATGGTGTCTAGTTGGACCGGTATACCTTTGTCAGCCTTTTCAAAGCTTGTGGCAGCATACCTGACCTTGAATTCGGCAAGAAACTACATGTTGATGCTGGTCGGAAAGACATTGTGTCTGACGTCTTTTTCGGAAACACCCTTGTGAGCATGTATGGCAAGTGTGGGAATATTGTTGAAGCAGAGCATGTATTCTCTGAAATTACAGGCTTTGCATCTGATGCCTTTGTTGGCGACACCCTTGTGAGCATGCATGGAAAGTGGGGCCACTCTGGAGGCAGAGCAAGTATTTGGTGCATTATCCCACCATGATATTGTGACATGGAATGTGGTGCTCTCAGCATATGTTGAAACTACATGTTGATGCAGGCCAGAAAGACATTGTGTCTGATGTCTGTCGGAAACACCCTTGTGAGCATGTATGGCAAGTGTGGGACATGGAATGCGATGCTCTTAGCATATGTTGAAACTTGAGCAGAGCCAAGGATAGAAGGCTTTAAAGTTGTACTTATAGATGCTAGATGAAGGCTTGATTCCAGATCACCTGACATCTTTGATCACCATTCAAGCATGTGCCATTCTGGCAGAGACAGAAGAAGCTCTTTAGAGGAAGGAAGATTAACAAAGGTGATGCTGATGCCCTTAGGAAAGGATTTGCATGCTAATGCCCTTAGGAAAGGCTTTGCATTAGATGTTATTATTGGCAGCACCCTCGTGAGTATGTATGGCAAGTGTGGTGTGGCAATTGTGGAAGCTGAGCACATGTTTAATGCATTATCCCATCGTGATGTTGTGTCAGGGATTGCCATACCCTTGTCAGTACGTTGAGCAGGGAAAAGGACATATGGTTTTACAGTTGTACACACAAATGCAAGAGGAAGGCGTAAGGCCAGACAACTAACATTTGTGACCACTATACAGGCATGTGCCACTCTTGCAGAGATGGAACTTTTTATGGACGGGAAATCGACCAAGACAATGTCTCTTGAAATTGGTAAGGCATTACATGCTGATGCTTGTAGGGAAGATGTCTTATCTCATGTCTTTGTCAGCAACACCCTTGGCAGTATGTATGGCAAGTGTGGGGCCACTCTTGAGGCAGAGCATGAAAGGCTTTACATTGGATGTCGTTTTCGGCGACACCCTATGTGTAAGCATCTGGAGAGACCCTCCAGTTGCATTTGTTCCATGAGACTGCATCTCGAACTGGAAGCTTGTCAAACACTTCCTCTGCCTTTACAAGCAAGCCACAGTTGGCATACATATCCACCATGGTGCTACCAATCAAAACAGCCCTTCCCAACAAACCTCTTCTAGCAATCTCATGATGTATTTCTTGACCCTTTTCTGTAGCTCCTATGCTGCCACATGCCTTCAAGCCGAGTACAAATGTGACAGTATTTGGAGAGATGCCCTTAAGCTGAATCTGTTTAAAACAGTTCAGTGCCTCCTCACCATGCATGTGTTTGGCATATCCTGCAATTAGTGCATTCCAGGAGGCAACATCTCGAACCAAG